>NW_028261387.1:32974480-33300730 GCF_051295495.1 Thamnophis sirtalis
ATATGCATTGTCCATAAGGCAAAAACATATAGCAAGAGATATATTCTGAAATAACTTGAATAAATCATAAAAAACTTTGGAAGTACTAATCACCACTTTGCATTTTGGCCAGAAAAAAATTGGCAGATAATTAAAGCTTTTAGTGTTCTTTCAGTTCTTCCAGAGACTACTGGCCACTGAGTTCTGCACCAACTGAAGATTCAAGACTACAGACAGATTCTCATGCAGTAATTTACAGCAGTCAGGCACAATGGTTATGAGTGCCTGCATCAAGGTATTAAGGTAATTTTCTTCCAAGAAAACGTACAATTGATGTATTAATCAAAATGAATTAAAATACTGCTTTAGTCATGCTGGAAAACGAAAGAGAACTATGGATACAGAGGTTTACATACATTGCAAATGTTCTCCTGGAAAAAGTATAACTGTTCATTACAGGTAGTCCTTGACGTATTACCATAATTGGGACCAGAATTTTCATTGCTAAGCAAGGTAATTGTTAAGTGAGTCATGCTTGATTTTATGACCTTTTTTGCCACGGTTGTTAAGCAAATTTCTGCAGTTGTTAAGTGAATCATGTATATCAATATACAGAAAACAGACAATTTCAAATTATTTATTGGATATTTTATGCTAATAAAAAGGTAAAGGTAAAGGTTCCCCTCACACATATGTGCTAATCTTTCCTGACTCTAGGGGACAGTGTTCATCCCAGTTTCAAAGCCGAAGACCCAGCGCTGTCCGAAAACATCTCCATGGTCATGTGGCTGGCATGACTAAACACCAAAGGCTCACCGAACGTTGTTACCTTCCCACCAAAGATGGTCCCTATTTTTCTACTTGCATTTTTACATGCTTTTGAACTACTAGGTTGGCAGAAGCTGGGACAAGTAATGGGAGCTCATTCTGTTACACGGCGCTAGGATTCGAACCACCAAACTGCTGACCTTTCTGATCGACAAGCTCAGTGTCTTAGCCCCTGAGCCACCACATCCCATTTTATGCTAATAGTCTCATCTAAAAAAAATTATATAGAGCATTTGCTAATTTTAATACAGACCCAAGTGTAGTCATTTAATGACAGGCCCTTGACAGAATCTTACTAAGGAAATCAGTTGAAAACTAAAAAAAATCAAAGAATAGGATGAAAGCTTTATCCTTATTAACTGACTTCACACTCGAAAAAAAACTAAGGAAGAGATTTCTTTATTAATTTAGCTATTCAATTTATATGACTTTAAATTTAAATTCCTGACTTTAAGTAGCCTGAAACAGTTAAAAATACTGCAAAGCACATAATAAAAAACAATACAAATATAATAAACAGCCAAATAAAAATAAAACAACTTACACAAATCAATGTAACTAGTACCATATATAGGCCCTGCCAAAGATTGATGACAAAATCAAGTCTTTAATGCCTTACAAGAAGTCATCAGAGTTAGAGACAATCAAATATTTGGAGAGACCCTGTTCCAAAGGTCAGTCACCATGACAGAAAATGCTCTCTTCCAGAGCACTGTCAGATGGCACTCCCCAAGAAATGGGATCTGGAACATGCCTCTCCTGGCAGACCATGAGATGGGTAGATATAAACGGAGATGCAATGGCTCAAATAACTCATTGCCATGGCATAAAGAGCGTCATCCGTCACTTATAGCCATGATGGCAAACCTATGGCGTGCATGCAAAAAGTGGCACCCAGAGCCTTCTCCAAGTAGGTGGAGACATCATCCAGGCATGGGTATGACTCCGTCAGTATCCAATACAACTGGGTCTACAAGTATTAAAGACACGCCGACTAGGCTCCTCCCCAGAAATAGATTCAGTCAATCCTGCGATTAGCAGTGTGTCTCCGTATCTCTCCTTGCTAATTAATCACTTTTTCTCTAAAATTTCTCTAAAATCTTTTCAAAAATTCTCTAATTGGCTTTGTCCCAAATTGGGTTCGATTAGCACTACTTCTTCACTCCTTTAAGGCAATGCAGCCTCTAGGAGGCTTTTGCCTTTCTCCAACTGCAGCGGAGAGCGTTGGCAGCCAGCCTACGAGATTTTCCCTCAGACTCCTTTCATTATCTGCTGCGCTGCCCGAAAGGCCGATCTCTCAGCCGCACCACCAAGGGAGCCGATTGCTGCAGCCACGCTGCCCAACACGACGATCCCTGCAGCCATGCCGCCAGAGAAGCCACTTCTAATTGCGGCAGTCACAGGAAGCTTTTCGCACCTCGCCACCTCTCCTTGCCGCTCCAGCAGCGTCCTTCATACGACTTCAACTCTTGACACCGGAGCATTTGGCGGGCAGCTAATTGTCTGGCGATAAGCCGCCTTGTTGGCTCGCTACCTCAGCCCTTCCTCAGGGCCCTATCTACCTGGGCAGCAATTGGATTTAGGCGCGAAATCTATGGTGGCCATTTTGTTTAGGCGGGAAGCCTACAACAATGCTTTGGGACGCTTCGGTAACTGTGAGTAATGGCGACCAACGAGACCACGGTTTCCCAGGGGGAGGATTCACCCATTCCAATTGTCCGTTCTCTTCCGGTCCCCTCTGAACCTAGAAGCAAAAAGAGAGCTTATACCTCCAAGCCTTCTGTTGCCAAGCCTGCCAAGGTCCCTAGGCCTGCTCCACCTCAGGAGGCCCAAAATGTGACTTCTCCGAATGCAGTTCTTGACAAGGCCTCTGACCCTGCTCCACGAAAGGCCACTTCTAAAACCAATCATTGTTCTACTCCTATCCCTGATCCTAGGGTTTCTCCTCCATCAAATTTCAATCCCATGGAGGATCTCTCCACTGATACCGATGGGGATATCTCCCCCCCCCCCGGCTTCTCCCTTAAGCCCAGAGGATGAGATTGGATTTCAAGGGGATTCTGACTCACAAGGGGATGGTAGCGTAACCCCGGACATAGATGTGGGTTCTCCTGTCCCCAGAGCTGTCTCCATTAACCCTAATGATATGGCTGACATCATAGCAGCTGCCATTGAGCAGAGCATTGCTGCAGGCCTTCAACATCGGCCTCCTGCTGCTGCCATTCCTCATTGCTCCACTTCTAACAAGTCAAAGAGGGGGCATTCTAACCATGCTCAAGGGGCGACTTCTGCAAGCGCTTCTCAGCCTTCTGCTGTGGACCCTGAGGAACAGTTCGCTCATGATTCTGACCTGTCAGAGGATGAGGACTTGACTCCTGCTCCTTCTGCCTTATTGGGCCTGTTCAAGCCTGCCTTGTTTCGCTCCCTCTTGTTTAAGGCCAAAAAAGTTTCGGATATTCTGGCCTCAAAACCATCCTCCTCTGCAGAGGTCGACAAATTTGACACCACAGATCCACTCTTTTCACGTCCACCCGTTGAAAAGGATATAGTTCCTTTCCCAAAACTATTCCTGGAAATAATTCAAAATCAATGGGTTTCTCCGGGGTCAGGACCCCTCCCTTCTACTCTGGACAAACAGTTGTACAATGTCAGCCCAGAGCTCTCTAAACTTTTGGAGGTTCCTTCCATTGATCTTCCCGTGGTTTCTCTGTCATCTCCCAATGCGGCTACCAATGCTCCAGAGGACACTCTCCATCCTGAGGACAAACGCTTTGAGCAATCACTGGTAAAGGGCCATCAGTCCGCCGCATAATCCCATCATTTCTCCTATAGAAAGCCCTTCAAGGGCGGCTCAAACCGTACCTTTTGAAAGCAGAAGTGAAATCTCTGAAAACCTCCCTATTGGGGGGGACACCTGTCAGCCTTCGCTGATCGCTGGGATGACATCACCAGCTACTCCTGGATCAGACGTACTGTCCATTTCGGCCTGGCCCTGGAATTTCTCTCCAGTCCCCTGCAGACTTTCATACCATGTCCTATCTCCAGGGACATTTCCAAAAAACTAGCTACTGGTCATCTCCTCCAAATTCAGGCTATTGAGGAGGTGCCCCTTGAGCAACAGGGGTGGGGTTTTTATTCCCATCTCTTCATAGTGCCTAAGTCTTTGTGGGGTTGGAGAGCAATTCTCAACCTCAAATTTCTAAACAAATTTATAGTCTACCGGAGGTTTAAAATGCACTCTCTGCTGTCCATTCTGGAGAGCATTCGATCCAATGACCTTATCTCCTCCATTGACCTCACAGAGGCATACCTCCATATCCCTATTCTTCCAGATCACAGAAAATTTCTCTGTTTTTCTTATGAAGGGAATCATTTCCAATAGGGGCACTTCCATTCAGCTTATCCTCGGCCCTGAGGGTTTTTACTAAGATCCTTGCTGCTCTGGCTGCCCATCTCAGATCTCTGCTGATTAGAATTCTCTGTTATCTTGATGATATTTTGTTACTATCCAGGCCGTCACATCAAGCCCACCGGGACGTCCAGCTCACCCTTCAGACCCTAGAGGACCACAGCTTTCTGGTCAACTTGAAGAAGAGTCATCTGCAGCCCAGCATCCGTCTCACACACCTGGGGGCAGTGATAGACACTTCTCTGGAAAAGGTATTCTTGTCTCCAGAAAGGCAGGTGAGCATTCGCGACCTGGTCTCATCCATCAGCAGTCAACAGATGGTTCCTCTCATTCAACTGTCTCAACTTCTGCGAAAGATGGTGTCCGCTTTCCACATCGTTCCATGGGTCAGATTCCACAGTCGCCAGTTCCAATGGCTGCTGCTCCCGTATCAGAAGGCAGACTGCAGTTGCTCAACACACAGAATTGGCCTGACCTCGGAGGTAAGGCAATCCCTGCACTGGTGGCTCTCCCCTGCCATGGAACAGGGATCTCTATTTCGCGACCTCCCATGCATCACTCTAACGACGGACGCAAGTCTGCAAGGCTGGGGAGCTCACATTCTGTCGCACATGGCCCAAGGCCTTTGGTCATGCTCCGACCAGAGGAACAGTATCAACTGTTTGGAGCTAAGAGCCGTGTTTCTCGCCCTGCTTCAGTTTGAATTTCTTGTGGTCAATGCGGACAATACCATCACCAAAGCACACATAAACCGGCAAGTGGGGGGACCAAATTCCGGCATCTAATGACACTTTCTTTCCAACTAATATCTTGGGCGGAAACCCACCTGTTGTCTCTCTGGGCTGAGCACATATCGGGGGCCCAAAACACTCAGGCAGATGACCTCAGCCGCATGCACATCGATCCAGCAGAGTGGAGCTTACATCGGCGCATCTTCCAACAACTGGCGGTCAGGTTCGGACTTCCTGTTCTCGACCTCTTTGCCTCCCAGGACAACACTCAGCTACTAAGGTACTTTGCACGCTATGCGACTCCAGGGGCGGAGGCTCTCAGGAGCGAGTGGCCTCTGGGCCTTCTGCATGCCTTTCCCCCTACCCCTCTCATTCAGTGAGTGGTGTGAAAACTGCTGGTGGAACGGGCAGAACTAATCTTGATTGCGCCCCAATGGCCCCGCAGGCCCTGGTTTGCCGACCTCATGAACCTCTCTGTAGCTCCACTGTGGCAACTGCCTCAATTCCCCTCGCTGCTCCTCCAATGGTCGTTCCAACATCCCGACCTGGTTGTGTCTCACTGCTTGGAGGTTGAGTGGGAAGCTCTAAGGACTGCGAACCTGTCCACCGAGGTCATTCACACAATTCAAGCCTCCAGTCGCTCTTCTACTAATCGCATTTACGACGCCACTTGGACTCAATTCTCTGTCTGGTGCCATACAAAGGGCATCGTTCCTCTACAGGCTTCTATTCCTCATATTCTCCAGTTTCTGCAACAGGGGCTGGATCTAGGACTTTTGCCATACTCTTCGCCGCCAGGTTGCGGCCCTGTCCTCAGTCCTATTTCTGACTTCTGCTCAGCCCCTTTCTCATGAACCTCTTATTCATCGTTTCTTGAGAGGTGCCACAAATATCAAGCCGCCGACAATACACAGATTCCCAACCTGGGATGTCTCCAAAGTCCTGGAATCATTAACTCAGTCTCCATTTGAGCCTTTACATTCTGTGTCTTTGCATGATTTGACATTAAAAGTGGTTTTTCTTGTAGCCATTACCTCAGCGAGGCGAATTTCCGAGTTGGCAGCCTTGTCCATCAGACAAGATTTATGCATCTTTCATCTGGATAAGGTAGTCCTTCAGCTTGACCCGGCCTTTGTACCTAAGGTAAATTCTGTATTCCATAGAACCCAGGAATTGGTGCTTCCCGACTTCTGTCCTCAGCCATCACACAAGCTGGAACTTAAGTGGCACTACCTTGATGTACAATGTGCTTTACATGTTTATATTAAACGAACTGCTACTTTCAAGTGATCTGAGGCTCTCTTCATCAAGTTCCAGCCTGGAGGTAAGAGAGGCTCCATGACCTCCTCTTCGGACATTGGTCATTGGCTAAGGGCGGCTATTTCTAGGGCGTATTCTCTTCTCTCTCTGCCTGTTCCACCTCATATCACGGCGCACTCCACATGCAGCGCGGCCACCTATGTGGCCTGGTCATCTCAAGCTTCGTTGGAGGAGATATGCCGAGCGGCCACATGGACCTCAATTTCTCCATTCATCCGACACTACAAGCTTGATAGATACGCATCAACAGACACTTCATTCGGATGGCACATGTTGCAGCATGTGGGTTCTACTTAAATTTTCTTATCTTATTCCATTCCCTCCCGGTGGGACTATTGGGCTTTGGTATGTCCCATGCCTGGATGATGTCTCCACCTACTTGGAGAATGGGTGTTGGTTCCTACCTGATATGCCCTTTCTCAGGACAGGGGAGACATCATCCAGCTCCACCCTGTTACCTTGACTTACTCCTGGTTTTTCTTCTCTACTGTTTTCCTTGGGGAGAGATAATATCTATCGTTTCAGATCGTTTACACAGCAGTCTACAAGTCACTCCTTCATCTATTTCTGGGGAGGAGCCTAGTGGGCGTGTCTTTAATACTTGTAGACCAGTCATATTGGATCCTGACATAGTCATATCCATGCCTGGATGATGTCTCCACCATCCTAAGAAAGGGCGTATCAGGTAGGAACCAACGCCCAATCTCTCTGGGCACGCTAGCCGTTGCCTGTTGCTGTTCTGGGTTCCAGAGTGCACATGCGACCAACTGGTCTTTGTGTGTGCATGCGCACCAGAAACTGGAAGACCAGGTGACCAGCGAGCATGTGGATGCTGCAGTGGTGGGTTCCAGAGGCCGTTGCAACCGGTACTCTGCGATGGGGCCCTGTGTCCACATGCACATGTGCAAATGGCCCAGTTGGGTCAAATATAGCTCAGGAACGCGGGCGTACCCAAGCTATATTTGACCCAACCCACTGTTCATACCGGACCCACTGTTCATACTGGACCCACTGTTTGTACCGGAACAGTGCCTGCTGCTCCCAGTACCAGGGCATACCGCCTGCAACTCACTACTGAGATGCTGGAAGCCGGAAGCTCAGCTTCCCAGCATGTGCATGCGCGCCGAGGAACTGCTCTTCTGGTTTCCGGAACTCTCCCGTGTGCACACACGGGCTCCTGTTTCAGCACTCGGTGCCGAAAAGGTTTACCAACACTGACTTATAGTATTAAACATTATTATCCAAAATGTAGGTCAAGTAAGCTCTCCTTTGTAGAAGGTCTTTTCTTGAATAATCCTGGCAGTTCCTTAAGACATTAATATATTTCTTAAGATATTAAAAATATCTCAATATTTATAGTGGCAATGCCTTAGGAATGAAGAGGTTAAATAACTTATATATCACAAGGATTAGGTTAGGCTTGTGAAGTATGTATCTATGAATAAAATATTGAAGTATGAAGCCAAGGTTGCAAAATTAATTCCACCTATTCCTCCAATCTGATTTTTGAAAGTGGGGTTCAAAGGTAAAAAGATGAATTCTATCAGTTAAGAGATTTGCTTTATGTAAAGAGAATCACTTAACTAAATTTAATTTTAAAATATTATTCTTGGGAAACCAAATAATAATTCTAAGCCTTAAGTGAATTGTATCTGTTGTTAAATACCTGGGTTTGATACACAAACCAGTTAATATGTCAACTAAGCTAAGGTCAAATATATTGGAATAATAGTTTGTCATTCATCCATCTATTCTGGGGGATTCCTTTTTCCCAACCACACAAAAGAGCCTAACCTAAAGTCCTAGTCCCTATTTCTCCAATTTTGCAGACAAACCTAGAGACACTGTAATCCTCTTCAGTGTTCCCAAAGAGATTCATATTGGCAAAGAGAAATTTGCCTTCTTTTCCCAGGTACAGCTATAATTGCTTTCCGTGCCAAAAAGCCACATTTCTGGGCCTCTTGCCTAGAGCAGAAAGCAGGGCTGCTGGATAAAACCAAGGGACAGCTTCTCAAGGGCTACAGTATAAAAGCACATTATAGTGTTTTGTTTCCAACCAAGGAAAGGCAGGAAAAAGTTTCTCGAGTTTTGCAGTAATGTAGCCATTCCCTTTTAAACCTTTTACTATTTTCTGACCTCAATTCTTCTGCTACTCTCTCAACTCATCAACTGAGATACTTAGAAAAGATAAACTTCTGAACCCTTTTGCTCTCTCTAAGGAGGGTTTCCCTATTTGCCTAACTTGTAGCCTTCCACACACAGTAATTTAATTCCATTAAAATGAAAGTTTACGTTTTACACAATTTTTAAAAACTTTCTAATTTTTGTATTTATCTCTTTTTCTATCAATGTCAACACCCCTTTATGGATTCCTCTTCTAGATTTAACAATGTTGCAAATCTTATCCTCCTGTAACTTTTCCTGAAGTCCATGTTTCTCAAGTAAATCCTATTCTTGATGTTGGTGAGTTGGTTGCGGGAAGTTGTCTCATTCAGAGCTAAAATAATCAAAAGCATCCAGAACCCAATACTTTAAACACCATTCAAATCTACCAGTCAGATTCCTCGCTCTAGCCAAGTCTTAATATTCAAAAGCTTTGTCCTTCTACATTGCTATCATTTTTGTAATTTATTTAATTTGCAACTAAATATAGAGTCTATATTGAGAATCTATTTTTGGGGTGAAGTAAGGTTTTTTCTCCTTAATAGTAATTGCATTGCAGTCTGGAGAAGATGGACACAACTTTTAGTTCCTAACTATCTCCTCTTCTTCCATTCTATACTTGAGAAAGCAGCTGTACTCATGACAGAAATGCTTCCCATCCCACTCCCCCAAGGCTCAGCATAACACATGTTTTTTTCAAAGGGTTGTGAAAGTTTAGAGTCCTAGAAACCTGAAAGATGGGCTCAGGCATGCATTCATTTACTTACAAGTAAGCCAATCTTCCAGATCCTTGGTTGAACCTTTATGTTTTCAAGGATATGTTGATATCCAGAGGCAGCTCCACCCCATCCAGACCCTTAGCTTACAAAAGCAAACACTAAGACATTGTAAAGGTGTGTGTGTGCAGGAGAAAAGGAGATAGCAAACAGCATACAGGCAAGGAAGTAGGAGGCGATGTCTGAACTCTGATTGCTATTACAGGCAGGCCAGACAACTAGCAGCATATCCCAGTAGGAATACTTGGGGAGTTTAGCTGGAGTGCTCAAAAAGCAATATTGCTTAAGAACAAGGCTTTGAGTTTGGCCTGGGACTCAGCAGCAACTAGAAAAGGAGCAACCACACTGAAACTGCATCTCATCATAACTAGCACAAGAACTTTTGGAGAAAGGCAAAGGTTGTGTGCTATTTTATAAACTTTGAGACTTTTGTCTCATCTGAGTATTACAGGCTGAATATAAAGGACTGATTATTAAGGACATAACTCTTGGCAACATTACTTTGCAAAGTCCTAGAAGGATGTTGTTGACCCACACCTTGTTGTTGGGCAAGGTGTGTGCTGTAATAAAGTATTGTGTATAGATTTGCTTTGATGGGTTGTGTCCAGTCCTTGTAGAGCAAAGAATCCTCATGAGAACAAATTGGTTCAGTAGAAACAATGGGAAAATAGCAAATTTTGTAGAATTAGGATTTTAAAGGTAAGCAATCCTATGTATTTCCAAAGAATAGAAACAAGTACCAATCTAATTTCAATTAAATTTAATCATTTCTTCATAAAGTATACAAATTGGGTCAACTTGGACTGTCAATAATATTTAAAAGTCATATAAATAAATATATGGTAATCCTCAACTTATACCATTATTGAGCACATTTCTGTTGTTAGGCAGTCATTCAGTGATTCATGCCGTTTTATGACCTTTTTGCAATGTTAAATGAATCTGGCTTTTCTCATTGACTTTGTTTGTCAGAAGCCAGCTGGGAAGAACACAAATGATGACCACATGACAGTGCAACCATCATAAATACAGGCCACTTGTCAAGTACCCAAATTCTGATCATGCGACCATAGGAATGCTGCAATGGTCATAAGTATAAGAACTGGTCATGTTACTTTTTTCAGTGGTGTTGTAACTTTGAATGGTCACTAAATGAATGGTTGTAAGTTGAGGACTACCTGTACATTAAATAAGGAAATCTTACTAAAGTTATATGGAATTATATTTTAAGCAATCAGAGTCTCTTCAAAATATTACAAAACTACACAAGAATTATTTTAGCACTGAATTTGTTGACTTTCACTGGAATGCTTCACAGAACAAAGATGCTCTTAAATCTACATAAATAAGTAATCAACAAAGAACAGTAGAAAGTATTACACTCCATCAAACTTTTATTGGTGGAAATGGAACTTTCCAGATTTTGTTAGCAAAGGTGTAATCAATTTGATAAAAACAAACCTTGATGAATGCCAAATTTAATAATGCTTTTTGTCAAGTGTTTTTGAAGAAATTAAGAAAATTATGTAATTTTTATAAATTATGAGGAGACTAAATAGATGCAGATAGAAACAGTCAATTTTCATCAATGAGTAATGTAAATGTGTTACTTGAGTACTGACCATATTTCATGATATGAAATGATATTTATTAATTTATCTTATTTCCTAATATTTATCAATTGATCCAGGACAATAAATGGATTAAGTATTTATTGTTTACTACTGAGTTTACTGTTGAAAACAAAAGCGCATTTTTCATTGTCTCAATATTATTTTAAAATATGGGAAATTGTTTTGCTGAAAATTAAGAACTTCTTAAAATAAGGACTCCTTATCAGTTGTAAATTTAGTAAAATTTGGTCACTATTTGTTTGCTATAAATTGTCCTAATAAACTTATCTTCATTTCTAAACAAGTTGTTTTAGACAAAATGTATAGGTATTTAAAATATTTGTGTAGGAGTATGTGTTTGTAGATAGACATAGATTTTGTTAAATTAGTTTATATTTAAAAGTGTATTGTTATTGATACTTTCCTTAGTTGTTTTTGAATTTTCTGGGGGGGGGGGAAATATGAAAACAGTAGGCAGCTGCATACTACCTTTCTGCCACTCAAACGCAGTTTTGTAAATTTGGAAATTTTATTCCTTTAAATTTAACAGATATTTTAATAAGAATGCAATACAATCATATGACAAATATCTGCTTGAAAGAAAATAAATATATATAATTTTTTGTAGGATTAAGGGTATTTATTTATAAAGTTTATTTATAAATCCAAATGATTTATTGTACAGTTTCTTGATTTTTATCTAGGAAATAAGCTGTTTTATTTTAAAATATAACCTTCAAAATATATTTGTGAGTAAATAAATAAATAAATGCTAATGTAAATTTTAGTCATTTTTATTGACCTTTTCAGGTAAAGTCAATAAACATAGAATTAATTCTCTATTTAATACTATAATTAATAGTATTAATATACAGTATCAAGAATAGATAAATACAGATTATAAAAAGATAGGAGATGTTATGATTGGCCTTAAAAGATGTGTTTCTTAAAAATTAATTCAAATATTCTCTATTTGACATAAAAAAGTAGAAAAAAAATGAAATAGCATATGATAATTCCCAGACATTTAGTTACAGAAAGGATTACTAGAGAAGACAATATTCAAATTCCAGTGCAAAGAGCTATGTAAAGCCTACTTGTCAATGGGACTGAATATAATTCTAACGTTTCAATGAACTTTTCTGAATTAAATAAATGATTGACAGCACAGGGTTCATAAGAGCAGTCTAATGACAGCAGTACCTCAGGCAGCAACTCAATACTATAAAAATTTTGTTCTTGTTTAGTTGAATTGAATTGAATTGAATTTATTGCATTTATATGCTGCCCTTTTCCCCGAAGGGGACTCAGGGCGGCTCACAATCCAAGTCAGGGAAGGGGGTACAGATAAGGGATTAAAAAAAAGATGAACAGAACAATACACAATTTAAAAGCACACAACAACCATACCATTCGGGGGGGGGGGCAAAAGCTCTTTAGCCCCAGGCCTGTCGGAACAGCCAGTTTTTAAGGGCTTTGCGGAAGGCCTGGAGGGTGGTGAGGGTTCGAATCTCCACGGGGAGCTCGTTCCAGAGGGTCGGAGCAGCCACAGAGAAGGCTCTCCTCCGGGTAGTCGCCAGTTGGTATTGGCCGGCGGATGGAATTCGGAGGAGGCCTAATCTGTGGGATCTGATCGGTCTATTGGACGTAATTGGCAGCAGGCGGTCTCTCAAGTAGTTGTGCTATAGTGGCTCTAGATTAGGACTGGGTGTCATTTCTTGATTGTGTTGTATCTTAAAAAGAAAGAAAGGTGAACAATATTGCCAACATATCTTCAATTCTGATCTGAAGCAGTATAATAAAACCATTACTTAAAAATGTAACATCTGCAACTTTTTAAGAGTTACGGATTGTTCAATTGGATTTTTTTCCTGTTATTTCTACAGTCAACCCATGAACCACTAGACTAGGATAAGAAGTAATGGCTCTTTATTATGAGCCTAAGGCACAACTGATATTTCAATAACCTTCACTGAGATGAAATTGCTATGCATTATCTTGTACACACAATGAAGTAGGTAGTCTGGTCTACCTGAGCCAGGGGGAAAAAAGCTGGGAAGTTTGCTTACCTGACCAATAGAGAAGGAACCATTAGTGCTCTATCTGTCTTGAGTTTAAACTGGAAACCTTTTCACTGCTGTAATTAAACCAAAATTCTTTTAAAATTCCTTATCTAATTAAATAATAAAGCAATTTCAGAAATACAAATATTTAAATGTTCATAAAATAATTGACATGAAATAGTCATCATTTGTTTATAAACTATGGAGTTACAGTTTTATTAAATAGAGTCAGCTAGATTGGCATATTAGTAATTTATTAAATAATTCATATTAAAAAAGCTCAGAGCAATTATAAACAAAATAAATTGTAGTATTACTACAAGTGGAACTTAAACTTTTTTTAAAAAAAAACTCTAAACCCTAAACGAAGTTTCCAGGTGAATGAAGCAGAGGAACCAGAAAGATGGCAAATATGATTTACATATATACATCTCCTTAATGATCAAAACAGATATCAGCAATCCAGACTTGACTTAGCACCTCCTTTTTCTGCTAGAGGTCAGTCAGTATTTTATTCTTTTTCCTGTTAGAATGGTAAAAAAAAATAGCACTATTAGAATAGAATGTAATGGAATGAAACAGAATGGAATGGAATAGAATAACAGAGTTGGAAAGGACCTTGAAGGTCTTCTAGTCCAACCCCCCCTGCTTATGCAGGAAACTCTACACTACTTCAGACAAATGGTTATCCAACATCTTAAAAGCTTCCAGTGTTGGAGCATTCACGACTTCTGGAGGCAAGTTGTTCCACTGATTATTTGTTCTAACAGTCAGGAAATTTCTCCTCATTTCTAAGTTGCTTCTCTCCTTGATTAGTTTCCACCCATTGCTTCTTGTCCTACCCTCAGGTGCTTTGGAGAATAGCTTGACTTCCTCTTCTTTGTGACAGCCCTTGAGATATTGCAACACTGCTATCATGTTACCCCTTCTTTTCATTAAACTAGACATACCCAATTCCTGCAACTGGGTATGTCTAGTTTTGGCCTGCAGTCCCCTAATCATCATCATGTTTTGGCCTGCAATCCCCTAATCATCTTTGTTGCTCTTCTCTGCACTCTTTCTAGAGTCTCAACATTTGTTTTTACATCATGGCGACCAAAACTGGTTGCTGTATTCCAAGTGTGGCATTACCAAGGCATTATAAAGTGGTATTAACACTTCATGTGATCTTGATTCTATCCTTCTGTTGATGCAGGCTAGAACTATGTTGGCTTTTTTGGCAGCAGTGTGCAGACTGCTGGCTCATATTTAAATGGTTGTCCACTAGGACTCTAAGATCCCTCTCACAGTTACTACTATTGAGCAAGATACCACATATACTGTACCTGTGAATTTCATTTTGTTAGATAGCGCCCAATGTTCAAGTCTGTCAATATTCTTTTGTATCTTAAGCCTATCTTCTGGAGTGTTGGCTGTTCCTTCCAGCTTGATGTCATCTGCAAATTTGATGTGTTCCCCATTATCGCCTCATCCAAGTGATTGATGAAGATGTTGAAGAGTACTGGGCCTAAAACAGAGCCTTGGGGTACTCCACTGCATATTTGCCTCCATGTAGATGCAGTTCCATTGAGGGCTACATGTTGAGTGCGGTTAATCAGCCAGTTACAAATCCATCTAGTACTGATGCTGTCTAACCCACATTTTTTACTTTACCTAGTAGTAGGTTATGGCCTACTTTATCAAATATCTAACTGAAGTCCAAGTATTGGCCTTTAAAGATTTATGCAGTCTTTAAACTTGTGTAAAGATAGTCAACATTTGAACGATGGATTGTATTCCCAAAAAATCTGTTTAGGAAATTAAAAACTCTTGTTTGAAATGTAATTTAAAGTATTAAGAGCTCTCTATTTAAGTTTCTATGAGTATAATTTCATAATTTGAAAAGTAAGAAGATTTTTACTTCAGAACATTAGAAAACTATTGGCTATTCTTGATGATACCTATACAGAGACCCAAAGACTGAAAATAAGCAACGACTTGTATTGAGTATAAAGGAAATTGGATGATTGGCTTAAATAAAGCTCCATTTGCAATGCTGCTTGTTCTCAGTGTTTTGGAAGGACAATTTTACATAACTGAATCTTGAGCACATACCAAGACTTTGTTTTCTAAAATTTCAACAAGTCTTTCTTTTTTTGTGTGTGACAATAAACATTTTGAGAAGTTATACTCTGAACAAAAAAGCTGTGTTACTCAGTTATCTTAACATTGTACATTTTTACATAATGCAGTAGCTAATAACTGCAAATCCTGGAAGTTTAAAGAATAGGCTACTTTCAGTCTGTGGAAAGC
Organism: Thamnophis sirtalis; assembly: GCF_051295495.1. Classification (NCBI taxonomy): domain Eukaryota; kingdom Metazoa; phylum Chordata; class Lepidosauria; order Squamata; family Natricidae; genus Thamnophis; species Thamnophis sirtalis. Next base: position 32,989,655 of record NW_028261387.1, read on the forward strand.
TTGACCTCTGGGGCACAGAAACTGTTGACTCATTGTTTTTACAGCATACAGTATATACTATTAGCCCTTTGTCACATTCTAAGAATGACATCATTGTCACTGCTATTAGTGGTAGGTAATGTATGGATTAAGTGTTTTTTATTAGAGATCAGTTAAACACTATATTTTTAATATTATCAGGATATTTCTAGCTTTCCACTTTAAGCTGTTATTATTGCTATTCATGTGTAGGGAAAAATTGGTAATCAGAATAAGAGTTGCTGGGAGCCTTTACCCTCTGCCTATGGTGCAGTCTATTGCAAAGACTTCTAGGCATGTTGCCAGAGAGGGCAAAGACTGGAGGATGAGTGCCATTGTCAGCACTTGCCTCCAGAAGGTGGGATTTGAAAGGGGAGGGTGGAATCTGGAGCAGAGGGGACTAGATCTTTAGCCTTTTCATGGCTGAGCAACAGCACACCCTAAGCCTCTCCCTAAAACTGTTTACTTGAAGCACAGATCTTTTCAAATCTCTTGCTGTATAGGGAGAACTCTGCAATTCTAATCCCCAGAGTATGAAAGTTCCTCAAAGAATGCATAAATATGGCATACAAAAGTTTGAAAGCAGGGGAAAACAATTCCACTTTAGAAGATCAATACTTTTAAAGAAGGCTTGGTAATTGCAAAATACCAAGGTTTATTTGTATTTCATATAAACATTGTGTTAGAAATATCATTTCAGATTTAAAAAACAAATAAATACCAAAATAGGAAATACTAGTTCTGTGATTATTCATAAAATTATAAAGTATAATCCTATAGACACCTAGTAAAAATTCAACCAGACTGAACTGAAATGGGGATTATGTCTGTACTGCTACAGTCTTAATCTCTGCATTTTGAATGAGGCTTGAGTATCATGAGCAAAGCACCCTGATTTTTTAAAAAAATAGATTAATTAGCTGCTGAGGTAGAAATAAAACAGTTTTTCAAGTTCTTTAATATCAGATATAATTCCATTACTTTCTTTTTCTTCTTTGTCTTAAAAGAAAAATCTTCCAAAAGCATTCTGGCACTGTTATGTATTTTTTCTTTTCTTTTTCAAATAAGATGTGGCAAAGTTATCTTATCTAAAGTTCAATTAAATCATTTCAAATAGTGTAAAATGCGAAACAATATTTAGTCAGCTTATTTAACTAGTAAAGACAGGCTTCTGTAAAGAACTTAGAATGAACTCATTTTGTTCTTTAAGTGGTTTATATTGTCTGAGAACAACTAGATATATTTAGTTTATATATGTTTATATTACTACAGTAATCATTCTCTTATAGGACAAATATAGAATTCTATTCAGAAGGAAGTTCTATTAACTTCAGTGGAACTTATATCCAGATAAGATAACATAAGATTAAACCCTTACTGAATAGATCATTGAACATTACAAATGAGGGGTAAGACAAATTGGCTTGCTTTAAAATATATGCACTTTCACTTGCACTTTTTGGAACATAGATCATTTTCTTTCACCAAAATATGCCAGTCAGTTTCTTTCAGGGGAAAAAAACCAACTACATTATTATACCTTTAAAAGTAGCTTTATTTACAGATTTAGAAATAAATGAAAGGGCAAACTTTGATATTGCTGAGACAAAGGAGCTATATAAGCCTAAAATTTGATTTTTTAATTTCTTCCTTTTTCTTCCTTCTCCTCATCTATTTGTTTGTCTTTTTTAATATAGTAAGAGGCGAAGAGAGATATTTTTAAAAAATCTGCTTTTTACTAACAGGCACTCTATCTGGGATGAAATAATCTGGATGACTGATAGATGGCAGCAAAGAGATATAGAAAGTTCTATCTCTTTGCTCCCATAGACTGTTAAATGAGTATTTGCAGCTCAAATAAAATAGTTCTATTAGTATGAAATATAACTGTTCAGGGATTTAAGAATGTAGTTACTGTTCCTTCCTTAAGAAAGTATAGTATTATTCAAAACTACTGACCTTTAATTATTTATATGTTGTCTTTATTATTTTTATAATTACCTCAGGTAGCAAACTTTGTCTTTCTAATGCTATTTTCCTCACTACAACAGTCCTATGAAGTGGGTTGGGCTGAGAGAAAGTCACTGGCCCAAACTGACTTTCTTATCTAAGCCAGGACTAGAATCCTCCTTTGTAACCTGATGTCTTAAGCACTAGACCAAACTGGCTATGTGATTACTGCACGAATATTTTTTAGATTGAAAACATGTAATTGAAAAGAGAATGAATGTATGGATTTATGGGTTCTTCCTATAAGTCTTACATAATATTAATTAAGTTTGTGCCTAATCTAATCAGTAACGATACCTTGATTATAAAATTCTTTTTCTCCTTTTTAAATTTAATTGTATTTTATGTCAGTTCAATATATCACTCTTCTAAGGATGCTAATAATAAAAATGCTACAACACCAGAAAGAGGAAACCACATAGTACTGTAATTAAACAATGTAATTACAGAGAGTTATTCATAAAGGCCTAAAATGGAGATCATAAAATATATCTTCATTTAAATCAAAATTTCTACGTAACTTAAGGATATCAAACTGGGCAAGGTCAATGTGAGCCTAACAATATTTATCTAATATTAAATATTTTTTCTCCCTATCATTTATTACATCTCAGAAAACTGAAGCATCAGCTGAAGAATTCAAGATGATGTTATTAAGTACCTTCATGAAATCAATAAAAATAGCAAAACAAAGCATAGAACATTTTATTTAAAACTGTTGTCTTTCTGTTCAAGTAATATAATAGTATCTTTTCCTGAAACAATGTTTTCAACTTTATAGAAAGCTTTCAAGACAATATGAGGAAAAATACTAAGCTATGAGACCAATGAATGTGCGTGCCTACATGACAAAATTGAATGCATTTCTCTGCAAAAAAAAAAAAGGAAAATGCAGCAGAATGAGCAAATTCTTGTGTTGCCACATAATGCTAAGAAACAAGGATTAAATTATGGCTTATTAAACAAGACATAGTGGCTTAGTTTATGATTAATGCTTAGTCATAATGGATCCGTTTACACAAGTATATTCTCAGGTAAATAAGCTGTAATGCTTTAGCATGTTTGTGAAATTGGCACCCAGTGTCATTGCATACATATAGCAGGAAATGGATAAACATGCATGACCAATTCTACAATTTACTCCAAAGGATGCCAAAATGCAATCCGTGCGTTTTATATTAAAATGTCTATATGTCTGTAGATACATTAACATGCATGAGCAGAGGTACTAACCAGAGGTGGTATTCAGCCAGTTCTGACAGGTTCTGGAGAACTAATAGTGGACATTTTGAGAGTGGGGAGAGAATGGGGATTTTGCAGTATCTTTCCCCTGTCACGCCCACAAAGCCATGCCCACAGAACCGGTAGTAAAAAAATTTGAATCACACCACTGGTACTAACTATTAAAGTAGGCAATACTTTTTGGAATAAAATTTTGGAATACCATGCATCAAGGCAAGTTTATTTGCCATTTCTCTGTGTTTGTTGGGCTGCACGATACATAATACACCTTGGAAAAGGTACCACTCTATGCCCATTTATGGGATAATAGTAATAATGAGTATGTATGTATGTATAAATGTATCCATCTAATCACGTAGACATTAGCTCAGAAAAAACATGCTATAAATTTCTATTTTAAGAAATAGAAAAGACATTTTAGTGTAGTGTAATAAAATTACATAGAATCATATTGATTTCACTGATTCTTAAATAAATTCTGATTTTGTCAACCATACTGATTTTATTGATTATATCAATGTTTATTCAAATTGGAAAATAGTAAACTTCCATTAATTTTTTTATACTTAAAATATGTTTCTTTTTGCTTCAGGGGATACATATTAGACAAGTAGAGCTAATTGTCTGATTAGTGCCTATTTTCTTAATGATTTAGTTTTCCAGGATTTCAGTTCTATACATATAGCAGAATTACACCCACTTATTTTAAGTGGAAATTGCTTTAAAAACTAAACAAACTTTGCTTTTAAACAAAAATAGAAATTATTACAAACTGAACATGAGTCAGCAATGTGATGTGGCTGCAAAAATGCTGATCTGGACGCTGACGAAAAATAATTTATTTTAAAAGTAAACACAGTATGATATTTCAATAAAGGTTTCCAAATCCTATATTTTCATGCAGCATTGCTCAGACCTCACCTAAATTATTTGTGTACAAATCTGGGCACCGTACTTAAAATTTAGACACATTGCAAAAAGTTCAGAGAAGGTCAAGGGATTGAAAATTAAATCCTATGAAGATAGTTTGAAGAAACTGGAAATGTTTAACCTTGAAAAAAGGTGGTGGGGAGAATATGATTATATCCTTCAAGTTATGTCACATTGAGAAAAGCTCTCTATCCTAGAGCACAAAGATAGGAAGAATAGATTTAATTGAATGCTAGATCAGAAAGCTCCTAACAATGAGGGGATTTCACAGTGGAAATCATTATCTGGGTAGAGGCTGAGGGTAGCTTGTGTTTCGTAGATGTATTGAAACAGTAGTTGGACATCCATCTTCCAATGATGCTTTCATTTAGAATCCTGATGAAGTTCTAGATTCAGTTTGATGGACCCCACCCATTTTGTAATTCTTAACATGGAAGCCTAAATCAGAAAATAAATAAAAATATCATCCTTAAATATTGTTTAGCTTAATCTATGTTTAAATAATCTATCAAGGCAGTATTCAAAATATTGTGCACTCTATTTAAGGTTACTAGAAATCCAATATTCAATGTGCATTGTATCCCATTTTCCTATTTCATTTATTATCTAGAGAGGGATAACGACTAAACAGAAGCCAGAACTCATCAAATGTAAATTCTGTTAAATTGTTCTAGGTTAAAGTAGACTTTTCCTACCAATGTTATTTTTCCTATTTTTAGAATGTAGGAAATATTGCAGGGAGTTTAATTAATAGCACAAGAGTTTTGTTTCTTTTTAACTTTGTAACTTTTTAAAACATCTTGTATTCCTTGTTGAGCAGCATCCCAAAATAGAAATAATGTAATATATATATACTGCAAAATAATATACCCTTAGAATATGGATAAAGTTAACCAAATGTATGCATCACTTTATATTAGCGTATGCTGAACATAAATTCTTGGCAAAAGGATTCTGAATCTAAATGTCATTTAGACTTGAGAAGGAGAAAAGGCCTGAAATGGAGCTTCCCATTCAAACCTTCACTAAAATGGCTGTTGCTCGAACATATTGATAGCTATTTTGTTCTGATTTGACGTAATTGAGGTAAAAGAGCAGGAATAATATATTGTATGATTGTCAAAAATTAACTTCTAAACAAGGATGCAAAGTTTACTGCCTTAAAAATACCATATTTCTCTATTCACATTCTGTATCAGTTAAATAATCCAATTCTTAAAATATTGACACTATTCTCAAGCACAAATCAATTTTTAGGAATCTTTATGTTCATGAATAATAGAAATTGTAAGTTAAATTACATCTTAACATCCGCCACATAAATCATGTTTGTTTTATTATTAATATTGTATTAATGTATGAAAAACATTTTCCGATATTAGAAAGGCCCAACCCTGATTATTAAAATTGGTATTTTAACAGTAGCAAAAAAATATATGAACCCAAATGTTTACTATCATTTAGTTGCTTAAATCTTATATGTAACCAAGAGTATTAAATTAACTAATTAAGCTTCCAGAGTCACTTCCTTTTCAAAAGGTTTTATTGAAAGAAACAAAGGTTGGCTTAAAAATGTCGTTTTTCTTTCAAAATTGTAGTTAATATTCTTCATGGTGTGATTATTTTGCTTAGTGGTAATGAACTTCTAATAATTACACTATTGCCTAAAAGAGGTATTAATATTTAAGTAAAGATGCTGTTTCAAAGTGTTATAACAGTTATAGGCCCAAATTTAAGGGCATAGAATTTTGTTTTAAAAGTTCTTCTGTAAGATGATGCTTTCAGCTTTTGATACTGATATGGAACTTTAGGATGGCATTATACAATCCAACTTAATAGATAAACCATTCTAAAAGCTGCGAAGAGCTGGCATCTCTGATAAGTGCTTTGTAAAACTGAGATTTCTCAAAATTGTAATTTCCATTTGGCTGATGTGAAAAACAACACTATAAAGTTATGGATTTCCTCTAAAGCAGGGCAGGAGAAATCTCTTCCTCCTAACATTCACCAATACTGAGAAAAGTATCTGACCTGAGCTTTAGTTAAGGTGATTCACAAATGCGCTTTTCTTCTTTGTTAATTCCCCATGAAATACTGGCTTTGATAGGGCAACAGAAAAAGTAAGTTAAGAATTAATTATAAAATACCTGTAAAATAAAATACCAATACCTTCCTTGCCGTTCGCATTTATCCTCCGTGTGCTAGGACTTCTTAGGCGAAGGCCGCCTTGAGACATTTGCCTTTGGCGATTCTAGAAGGAAAAGGAGACTTCAGCTGCAGCTTCCCAGACGCGGAAACGCACACGGCCCCCCCCCGCCCCCCGCATCTTCCTCGCCGAAGGAAAACTGCAGAGGGACGGCATTTTTGCCTCGGCGTTTCCGACCGCTTGGGCTGAGATTTCAGCGGTGGAGAAAACCCGCAGATCTCGCCTAACCAGCGCGGCAGGTTGCACCGACTGCGAGAGACCTCCTCGAGGCGCGGTTGGCGAGGGCAGAAGGAGGAGATGCGGGGCGCATCCGAGATCGCATCTGGGCTCCTGCCTCGCCTTGCCTGTTCCGGAGAAGGGGCTGCCAGAGAAGTTCACGCCAACCCCCGGCTGACCAAAAGGGCAAAAACAAAGGGCGCCGAAGCCCGCGGAGGAAGAAGCCAAATCAATTCTGTACAATCAGACTGTTAGGAAGGCGCGGAAATTTAAAAACGTTTGGACAGGAAGAGAAAGGGAAAAGAAACCGTAAAGGGGGAGGGACGCAGATGGGGACGAGAAGGGAAGCGCGGGGGGAGCGAAGTAACGGTTCTGAAGCGGTCTCTCCCCTCCCACTCGCGGCTTGGCTCTTAAGCGCGGACCCCGCATGCCCCAGCTTTGGCTTTGGGCACCGCGGCGTACTGGAACCTCGGACGATTCCCAACAGAGAGGCACGAAGCGCCGCGAAGGAAAAGGCGCGGCGCGGCGCGGAGGCCGGGAACAGCTCCGACATTTTGAGCACCTCGCATCTGGGTCACGCTGCTTCTTGCCCCTGGTCCCTGGAAGAAAGGAAAGGGGGGAGGACCTCCCTCTTTTCCCCCAGTTTTGTCCTGGGTCTGACTAAATAAAAGAAGTAACCGGCTCAGAATTCACACGGATTCCCAGGGCAGCGAGCCAAATATAGGTTTCGGCTCCACGGGTGGTGGTGCTTGTTCTGGTGTGGGCAGCACCTTACCTGCGGCGAAGGGTATCAGGCTGTGCTTGCTGCGGCAGCCAAATTACGCCTTCAGCTTCCCCGGAGCGAACGGCCAGGATCTAGCAAACACGAGTTAGATGCTCTGGGTCGCTTTCAAATCCTCCCTCTTAATTTTGTATTTCAGCAGCGAGCGCACCATTGGTAAAAACCCATTGGGAAAATGGGCGTGAAAGATTTAGAACGCTGGGACTCCTCTACTTTCCTACTTCTCTTCCTCCCCTCCCGTTAGTGTCTTCTAATATGTCATTTACCTTCTTCCACGTGAGTGATTTTCAGTGGCACTCACTTCTGACAAATAAGCTGCTTCAGTTCTCCCGATGTTTACTTGGGAATAGCAAGTCTCGCCGAGATGGTCCTAGGATCCAAGTCTCCAAGGCCAGGTTTCCAGTGGTCAAAGAAAGCACACTGAAAGTCAATAAACACTCTGTTCCTGGTGCTGGCCAAAAAGACAGCGCAGGACTCGCAAAGTAGTTAATTGAGCCCCGTCCCCCTTTCTGTTTGCTAAGCATGGGCAGAGAATGCCACCCATCATAGGGACAGAAGTGGAGTTTTCTTCTGCCAAAAAAGCCAACACAGTTCTAGACTGCATCAACAGAAGGATAGAATCAAGATCACGTGAAGTGTTAATACCACTTTATAATGCCTTGGTAAGGCCACACTTGGAATACTGCACTCAGTTTTGGTCACCACGATGTAGAAAATATGTGGAGACTCTAAAAAGAGTGCAGAGAAGAGCAACAAAGATGATTAAGGGACTGGAGACTAAAACACATGAAGAACGGTTGCAGGAACTGGGTATGTCTAGTTTAATAGAAAGAAGGACTAGGGAGACATGATAGCAGTGTTCTAGTATCTCAGGGGTTGCCACAAAGAAGAGGGAGTCAAACTATTTCCCAAGGCACCTGAGAGTAAAACAAGAAGCAATGGGTGGAAACTAATCAAGGAGAGAAGCAACTGAGGAGAAATTTCCTGACAGTTAGAACAATTAATCAGTGGAACAGCTTGCCTCCAGAAGTTGTGAATGCCCCAACACAGGAAGTCTTTAAGAAGATGTTGGATAGCCATTTGTCTGAAACGGCATAGGGTTTCCTGCCTAGGCAGGGGGTTCGACTAGAAGACCTGCAAGGTCTCTTCCAACTCTGCTATTGTATTGTATTGTAAATGGAGTCTAGTACGGCTCACCTGCTCCACAGAAGTCAATTTGTCTGAAGATCTTCTCACTACAAATGCGATGTCGCCTGAATTTTTAAGCCATTGGTTGGAATTTCCACCCATATTCAGTCTTGATCTACCTCAAAGATGGGACTAGGTGTGGGGAATCCAAATATTAGTGCTCTGAGATTTTTTTTAAAAAAAGTATAACTCTTTGATTTGGACTTCGGGTGGAAGCTCTACTGAAGCAGACTATGTCAGATTGGACGCTAATCTCAAACATTCCTACCTGTCTGAGTGAAATAATGGTGTAACTGTCCATCTCAAAGATTGATATTGATCTTTAGCTATGTTGTTGCCAAGTGAAAGATAGTTAAAGAGCATGGATAAATATATGGCTTTTTGAGAAAACTTCTCATGTGATTGGTTTCCCACCTTCTGCATTATATTTAAGAGAAATCGAATTAATGCTAGGTTGACAACACTAAGAGTTCATATTAACCACATTAATTATGAAAAGCTTTTGAAAAAGAGAAAGAGCATTCCTGCCTCCCTTGGCCTGACACTGAGGGTGTCATGCAAGTCATTTCTGAAACCACAGTTTATTTTGAGTTGAAAATTTGACTAACTTTTTGAGTCCATTATGAAACTCCATCATCTGCTAGAAGCTTACCTATATATTTACTAGCTTTTCAAATATTAAAGTTTTTTCTAAAATTAAACCTCTCATGAGGATGGGAGGGGCTGGCTCAGAAAGAAAATGTGAGGTTTTGTTTTGTTTTACAGACAGCAAATTCCTTTAGATGCTGGTTTGTTTTTTAATGTCTGGAAAAAGATATGATTGGTTTAGTTTTTAACTGATCCTTCTGAAATCTCTGTTCAAGAAAGGAAAAGTTTCTACAATGCAGGGGAAATGCATGGGGATAAAATTGCCTGATACAATTTATGAATCCTTTTTTTTAAAGGAGCCAAATTTAAATTGCCTGATATAGCTGGATGTCATCCCTCTTGAAAGTAACAACCTAAGACCTGTCACATAAAACATCAGTTTCGCAGTTTTTTTTTAAATCTTCACAGCAACAGTTGAACTGGGACACCCACACCCACCCCACATTTTATGACACAGAAAATTCTTTGTGGAGGCAAATAACAATGAATTATCTCCACTGCAACAAACAAAGTTTTTAATCAGAAAACTATAGGGATGAGAGTGAGATAATTCTAAATAATTGATAAAAGTTATAGGTTTTGAAATTTATTCCCATGCAAAATACATCTGTTTAATAATCAGCTTTTCTACTCAGCAATCCTAAAACTCCAAGTAACAATGCATTCCCAGCCACATCTGCTCAGAACTAAACTCCATTCACTCAGTTCAGTACAGTTCAATCCCACATAGAAAACTGCAACCTAAAACAATCCAACTTCACATTTTTGCTTCTGAGTGCCTATACTACAGTTATATGGAAATTTATGGACTCTGTAAAAGAGGCTTTAATCAAAAATCCCAAGTCTTAACCACAAAAATAAATGCTTATTCTGGATTTATCCTACTGGAACAAATGTGAGTAAATAGTACTACTCTGGCAGTTTAATCTGAGAAAAATCTAGAGCATTCCCAAAATCTGATCAAGTCACTAAATGCAATCTAATCTTATAAATTACTTTTTATCTTAAACTTTTGTTTGTGCAAATAGCCAAGATATCATATTCCCACACTGTGTGACTTTAGACTTGATAAATTCCTTCTTGCTCTTTTTATTATTATATGTTACATTGAAGCGTCACTATTCAAACTACCCAAATTGAGATTTCATCTCTGATCAGATACAGTGATGAATCAACTGAACCTTTGGTCCTAAACATGCTTAACAAGAAGAAAGCTAGATTTCAGCAGAACTTCCTTTAGAAAAAGAGATGTTTAGGAGACAAGGCATGGCAAAGAAAAATAACAATGAAAGCGCTTTTAGTGAATGTTCCATAGACCTTTTGTTAGCTTATCCATCTCATCAAACGTTTGTGATTCAATTGTGCAAAAGCCTGTCTTTTCCTCCCACTTCCCCTTCTGGCACAAAAGGTCTTTCACATATACACTCCTTCATGCACTGTTTCATATTATGTTAACCTCTGTTGGGCTAGATGATGTTCAGGGATGGGAAATCACAGTAAGCCTTTATAGATCTTTTAAAAGAAATGCACAAAAATACATCTTCAATCTCCCCCCTCCCAATCCTCCCTTAAATGAAGGGTGAGGTGAGCAGCAAAAGCAAACCAAGTTAAAAGAAAAGAAAAAGCATTCATAAAAGAAAGGCGAGAGTCCAGCCAGTTTCTCGCTAGTGAAAAGCTGCTACTGGCATGATTTTTTCCCCCAAAAGGGAAAAATATCACCCCCATGTCTGCATTTGAAAAAAAAATATCGACCCCACCTATTTGTATACTTCGATTAAGATGGAGAGAAAGAGAAGAAAGGAGAGGCGACAGGTGTATAAGCAGGCACTTTGGAGTCCGGGGCAAGAGGTGGGCTTCAGTCCCCGCTGAGGGCGCCCTCCCTCCGCCTGCTGTTCTCCAGCAGTTTAGCGACGGCCTGCCTCTTGTAGAGCTTGGCCAGGTCGTAGGCGGTGGCTCCCTTCTTGTTACGATGCCCCACCCGGCTGGGCGTGCGCTCCAGAAGGAAGGCCACGACGGCCAGGTGGCCCTCTTGGGCGGCCAAGTGCAGCGGCAAGTTGCCCTCGTTGTCCTCCACGTTCACGTCCGCTTGGAACTCCAGCAAAATCTGCAGCGTGTCGAGGAAGCCGGCACGGGCCGCGTCGTGCAGGACAGCGAAGCCGGTGCGGTCTTTCAGATCCGGGTCGGCGCCTCGCAGCAGCAACCGCCTGGCGATCTCCGGGTTCCCCAGTTTCACCACCTGAAGGCAGAGGACGAGAAACGCGAGGCAGTGGGCAAATGTGTCTCCTCCCCAAGGGTTGGGTTCACACACTTTACACGTGTATCCCCACTCTGCCATACCTGCAGAGCCTTTGCTAGGTTTTGCTTTGGGAAAGCCCGTGGGAAAGTTCGCGCGGGAGCCTAGAGCCCGCAAACGGGATGTCAACTTCTTCGGCATCCCAGGGCAGAGAATACAAGGAAGGCTTTCTGAGCCGGGATATTTTGGGATGGCACCAGTTGACGTCTATTTGGCATTTCTGGCCTCCTATTTGGTCCTCAACATTAATGGTCCGGGGCTTCAGAGAGACCGCTCTCCCACTCCTGCTTTTAAAAGCCGAATTTAGGTCTCTTCTGAGATACTACAATGGAGAAGGTATAATTGCCGAAACGGTAGGACTGTGAAACCCACTCTACACCACACAGAAACAAATAGTGCCAAAATAAACAAACAAATAGAATGCTGGGAAATTGTATTTCCTGTTGTGTCATGATAGAAATGAAAAAATATATCAAGGGACGGGGTAAAAGGATGAGGTTCTTGGTGAAGGTAATAGATATATAATGACACTGATGGACTTGTCCTACTTTCATAGAAAGTAGGTCGAAAATCCAAAGGTCCCATTTCCCAATTGTATATAAAGCTTATAGGACTACAGGACTATTTCTAATTAAAGATGTGTCCATGTCAGGTGTGTTGTACCTTATTAACAAATATACTGCATATGTAAGAAAAAGCTCAATTTCTTCCCTTATTTAAGCCTTTCCAGTTGCAATTGAGAACAAAATAAACAATTCTGTAAACAAAAGAGCAGATAGTGGATTTGGAATATAATGTATTTTGCAAACCTGGATGGATCTAAACTCCTTCTTGGGGAAGGAAGTGCAAGCAAACATGGAAAATTACCAGTAGTGAAATGAAAGAAGTAAGGGGGAAATTGAAGAATGGCACTATTAAAAACAAAGCTGTGTTGCTTCTGCACTTGCAAAGAACTGAAATGTAATCCTATTATGGTCACATTGTAGACTAATTGTAGATTACTCAGAGAACACATTTTAATCAATAAGACAGAGTATATATTTCCTGTGTCCCTTATCTGTGGAGTAACCAGTCAAATGGGTTTATGTAGTTTTAAAAATATCTTAGTAAATTCAGAGGGTCTTAACTTCCAAGGAAATGTACATGTAGATTTGCAGTTTTAGTTTCATTTGGGGTTGTTATATTAATGCAAATCAATACCTCTTAAGTTTATTGCTTATGTTCAGTTTCAGTAGAAAGTTTTTAAAAGCTGTTGGCTTCCCTAAACATTCCCTTTCTATGTGAACGTTTTTGCTATTATCACTTAAAAGCACATTTTCTTAGGAATCTCTAGTTTTTGGTGAAAGAAAAAATGATATAGTAACTCTATAATTTTTCTTACATTTTCATAGTTCAGACTGCCCATCTTTTTTGAATTTTTTAATCCTTGTGTCTGAAAAGCCACAGCCAAGTATCACATATTGAAGTTTACATCTCGGTCAAGCTTTGTTACAGCTAGTTTTCAAAGATGATGTGTCCTTTTGCTTCCAGTATTTTTTTCTTCAATCTTGTTTTACCTACTCATTTATAAAATAATATTGCTGTGTGCCTTTTACTATTTTTTTCTTGCGAGGAATGCTGTCTTCTGTTTTAGTATACAAAAGGGAAGCAGTTACAGTAAACAAAACTGGAAAATCCATAAAACAAGAGGGAGTTATGTGAGAAAGCACATAAGACTCAGAATGTAGATCAGCAGCCACAAAGATGATAGTTTACTAATAGTTTAATAATCTCTTCCTTGGTAATCCAATCACCTGTCCTCTTATTTACCAATTTGGAATGCAAATACTAGGAGTACAGTTAGCTTTTTGGAAACTAATATCTGCCATTATGATAAAATGAACATCTACTCCTTAAACTTTTAACATTTCACCTTGTATCTCCTGTCAAATTCATAATTTGGGATAAATACAAAACTCAGGATCAGGTTCCAAAACTGTGGAAAATAAAAGTTATCTATAATATACAAACTATGCAAAATGTCTGGTTTTAAAGACAGTTTTAGATGTTTCTAAATGTTTTTTTCTTTTCTTTTAACAAGGGAAGGATGCAGATTACATGCAAAGGTCTAAACCTAACTGTTCTTAGCCAGATTGAGAAAGCAGGCCTTCACATAAACACCTAATTTGAAAAAAGAAGGGGAAAGTGAAAAAAGAGAGGAAAAACATTCAGAGAAGAGACAGAAGGAATTTAAATGAGACCATAGAAGCAAATGTATATTTTCATCTTCCTTGGTAAGCAACATTGGCTATCAGCTCAAGTTCCATCATCCACCCACTATATCTTTCTGGCTTACACTGAAAATACTGAAAATACGAATCAGCTTCTTATGTTGTGTTCACTTTTATTCAGATGTGTGTGTGTAGCTTGCCTCGAATTATGATTAGTGATGAAGCTGCAATGAAAAGTAGGTAGTGGAAAAGGCATGCCCCCGGCTGAGTAAACAGAGATGTATCTCTGTAAATCATGAAATGGGGAGGGGGAAAAGGGGGGGGGCAGAATCATTAAACAGTAAGAAAAAGAATTGGCAACTTAGTAAGGAGGTGGAAATCGAGGTTGCATTTCCTTTTTTACCACACCAATTCAATGATTGGTTCCAAACATGACCTACCTGTTATGGTGTAGAAAAACCTAAAAGGGTTCAAGGCTTTATGCTCCTTGCAAATCGGAAAATAATTTAGGATTACTGAGCTGAATTTGAAAAGAACACCAAGAAAGATCCTATTACAGGAGGGCTTCTTTCCATTTTAAAGAGGAGATTCTGTTGCCGGAGTTTTTAGCCCTCACCCACAGGGACCCCTTCTTCCAACATTTCAGAAAGTGGATCCTGTCCGTAGTTGAATCAACAAATTGCTTTTCTTTAAGGAGCCTGCTGAATATTCCGCAGTACTTGGGACCAGATCCACGGTCTTGCAGCACAAAATCCGCCCAGATTTTCACCTACCTTTTTCTTCTCTGTCTGGTTGGGCACCCTTACCTCGCCCCCCTCCCACGTAACACTTTCAGCACCGTTATCCAATATTCTCAAAAGAAAACATCTTTCAGCGGGTGCAGGGTTTTAGTAGCTGGAAGAGCTCCAGCAGCCGCCTGTAAATCTAAACACTGGAAATGTGTGTAGACGGCGTTATATACCTACGGAAAGGAAATTCTCGCAGTGAAGCGATCCACCGATATATCAAAAAGCACCCGAAGGATGATGAATAACAAAGCATTGGATTTTCGTGATCCAGATCGCCACATTGCTTCGCCGTACATCGCAGTTATTCAGAGGCGATAGAGGGGTTTTTTGGGGTGGGGGTGCTCGCCAGAGTGTGAGGAAAAATAAGCCCCAACCGCCACCCTTTAGTAGCCAGACAACACCCCCGTTCAGATACTGAAACAGATATAATTCGAATTTCAAAAATGAGGTGTTTACCGATGTAGCCTGGATTGTTCCTTTCCCTCCCCCTCTGCCTCCGCCACTTGCTTCCCTGTCTCAGTTTTTTTTTAAAGGCGAGGTGTTTTGCAGGCAAGGTTTATCCCGAGATTAGAGAAACATTAAAACCAGATTTTACTTAAAGTACGTCACTTTAAGGAGTTGGAGCGGTGAAACTTATAAAATATGGCAACCAACTCGCTTTTTAAAAAATGCTGATTTTTTTCCTCCCCTTTTAAAACGGTCCTTTCCCCCGTCAAACCAGTTCACCTAGTGGCGAACGATCGCCTCTGTCCGCCCAGATACCAACCTGCAGCGCAGTCCTCCCAAATCCATTTTGTGCATTGACGTTTATATTATTTTCCAACAAATTAGTAAGTTGTGCTAGGTCCCCTCTGGCAGCTGCGGACGCCAACTCATTCGCCAAAGGTTCGGCCATTCCTTAGGGCGAATGACGATCGCCAACGAGCAGAAAACCTGGGCTTGTATTTGATTATCTTAAGGGTTGTTTTTAGCCGGGCATGGCCATCGGAAACTGACAGGAGCGGGGATGTTAATCTTCTGGAGTAGATCTTCTTGTAGTAAATACTCGTAAAAAAGCTGCTTGCCAGAAGCCCGCCCCTTGGTTCACACGTCATACATACTGCTGCAGCTCCACTTGAAAAGCAGATCTCTGCACCTCTAACGCGCACAACACCCCCCCCCCGCCGGACCTTGGCCGGGGCGCATAAATTGATTCAAGCCCTTCAGCAAGCAGAGCAGACACATTTGGGGGGGGGGGGAGAGACCCAAGCTCAGTAAGGAAGAGGAGATGGGGAAAGCAAATAAGAAGGTGGAAGCGGAGAGAGGTGGAAGAAGAAACGGATGACATAACCCACCAGTTCTGTCCAGCCGAGACCCCGGGGCAGGCTTCTGTTGGAAGCCGCAGGTTCCGTTCCCGATATTGGGGGGTCAGGGCTTCGCTCTTGACCCCGCTGAGTCCGTTCTTCGCCCCCCGAGTAGCAACCCCTTGCACGGCCAACAGTAGGAGCGAAGGGGTTAATCCAGTCTGGGTAGCCAGGGGGTTAAATAGCCCCGGCCAGGAGATCAGCTGCCCAACTTCTTCGGGGATGCGGTGGGACTTCGGCGTTCCCATCCCATCCCGGGGCGGCGGGCGCGCGGCAGACCCAAAAGGCGCAAAGTCGGAGTTGGTTGAGGCGAACTGGCTGAGCCCGAGCGGGAGCCGGGAAGACCGGGCACATCAGCATGCCCGAAAGTTGCCGCATCTTTCGGCGCGCTGGTGGTTTCGGTGCCGTTTGCGGCTGCGGCAGCAACCGCTTCAGCCTCTGACGTGCCCCCTTTGCCTCCTTGGGCAGCGATTTTTCTGCAGCGCGAGGAGCAGCGGCGGCGGCTGTGCCTCTTTGACAGGGGCAGGCGAAGGGGCAATCCCAGCCCGGCTAAAAGGCGCCAAAACGACTCTCCGACGGTCCTGCGAGCGTCTGGAAGCTGCCATGGCTGGGTCAAAGCCCGTTGGGGGAAAAAAATTTTTTTTTTGCTGGCTGCCGCCTAGAAAGCCGGTTCCTCCTCCTCTTCTAGTCCGCGCTCTCCCCTTCCTTTCCCCTCCCCGACTTCTCCACAGCTTTTTTGAAAAGAAAAAACATTTTGAGCGCTCTTTGACTTGAAACACCCGCCCACATTTTAACGGCAGAGATTTTAAGGAGGCGCCACGGAGTTCCCGGCAAAAGCAGGAAGGCCTGGGCGGGAGGGCGAGTCCAAGCGAGCGCGCCTCCTCCTCCTCGCTTTTTCTTGCTGGGCTCTGACAATCGGTCAGGCCGCGGAGCCGCCGTTCGGGGACCAGTAGGCCTGGCCGTCTCTTTCCCCCAACCCTTTACCCGGCCGGGCCTGGGGATATAAGCTGGGACAATGAGAGCCTCTATTTGCTCTTTTAAAAAGGTTGCCTCCCCCTTTCTTTACTATTAGCCTCTTTTCAATATAGCCCGAGAGGTTATCGGTATCGCCCCCCCGCCCCAGCTAAACCTTCCACTGCCACCTCCTGGGCGCCCTCTACAATTGTGATGTCGCAGAGCTCCTCGTCCTCCCTTTGATACAAAAGGACCCGAGCCGCACGACGACACGTTTTACGCTACTTTTCTAAGTGTGGGCCGTGGTTGTTGTTTGTTGACGCCAACTCTGCGGGCACCTCAGGAGAGTAAAGGAGGCGGGCCGAAAGTTAAGGCTACGTGTAGGGACCGCAGTGCCCTCTCTCGTGCATCAATGATCTCTTTCCCCGGAGTGGCATAGCTCGTTCGTCGGAGCTTCTTCTTTACTAGGCTTTCTCCGCTCCTCCGCCTACCGCGAACGGGAGCGGGGGGGGGGGATCTTGTTTGCTTGCCCCCCCCCCCCGGAGCACAACAGATCAGATTGGCAGAAAGGTAGCCAAAAGAGAGGTTTGGCTGCAGATTTTCCTGCAGGTTTTCTTTCTTTGGATCTGGTTACTAAGGAGACAGCCCAGACAAGGTCAGGCTGAAGGGTCAATGTCAGCTTGCTACGACTGTAGCAAATGAAAAACTTTCTCTTCACCCCTCTCCCCTTTTAACCGATTGCACTTATTTTTACCGCACCTTGGGGGGAAAGGGAAAAAGATAGTTGTGACATTTTAAAATATCTCTGAGGTGAAAAAAACAAGAGCATAAATACTATTGTGTGCAGGAAATAATGTATTCTGAAAATGTTGAAGAGTTGACATGAAACAAATGAGTGAACACTAGAGTCCATGAATACATTCTGAACATATTTTCCACTCAGGAAATTGTGTTGTGTCAGTAAACTTAAACCATACCTAGTTTATATCATAATAATAAATCAATAACTTAATATACTGAATTATTGTTTCCTTGGATTCATCTGTCTAAGATGCAGCATTTTTTCTTTGATTGGGTTTAATGGACCACATAAAATAGCCAATGGTTGGTCAATCAAAATTGTGGCTTAATGTTTAAAAATAATGGTTTAGCCAACAAAGCATGGGTAAACCATGCATATTGGGCTAAACAAGAAAAACAGTTTATGACAAATTTGCAACTACTTAGCTAACCTGTTTTTTTTAGATGAATAGAATGGAATAGAATAAAATTCTTTATTGGCCAAATTGGGCCAATGAATTGTACACATGAAGAATTTCTCTTTGGTGCATATACTCTCAGTGTACATAAAAGAAAAAAAATACATTCATCAAGAATCATGATACAACACTTAGTGATAGTCATAGGTTACTAATAAGCAAAAAAATCATACTACGAAACAAATAAAACAATATAAATTGTAAAGATACAAGCAACATGTTTATAATCATAAGTGGGAGGAGATGGGTAATAGGAAGGATGAGAAGAATAATAGTAATACAGTCTTAATAAATAGTTTGACAGTGTTGTGGAAGTCAGTTATTTGGCAGAGTGATGGCATTCGGGGGAAAACTGTCCTTGTGTCTAGTTCTTGTGTGCAGTGCCCTATAGCATCGTTTTGAGGGTAGAAGTTGAAACAATTTATGTCCAGGATGTGAGGGGGTCTGTAGATATTTTCACAGCCCTCTTTTTGACTTGTGCAGTATACACGTCCTCAATGGAAGGCAGGTTGGTAGCAATTGTTTTTTCTACAGTTCTAATTATCCCTTGAAGTCTGTGTCTCTCTTGTTTGGTTGCAGACCCAAGCCAGACAGGTGTAGATGACAGACTCAATAATTCCTCTGTAGAACTGAATCAGCAGCTCCTTGGGCAGTTTGAGCTTTCTCAGTTGGTACAGAAGAACATTTTTTGTTGTGCTTTTTTGATTACATTTTTGATGTTAGAAGTCTATTTTAAGTCTTGAGATATGATAGAATCTAGAAACGTGAAGGTCTCTACTGTTGATATTGTGTTGTCTAGTATTGTAAGAAGTGGTAGCATAGAAGGGTTTCTCATAAAATCTACCACCATTTCTACAACTTTGAGTGTGTTTAGTTCAAGATTGTTCTGGTTGTACCACAAGGCTAGTTGATCAACCTCCCTTCTGTATGTAGATTTGTCGTTGTCTTGAATGAGACCAATCACTGTTGTATCATCTGCAAACTTCAGTAGTTGAATGAGATGGATGCATCAAAACTATCAAATGCAAGACACAACTAAGCAAGACTAATTACTTGATTTTTATCCCATTTTCATTATTGTTTGTGAAGAACTCAAGGTTGCAAACATACCTGAAACTCTTTCCTCCTCCTATCCCCCCCCCCCGCACAACAAACCTGTGAGGTGAGTTGGCTGAGAGAGACTACCCAGTCTCACCCAGATGGTTTTTCTTGCCTTGGAACTAGAATGACATGACCACAGTTCACAATTTTAGTGACATCCCCTCCATTGATTCTGTTTGTTGGAAGCATGTAGTGTGAAAGATGGAAATTGTGATCACATGACTGGAGGAAACTATGGTGGTTGTAAGTGCAAGGACCAGTCATTAAATTACTTTTTCAGCACTGCTGTAACTTTGAATAGTTGCTAAACAGGACAAATTAAGAAAGGACCACCTATATTCTGTAAACGTCAGCAGTTATTTCATGAATGACAAGGCATTGTCACAGCTAATTCCCCACATTGTACTATGCCAGGGCTATTAACTATGGTTTATTAAACTGGCCTGTTTAGTGGTATGGATAAAATATCACAATGATGTGAAAATTATTATGTGCATAAAGATGTCAACTGTGTCACAAGTTCTGATGCAAGTGTATAAGTCATAACATGTCTGATTATGCAATCACCTGCATGTTATCATTTGTCCCCTTTGCTTATGCTCGTGATCATGTTAGTCGCTGAAGCACAGAGATTGTCTTTAAAAATACATTCATTTCTCAGTTTAGCTAATAGAATTGTCTGATAGACAAACACAGTGATATTTTACTGTAAGAGCAAATTGAATTCCCTGCAGTAAGTTACAGTGGCACATTTTAGTAGGATCTCTTGAATTTCCACTCATATAATGTAGTTTGCTAATACTAGAACAATTAACTACAAAAATGTTTGTATAGTGTCCACAGCATCAAAATAATGAAGACTGCATTGTACTATACTGTAAGCTTCACATTTTTTATCATATTCTTTATGTTACATCACAACATGTGTATCCAAATGCAAGGCCTGCAATGTGATAGTGCAATGTTGTTTTTGTTGGACTGACTAGTTTGACACATGCAAACAGAATAAAAGAGTTGGAAGGCACCTTGAAGGTCTTCTAGTCCAACCAATGTAATATAGCAACATATTGTAGTTACAATGAGGGGCTTTGTATTTCTGATTTAATTGCATTAGGGTTCTTTCTCCAGTGCACTGCTCGGAGAGTCCAAGTGTGGGTTAACACAGCCTAACTGCCCTTGGACTGAGTGATGTTTTTCTGTTGACCACGCCTCCCTTTGCCTCTGCATGCTCAGTTTAAAAACTCAGTCTGCCCGTTGGGACTGTTTTGGGAGTGCTCCAGTTCAAGGACAGATAGGCTGGAGTTTTTCCCCACTTTCTTGGACCACCTTGATTCATCCTTGTATTCAGTGCATTGTGCAGGTTTGTTTGAAGGCTGAGAGGTCGCCCGGGCCATCCCTGTCACCGCCGGTCGCAAGCGGTGCAGGGCGTGCAATCTGCTTGCCCAGTGGCTGCTGGCGAGCGGTGGGGGTGGCGGGAGGCATAACCAGGCATTGGATCCATGCTCCCTCCTCCAACCGCCATTCAGTAAAGCTTGCTGGGCGTTTTCGCCGCTAGCTGAAGCGGTTTCCTTTCTGCCCGGCAACAGCGGTGACGGTTAGCCGCTTCGCACGCTTTTCCCTCAGGTGATTTGGATTTGGCGGGAGGAGGCTGCGCGTGCACTAACCGCCATTTTGATTCGCCGGAGCGAAGTCTTCGAGTGAAGAAGTTTTCTCCAGCTTCGGGAGAGCGAAGTTTACTCTGCAGCCAGGGAAAGACTCATCTTCACCTCTCAGCGATCGCAGAACGCCGCAGGGAGGAATGGGGCTAGTCCGGGGCACCGGCTGGCCTTCCCCTCCGAAGCTAAGCCTCGGGGCACTGAGGGTGGTGGGAGAAAGGACCCCGGCCACCAGGCGGCTCTTCCCTCCTGAAGTGTCTGTGAAAGCGTTTTCCGAGCCGGCTGGCCAATGCGTGAGCCCGTTCCTGCAGCAGCTACCTTCCAGGCCCGTGGGTGCCCTGAACATGGCTGAGGAGTGCAGGGAGGCCTTGGAGGAACAAGCAGGGTCCTCCAGCAAGCGTAGCAAGCTGGATCCCGTGGCTAGGAAAGGCAAAGGGCACAAGGGTCCTAGTGGCAAGTCTTCCCCAGGGACTGCAGGGACCGCAGTGGAAACCAGGGGTGTGTGTAGGCCCCTCCAGGAGGCGGAACCCCTCTCGGCCCCTGAAAGCAGGGACAATTCCCCCTCTACTAGGGAGGCCCAATCCCCAGGGGGCAGCGAATTCATTTCGGGGGAGGACTGTGAATCCAGGAATCCCTCACCGGAGGCTTCCTGGGGTTACCCTGATTCCCCTAGCTCTTCCATCAGAGAGGAGCAAGATTCCCTTCTGGGCTCCCTGCGTTGGGAGGGCGGATCCAGCTCAGGCAGAGCAGGCTGTAGCAGGCCTCACAAGCATCGCCCAAAGAAAGGCAAAAGTCAGGCCCTTTTGGCTGAGATGAGGGAGGTGATCTCCTTGGACATTTCCCAAGGGATAGCGGAGGGGATCAAACACAGGGGGTCCCGCAAGGCTAAGGCCTCCAAGAAGAAGCATCAGGCCAAGGCCTCCACCTCTAAGGAGCCGGCCTCTACATCTGCTTCATCCTCTTCCTCTAATTCTGATTCTTCCAGCTCTGAGCAGGAGGGGGATGAGGGATTCATGCTGCCTGAAGACGAAGACCTGCCCCCTGACAAGCCGGCCTTTACTGGCCTTTTCAAGCTGTCATTATTTAAATCGATCCTGCACAAGGCTATGACGGCTACGGAGCTAGGCCCCACTTCTAAACCTGAGGCTGCAAAGGCCTCTACATCCAAAGACCACAAGCATGGGCTGTTTAAAGAGACGGTGTCTGCCCCGGAGGTCATCCTTGTACCTGACCTCTTTATGTACGTAGTTCAGCACCAGTGGGTTCAACCCGGCATGCTGACCAACCCCAGTGGGGGGGATAAGACCCTTTATGCTGTAGAGGGGAAAATGGAGGACATTCTGAAGTTTCCAGAAGTGGATGCCCCGGTAGTGTCCCTGACATCTAATTCCAACCTACCGGCTGAGCTTCTGGAAGGATTGAAGGCTGAGGACAAGAGGTCGGAGAAGGCGTGCCACAAGACTCACATGGCATCCACCTGGGCCATTAAGGCATCCACCTCTGCCTCATTTTTTACCAGAGCTACCTTGTTCTGGTTGAGACAGCTCAGATCTCGGCCACCGCCCAAAAAGTCTCGGTGGCGCCATGTGCTCACTAAAATTATCACGGCAGTTGAGTACTCAGCTGATGCCTCCTTGACAGCTGCAAAGTTCGCGTCCAGGGCTCTCGCCTCCAACATCACTTCCTGCCGCCTCCTGTGGCTTCGGCACTGGCAAGCCGAAATGAAGGCCAAATGGAAACTGGCTTCAGCTCCCTTCAAGGGAGGTCTCTTGTTCGGACATGCCCTGGACAAGTTTGTCACCGAGACCAAAGACAAACGAAAAATCCTTCCTGCAATGCTTAAGAGGGGCGAGCGTAAGGGATCCGGTTCCTTTCGTAAGCAACCTTATAGGAACCAGGAGTCAGGGCCTTTGACTCAGACATCCTCCTATCAGAGACCTTTTCAGCAGGGGGGAGACAGACACCAGGACAGACCCTCCTTCGGGTCTCGAGCTAGGCAATCCCAGTCTTCCTTTCGCAAGCCATTCAGAGGGGGCGGCAACAATAATGGCAACTCCCACCCCTTTCATAAGGGGAAATGACGATCACAGGGGTCCTCCCATCGGAGGTCGGCTGAGCCTGTATGCCGACAGGTGGGAGGAGATAACATCGGACAAGTGGGTCCTCAACATCATCCAGAGAGGCTTGGTTCTGGACTTTCTGACCTTCCCCCAGAGGAAATTCCTTCGCTGTCCTACCCCCAGGAACCTAGAAAGGAGGGATCGCATGAGGACCGAGATTCTCCATCTCCTCCAGACAGAGGCCATAGAACCAGTCCCCAAAGATCAGGAGGGGAGAGGGTTCTACTCAATCCTCTTTCTGGTCCCTAAAAGCTTGGGGGGTGTGTGAGAGCCATCTTGGACCTCAAGAGCCTGAATCAGCATCTGGCCTACAAGAGGTTCAAGATGCAGTCACTCCACTCCATCCTGGACTGTGTGAGGGAGGGGGACCTATTGACCTCCATAGATCTCAAAGAGGCCTACCTGCATGTCCCCATCCATGCGGCCCACAGAAGGTTCCTGAGGTTTTGTTTGGAAGGGAAGCATTATCAATACAAAGCGCTCCCCTTCGGGTTATCATCAGCGCCCAGAACATTTACCAAGATACTGGCAGTGTTAGCGTCTGGAATGTTATTTGGACGATATAATTATCCATTCTCTCACCACCGAGCAGGCTCACTGCGATGTCACACTGACTGTGCAGACGCTGCAAGAACATGGCTTATCTGTCAACTTGGAGAAGAGCCAGTTCCGGCCGTCCACCCGCATTCAGCATCTGGGTGCAGTGATCGACTCCACCTCCTGCCAGGTATTCCTGTCACCATATCGGCTGTCCAACCTGAGATGCAGAGTGAAGCGCTGCAGACTTTCCAGGTCGGTGCCCATAGTTCAGCTGTCTCAGCTCCTGGGGATCATGATATCCTGCTTGAAAGTGGTTCCCTGGGCTCATCTCCATGCCAGGGAGCTGCAGTGGTTTTTGCTGCCAATGCAGAGGGCAAAGATCAGCAACTCCCACAGGCGCGTTCGGCTCCCACGGAAGGTGATCTGGTCTCTGGCCTGGTGGAGGGTTGGGAAATGGCTGCCCAAGCTAAATGCTGGGCTTACAAAGAGCAAAAGATTGAATTAACCTGCGGTTTGAGACCCCGGTGATCGGCGAAAAGGAGTCCTGGCAGGAGATCAGCGACTGGGCAAGCCGAAGAGGTATTTGCCTACGCGGGGGGCTGCTGCTGGATGCCCCCCCGGACGGTTTTGTGACTCCATCCTGACCTTGGCGATTTTGAAGAGAGCGGGTGAGCGGCGGACGCTCTATCTCCGCTGCGCAGCGGCGGATGTCTTCCTAGCTGCGCAACGCTGCCGGTGAGACCCTGGTTTCAGGGCTTGTGTTTGGACTGTACTGGACGCTGGACGGTGTGTTACATGAGGCAGTTTTCGCCTCGCCTGAGGAAGGGGTGGTTGGATTCCAACGGCAGAGTGGTCGGGACTGGACGGCTGGTTTTGCTGCCGCCGTTTCAGTTTCCCCAGGCCGCCTCCCCCCCACCCAATGGCGGCGTTTCGTTTCATCATCGGTTGCCTGCAACATTGTTCGATAACACCCGCCCGGTTTGCAGAACCTTTGGGGATTAATTTGGATTGCCTTTGCTCCAGAGGAGAAAAAAACAATCTGGGCGCCCGGAGAGACTGGACGAACTGGCGGTTGGCTTCAATTGCCACCGCCATAGCCCTTCTGGACGCCCCCCCCACCCCCCACCCCTGTGGCTCAACCTTTGTACGATCATTGCCCTTGTTCTCTCCTGAACTCTGTTTATTTAGACTTCTTCCCCTGGTGGACTGGGAGAGTTCCCTCTACAGTTTGTCATCAACATTGTGGAACTTTTGTCTGCTTCCCTTGCTGGTCATCTGGTCATTCCACAGCTGTGTTTTTTAAACACCACGTTTTGCCTAATTACAGCCCAAGGGCTTCTGGACGTGCCATCTCAGCCCCAGCTACGTTGACTATTACTAACTGCAACCGCCCTGGGAATATCATTACCATCTCGAATGGCATTTACTTAATTTCATCTACCATAGTGCCTTGGTTTTTTGGACAAACGGGGATGCCCACTGTGCATAGGAAGACCTTTTTGCCCCCCACAACCACCTTAGACTCTTGGGACCTTTTCAGCCTTGCCGGAGGAGTGCGCACTTAGGAATGTGGTGTGAATGGTATGCCTGATTGATGACTGTACCCACTTTTTAAATTCATTATTGTTGTATTTTTTGTGTTTTAACTGACCTATGTGGGGAATGCATGGATGAGTGGCCGTGTTTGTGTGGGAGGATGATTGATTCGATGGACCTGTCGGGAAACGCGGGGGCTATCTGGGTGGGTAGAGGGACCACGGACACGGGAGTGGGCCGGAGCATTACGGTCTTAACAAGGAGGGGCAGATATGGCGGGGACTTTAGGGCGGGCCATTACCGGGGAAGGAGGGCTCGCTACGTCACAGAGATCCCTCCTTCCGGCCCTATGAGTCCCACTCCAAGGCCAGATGGCGCGAGTAATCAGGACCCTGGTCTCAGGCTGCTGTCGCTAAATGCCAGGTCTGTAGTTCATAAGGCTCCCCTCGTTCGGGACTTAATTTTAGACGAGAGGGCAGACCTGGCATGTATTACTGAAACCTGGCTGGGCCCGGAGGGAGGAGTCCCCCTCATAGAGATGTGCCCAGAGGGTTTTCAGGTGCTTCATCAGCCGCGATCCCAGTAAAGGGGTGGGGGTGTGGCCATTGTTATCCGAGAGTCTCTAGTACCTCATAGGATCCCTGCTCCGGAGCTTGTCGGGTGTGAGTCCCTGCTGGTGAAGTTGGACCTCAAGGGTCAAGTGGGCCTGCTGTTAACGTACCTGCCTCCCAACAGCGTTGCGGCAGCCCTCCCCTCGCTCCTCGAGTCGGTAGCCGAGCTGGCAATTGAGTTTCCCAGGCTTATGGTTCTGGGGGATTTCAACTTGCCTTCGCTCGGTGAACACTCTGATGGAGTGCAGGAGTTCATGGCTTCCATGACAGCCATGGGCTTGACCCAAGTAATCCGGGGCCCAACTCACTCGGGGGGTCACATGCTCGACCTCGTATTTCTCTCGGAGCAGTGGAGTTGTGATCTTGGTCTGAGGGGTAGCGAGATCTTACCCCTGTCATGGTCGGACCACTACCTACTGAGGCTTGACTTTCGGAGATCAAACCCCCACTGTAGGGAGGAGGAACCGATTAGGTGGTTCCACCCCAGGCGACTTAAGGACCCTTTGGGCTTTCAGAC
The DNA here is from genome assembly GCF_051295495.1 of Thamnophis sirtalis. NCBI lineage: Eukaryota > Metazoa > Chordata > Lepidosauria > Squamata > Natricidae > Thamnophis > Thamnophis sirtalis. Next base: position 33,015,821 of record NW_028261387.1, read on the forward strand.
GGAGCTTGGAGTTATTCCTGATACCCTCGTCCGCAGTCCGGCAGAGACTCTGGTTGCTGCCTGGAACTCAGCAGCGACAGAGGCTCTTAACCGGATTGCGCCTTTACGGCCGATCCGAGGCAGTGGATCCAGGAGGGCCCCTTGGTTTACTGAGGAACTCCGGGAGATGAAGTGCCGAAAGAGACACCTAGAGCAACGATGGAGATCCAGTAAGTCCGAGTCAGACCGAGCACTTCTAACATCCAGCATCAGAGCTTACATCCGGGCAATTAGGACGACAAAAAAGAACATACATTGCCTCTCTGATTGCTTCCACTGAGTCGCGCCCAGCTGCCTTGTTCAGGATAACCCATTCCCTCCTAAATAGGAGGGATACAAGTGATCCTTTGCAAGGCAGAGCTGAGGACTACGTCCAATTCCTCGTGGATAAAGTTGCTCGGCTTCGGGCGGACCTTGACTCCAATTCCGCAGAACCAGCTGAGGCACCAGGGGATAATCTGGTAGGACATCACTGGATTGATTTTCAAGCTGTTACCCCTGAGGACGTGGACAAGGCCATGGGAGCTGTAAGTGCCTCCACATGTGTACTGGACCCGTGCCCCTCCTGGCTGGTTGCTAACAGCAGGGAGGTGACACGGGGCTGGATCCAGGTGGTCGTTGCCGCCTCCCTTCGGGAGGGGGTCTTTCCCCCTGCACTAAAGGCGGCGGTGGTGAGACCGCTCCTGAAGAAGCCATCTTTGGATCCAGCCGTCCTAAACAACTATCGTCCAGTCTCCAACCTCCCCTTCGTGGGGAAGGTTGTTGAGAAGGTGGTAGCCTTTCAGCTCCAGCGGTCCTTGGAGGAAACCGATTATCTAGATCCCTTCCAGTCGGGATTTAGGCCTGGCTACAACACGGAAACCGCTTTGGTCGCAATGATCGATGATCTCTGGAGAGCCAGGGATGGAGGTCATGCCTCCGTCCTAGTGCTCCTTGACCTCTCTGTGGCTTTCGATACCATCGACCATGGTATCCTTCTGCGACGACTGCGGGAGGTGGGGGTGGGAGGCACTGTTCTACGGTGGTTCTCCTCTTACCTCTCGGACAGGTCGCAGTCGGTGTTGGTCGGAGGGCAGAGATCGACCCCTAGGCCCCTGACGTGTGGGGTACCGCAGGGTTCGGTCCTGTCCCCCCTCCTATTGAATATCTACATGAAACCGCTGGGTGAGATCATTCGACGGCACGGGATAAAATACCACCAGTATGCGGACGATACGCAGCTGTATCTGTCCGCCCCGTGCCAACTCAATGAAGCGATTGACGTGATGTGCCAGGGCCTCGAGGCTGTTAGGGACTGGATGGGGGTTAACAAGCTTGTACTCAATCCAGATAAGACCGAGTGGCTGCTGTGCTTCCCTCCTACTAATTGGCCAAGTGTTCCATCTCTCAGGCTGGGGGGTCAAACAGTACGCCCCTCAGACAGGGTCCGCAATTTGGGAGTCCTCCTGGACCCACAGCTGACTTTTGAACACCACTTGTCAGCTGTGACCAGGGGGGCATTTGCCCAGGTTCGCCTGAACCGGGAGGCTCTCACAACAGTCACTCGCGCCCTTGTGACCTCCAGACTGGACTACTGCAACGTGCTCTACATGGGGCAGCCCTTGAAGAGTATTCGGCGACTTCAGCTTGTCCAGAATGCAGCCGCGCGAGCGATTGTAGGTGCACCTCGGTTCACCCACGTAACACCTATCCTCCGCGAGCTGCACTGGCTGCCTATTGGTCTCCGGATATGCTTCAAGGCACTAGTCGTCACTTATAAAGCCCTTCATGGTATTGGACCTGGGTACTTGAGAGACCGCCTACTGCCAATTACCTCCACTAGACCAATTAGATCCCACAGACTAGGCCTCCTCCGAATTCCATCCGCCGGCCAGTGTCAACTGGCGACTACCCGGAGGAGAGCCTTCTCTGTGGCTGCTCTGACCCTCTGGAACGAACTCCCCATGGAGATTCGTACCCTCACCACCCTCCAGGCCTTCCGCATAGCCCTTAAAACCTGGCTGTTCCGACAGGCCTGGGGCTAAAGATTCGCTGCCCCTATCTCGAATGGTATGATTGTTGCGCTTTTTAACTATGTATTGTTTTGTGTTGTTGCTAAACTGTCTGTATCCCCCCTTCCCTTCTTTGAGTTGTGAGCCGCCCTGAGTCCCCTTACAAATGAAATAAAACTCTAAACTCTAAACTCTAAAGCAGTCAGGAAGGGCTGTCTATTCAAAGAGCCAGAAAGACTCGTTGTCACCACGGATGCCAGCCTTCTGGGGTGGGGCGCCCATTGTCAGGGTCACCTTGCCCAAGGCCAGTGGACTCAGAGGGAGGCTGCCCACAGCATCACCTGGCTGGAACTGAGGGCAGTCCGACTCGCACTGCGAAGGTTTGCCAGTCTCGTAAAGGGTACTCACGTACTGTTAATGACAGACAATGTGGCGACCAAAGCCCATATAAACAGGCAGGGGGGCACTCGCTCGAAGGCTCTCATGCTCGAGGCAGAGGCTCTGGGCAGGTGGGCGGAGCATCATCTGACTTCTCTCAGTGCAGATCATATCTCCGGCACCAGCAACCGGGAGGCAGACTGGCTGAGCTGCCAACACATCAACCACTCGGAGTGGCGGCTGCACCCGGACCTGTTCCAGCAGATCGTGAGGAGATTCGGCAAACCGCAAGTAGACCTGTTTGCCACAAACACCAACACACATCTCCCACGTTTCTTCAACCATTACCACTCACCTCTAGCGGAGAGGATGAACGCTCTGAGATCTGAGTGGCCTCAGGGACTGTTATATGCGCTCCCTCCTCTACCTCTTATCCCTCAGGTGGTGAGCAAGCTCCTGGCCGAAAGAGCAGACCTTCTCCTGGTGGCTCCCTTTTGGCCCAGAAGACCCTGGTACGGAGACCTTGTCAGCCTCTCAGTTCAGAGACCGTGGCGAATTCCTCAGGATCAAATCTCCCTCAGCCAAGGGGCCATCAGTCATCTGGACCCCCAATGGCTACAGCTAGCCGTTTGGCACTTGAGGGGGAACTCCTGAGGAAGCAGAACATCTCTGACAAGGTCATTCGCATGATTCAAGCATCCAGGAGGCCTTCTACTACCAGGATCTACGATGCCACCTGGGCTGCCTTCTCTCAGTGGTGCAAGGCTAGAGACATTGTGGACTCTTCAGCCTCCATCCCCCAGACCCTAGACTTTTTGCAGGAGGGTCTGGATAAGGGTCTAGCTGTTAGTACGCTTAGACGTCAGGTTGCAGCACTGTCCACCATCCTGGCCAGGGGATCCTCTCGTTCTCTGAGTCAACACCCTCAGATCAAGAGTTTTCTCAAAGGAGCTGCTAACATCAGCCCTCCGGCAGTTCACCGGTACCCGTCATGGGACCTCCCATTCGTGCTGAAAGCTCTGACAAAGCCTCCCTTTGAGCTTTTGCGCACGGCCAGTCTACGCCACCTAACCATTAAGACTGCCTTCTTGGTGGCTATCACGTCGGCATGCAGGGTATCCGAACTGGCAGCTCTCTCTGTCAGGGAGGATTTGTGCGTGGTTCATCCCGACAGGGTCATCCTGAGACTCAATCCTTCCTTTACTCCGAAAATTAACTCTTTGTTTCACAGGACTCAAGAGATTATACTACCTAACTTCTGCCCCAATCCTTCTCACCCTAGAGAGCGTGAATGGCATAAGTTGGATGTGCAGCGTGCCGTGCGTACTTATGTAAAGAGGACTAAGACATTCCGACGTTCGAAGGCGTTTTTCATCTCCTTTCTTCCGGCGTCCCTTGGCCGCAAGGTCTCATCACACACAGTGGGTCATTGGCTGCGTGCTTGCATCAAACTGGCATATGAGCACCAGGGCAAGACGGCTCCAGGCCGTGTCACCGCACACTCTACTAGAAGCGCTGCAGCATCAGCGGCCTGGGCTACCCAGGCATCTATCCTAGACATTTGCAGGGTGGCCACGTGGGCTTCCCCCACAGCTTTCATTAAAAACTATAAAATTGACACCTTTGCCTCAGCCGAAGCCTCCTTTGGGAGAAGAGTATTACAAAGAGTAGCTGAGATTCCAGAGGCTCTGGTTCTTCCGCACCCTGGGACTCAATAGCTTGGGCATGTCCCACGCTTGGACTCTCTGAGCAGTGCACTGGAGAAAGACTGTTGGCTTACCTGAACGGTCATTCTTGGGGCACTGCGAGGAGAGTCCAATCCCGCCCGGGGTGTTTTTTCTTGATTGTTGTGACTGTATTGACTGTAACTGATTACAGGACTGTCTTCCCTCGTTTTTAAACTGAGCATGCAGAGGCAAAGGGAGGCGTGGTCAACAGAAAAACATCACTCAGTCCAAGGGCAGATAGGCTGTGTTAACCCACGCTTGGGCTCTCCTCGCAGTGCCCCGAGAACGACCGTTCAGGTAAGCCAACGGTCTTTTTCAGTATTTATGGTCTTTGTTCTCACAATGTAATAAATCATGTAGAAATATGGTAGATTGAAAAACACTCCAACCTGAGTTTAGTGCACAAGATAATCTGCCATAACGTCCTACCTGCTAATGACTACTTTTACTTCAACTGCAATAACACAAGGGCTATCAATAGATACAAACTAAATGTAATCCCTTCTAATCTTGATTGCAGGAAAAACGATTTCAGCAATAGAGTATTAAATGTGTGGAACACCCTACCTGATCCTGTTGTTAGTTCCTCTAACCCACATACCTTTTACCTTAAACTGTCTACCGTGGACCATACACATTTATGAAGAGGTCCCTAAGGGGGCATGCATAAGTGCACCAGCATGCCTACTGTCCCTTTCCTACTGTCCCCATTTATATGTACTCTTTTTACGTGTTTATGGCTATGTTTTGCTTATTTATATCCATTTATTTTTGCCATTTTTTCATGTGTTTTCATACTTGTTTCCTTGTATTTGTTGACAAATAAATAAATAAATAAATAAAAATTAACTTGATTGCTTGGGTTCCCATAATAAACTAATTCATGAACCATCAAACTGCCCAAGTTAACATAGTACACAGCTTTAAATTAGCCAATCACATTTTAGCACATACAACATATAATATGCACTTAATATTGCATCAAATTTGAGAAGAATTTTACTGATATTGACCACCAACTCCACATCTGAAGCAAAACATTATAGCTTTAATCAAGGTAGAATCTCAGCAGGTGGCAGCATCTTGCTGACCTTCTCTAGACTTAGAAATAAAGCAGGGTCAGGACTAATTAGTACTTGGATCAGAGACCAGCAACAAATCCCAGGACTCTAGTCAGAGAAATTTTTAAAAATATTCAGGAAGAAAGTAGTGACAAACTACTTCCTCATTGTTTCCAAAAATGGCATAGTTATGAGCACGATGTCACCAAGGCATAAGCTTAATTCAAGAGAATCTTTGTTTTTTTAAATCAGGAATGAATAAGTTGATTATAGTAAATTCTTGTGGGGGTAATAGGAAGTAGTATTATAGGAACAAGGAGTGGTGATCAACAGTGCTTGTATCACCTGCAATCTTGTGTTTCTGAATAAATCATATCTAGATAGGTACATTAAAAGAATATAGTTTAACTAGAAGTCACTATTCTTTGGTCTTTTCTGGGACCAGGCAGTTTTAATATGTTTCTTTTTGATAAGGAGTGAATGTATGCTGTTATATACAGGTAGTCCTCAATTTACAGCAGTTCACTTAGTGACTATTTGAAGCTACAACGGCACTGAAAAAAGTAACGTATGACCATGATTCACACTTATGACAGTTGTGACATCCCAATGGTCACATCATTTGAATGCATGACAAGTGACACACATTTATGACAATTGCAGTGTAACCACCTCTTGTCACTTTCGGACAAGCAAAGTCAATGGGGAAACCAGATTCACTTAACAATGGTGTTATTAATTTAACAACTGCAGTGATGCACTTAACCAATGTGGCAAGAAAAGCCGTAAAATGGGGCAAATCTCACTTAACAAATTTCCCACAATTTTGGGCTCAATTGTGATCATAAATTGAGGACTACCTGTATTTATCTATACCAGTTTCCTTCTCCATTCCTAGTGTAGTGGGATAATCTCCTCCTGATTGCAGAGGAATAGGCAGATTTCTCCAATAGCAATCTATTAGTTATTTGTAGTAATAATTTATAATGAAACAAGATGATACATAATAATATTTTTCAAACTTAATGTAAACCCAATGTTTTAACCAGTTACTCAATTCTTTTGTTTGCTAGAAAGTTCAATTTTTGGTCCACATTTGGTATTCATTGAAATAATAATTCCAGTAATCTGTACTTTTATTGTAATTCCATTGTCTGCTAAAATGTGCCCACAACTGAACTACATGTAATCTGGTGTCTGATTCACACATTATGCAATATTAGAGCTGAATGCATGACCTGTAGTCATATGGTTTAAGGCAGTGGTGGGATTAAAATTTTTTACTACTGTGGGCGTGGCTTGGTGGGCATGGCATGGCTTGGTGGGCGTGGCATGGCTTGGTGGGCATGGCAAAGGAAGGATACTGTAAAATCTCCATTCCCTCCCCACTCCAGGGGAAGGTTACTGCAAAATCACCATTTCCTCTCGATCAGCTGTGACTTGCTTGGCAGAGGATAGATGGGGGTGCGGCCAGTCAGAGGTGTATTTATCGGTTCTCTGAACTACTCAAAATTTCTGCTACCAGTTCTCAAGAACTTGTCAGAATCTACTGAATACCACCTCTGGTTTAAGGGATATCAGATGTGCCATAGTTTTGCAATCACTGAGTATGTATGTATGAATTAATTTTTGCTACCACATTTTTCTATGTGGGAAATAATACATTAGAATTTGTGTATTGTTACTACTTATTTTCTTATCTGGTGGCAATATTTTTAAATGACATGAGGTTACTAGTATCCTTTTTTTGATCTTAAAAAAGCTAAACAGATTTGAAATTGTTTGGCATCTGGAACAAAGATTAGGAAAGTAAACAGGAAAAATAATTGGGAAGGGGAAGATAACAGTGGTAAACTCTTCTATATTGTTGTCAGGTTTACAGTGTGCAACATGCTTAAATAATTTCCAAGAATTGAGACTGACTTAAGGGAGATTCTTCTTATACAGGTAGTCCTCGACTTATAACCGTTTGTTTAGTGACCATTCAAAGTTACAATATCAGTGAAAAAAGTGACTTATGTCAGTTTTTCACACTTATGACCGTTGAAGCATCTTCATAGTCATGTGATCAAAATTTGGATGGATGGCAATTTGTGATGGCTGCAGTGTCCTGTAGTCATGTGATCACTTTTTATTACCTTCTAACAAGAAAAGTCAAAGGGGAAGCCAGATTCACTTAACAACTGTACTACTAATATAACAACTATAGTGATTCACTTTAAAACAGGGCCAAGAGTAAAATGGGGCAAAACTCATTTTACAAATTTTACTTAGCAACATAAATTTTGGGCTCAATTGTGGTCATAAGTCAATTACTGTATTGCTTTAAGAAAGAGAGAACGGGCTATAAAGGATGACTGGTACCTCATAAGGATTAAGTGTATTACTTATTTTCTTATCTGGTGGCAATACTTTTAAATGACACGAAGATCAAAAAAAGCATCCTTTTTTATCTTAAAAAAGCTAAACAGATTTATACTCATATTCTTAGTATAATCTTTATATGTCTTTTGAGCTCTTTATATTACTCTCTTACAACAATGGCAATGAGACTTTGTATAAACATTGCAAAAGTTGCAACAAACAATATTCAGTATTTACCTTAAATTACAGAAGTTTCAGAAACAATTTACATATATATTCTAAACCTAAGTACTCATTTCACAGGCTCTGATTCTAACAAGGCTATATAACACAAAGCCAGAAACAATGGTTAACAATGTAATAATAGTGCACATTGTGGTTTACCATGTATCGTAGTATAAATCAGACACTGTGGCTTTCTTTTTCATTGATCCAATCCATGCTTCCTTAGAAATAAACCATCTCTATTTACATACATACATACATTTTTATTGCCTGGGCTCATGATTCATTCAATGCAATTTGTGTCTGGCAAATAAATGCATAGGATATCAATATCATCTATTGATACATAATTATGTAACACTTGTTAATTCTGATTAGCATCACATTCATTTATTTAATGTATTCACTGAATAAGAAGGAAAATAATTTCATTTTTTAGTATAGACCAAGATTGTATGTATTACATGCTACAGTATGTATTATAAACTATATTTCCATTTTAATTTCTTTATTGTGTAATTTTTCTGATTAAAAAAAAATGTTGTAAGGTAACAAGAAGTCTTTCTGACCTTAATTTGCTATAGTTAAGTAATACTCAACAACTACTCTCTGCAAATAATATTGCAACATTGTGCTCAATACAACACTTTTAAAGCCTTGACAGGAACTCCATGGCTTCCACCCAATTCTCAAAACTCGCTTTTCAACTTTTTTTTGGTATTTGTTTAAAGGGACACTTTGTAATAACGTCTGGGTGGACTTGTTTGAGGCTACGTATATAGCCTGACTCAAAACTGCAGGTCATGAGTATTAAGGAACATGTTTAAAGCCAAATAGTGACTGATGATATTAACAATGGCAAACTGGCTTTGTAATAGCTGTATCAACTGCAATTTAATGATTATCCAAAATGTGTTGCAGGAGCTTACATCAAGAATAACTTTCTTTTGTTGCTTTTGTTAATATTTGAGATTGGGTCCTGGAGGACTTCTTTATTGTCTGATTCATGTAGTGGCCGTTTATAGTGAAACCCTGTGACCTGTTGTCATCTTTTGAGAGAAAAGTAGTGCAGTCTTATGTGACTAGATTGAACATAAAATTTAGACTGACAATTTTATGTCAATGTGGGATGGTCCATTAATCATCTAAAAAGAACATAAATAGAAAAATAATTGACTCCCAAGACCTCAGATTGACCTCCAAGGTCCCATCCAACTCTGCTAATTCTGTTAATTGTAGTGGTAACAGAACTTCTATAATAAATCAATATTTACTTACCTAAATAGCTAAACAGAATGACCATGGGCAGAAAAAAAAAGCAGTGGAATTGGCAGCAATTTCCAACTTCTTGCCTGCTTTCCTATTGATTTCCCTTTTGGGAAGCTGGCAAGAATGTCAGAAATCATATTACATCTATTTAGGTAAGGACATGGGTGTCATACTCAATCGCATCATGTGACATATTGCGACATATTGCGACCTTTTTGCCTTTGTGGAGCTGGGGTGGGTGTGGCCTGTGCATGACACATCCGGCCCACAGGCCACTAGTTTGACACCCCTGATTTGTGGCATGATTTGTTTTGGGTAAATTCACACAACATGGTAAGCTATATAAATTGTCATTTGGAAACTGCAAAGATTGAGTTGGCACCAAAACCAGTACAAGTAGACCTAAATTTATGAGCGCAACTGAGCCCAAAACCTCTGTTACTAAGCAAGACATTTGTTAAGTAACTTTTGTCCCATTTTATGAACTTTGTTAACACAGTGTTAAGTGATCCACTGTAGTTAAGATAGCAACGTGGTTGTTAAGTGAATTTGGCTTCCCCATTGACTTTGCTTGTCAGAAGGTTGCAAAAAGTGATCACAAGACCCTGGGACACTGCAACTGTCATAAATTTGAGTCAGTTGCCAAGAGTCTGAATTTTGATGATATGATCAATGGGATAGTTCAGTGGTTGTAAATGTGAAAAATGGTCATAAGTCAATATTTTCAGTGCTGCTGTAACTTTGAAAAATCACTAAATGAACTGTTGTAGGTTGAGGACTACCTGTAAACCACACTGTGATTTACCTCATACCCAGTAATATGGCCCATTTCTTTAAAGCCATATTTGGTTCCATTATTAAACTTACAACCCCTTCATTTCCCCTGTGTTTTCCTCAGTATAATCCATCAGAAACCATTGACCAGCAGATGGATTGCTATACATGTTTTGATAAAAGCACTAGGAAAGAAAAGATTGGCACAAATCTGATTGCAGCATGTTGTAATCAGCCAGTGATTTATTTTTGAACATTGGGGGTTCTTTTCAGCATAGATTGCACAGAAGATACACTGATGGGTATGAAGCAAATAGGCTCCTTATATATATACATATTTAAGTATTTTATAAAATAGTTTAGAGAAACGGCTAACCACAGCAGGAACGGCTTTCTAAACATTTATTTCAGTGGGAACAAAAAGGTAGGGGTAGGCAAAACATCTGAAATTTGAAGAGTTTTGTGTTTGAAATCAGTTGTTTTGACTTTACTAGAAATGTTCCCATACCATTCCGGTCACTGTGAATGCATTTTGAGTTTCATCACCATTGGGAAGCTTCTAGTACGAACAGCTGTTTCAAATTGGAACAGAGCATTTTGAGCTCAGAATTCTTGAACTTGAAACATTTTTATCCACTATTACTGGGGGGGAAAAGACACTTTACTTCTCATCCATTAACCAAGTCTGTATATGCTAAGTTGGTACCAAAAAACAGAAGGGAAGTGAAAGACATAGTTGAATCAATGGATTGATTTATGCATGGTATCTAATTATATGACTTGGCTTGGCTTGATATGTTATCTAAATTTAACTGCTGATGCTGATAAACAGTGTTTTGTGTCATAACATATTATGTGAGCCCAGCAAATTATGGATTATTTAATTAAGTAGATATATATAGACAAAAAAATCATAAAGAAAAAAAATCAACAGAATATCCACACCAAAACTGGGAAGATACTTGCAACAGATGGCCAGTCTGTTTAGGGTTGAGTGCCATTAGAATAGCAAGGGAATCCTGTAAAGTGGTGGTGGTGGCACCACTGATACCATCACCACCACCACCTCTTTGTATTTATTTCTTCCATCAAAATAATTTAAAGCTGAAGACATAATTTCAAGGTGAAGATATGAATAAGGTATTTGGTTTTTAATTACATTATTTCCTGCCAAACCAGATTCAAAGAGTTGGTGTGTGATGTAGCTATTATATTTGTATGCCACTTATGCTATTTAAAGAAGTTTTGTGAAGAAACATCATTCCAGCACTGCAGATCTGCTAGCATAAACAAAAATGGAATGTAAAAAGTTTGATCATCCACACTGACAGCTGAGATGTAATTTTTATTGGACTCACACAGAAGGTATAATTGTTTTGAGAAAACCTCAATACCTTTTGGAATTATCTGAAAGGGGAATTTTCTACAAGATTAGAGTTTTCACCACAAATCTGTAGTAACATGAAGATCCTATCAAATACTGCTTCTCTTTTCTACATTCATATCAAACTGGTAAACTGAAAAAAAAACATAATTATTTGCTTTATCTAAAGAGCAAGAATTCCAGATTTGCTCTCATGGGAAGAAGAGTACACACATCTCCATTTGCTTTCCTCCATAAGGATTCATTCATTTTTAGATACCATAAGAATTCAGAAAGAGCTGCATCATTTAGAAGTCAAGGAAACGGACAATTGAGTTTTGTTTTTGTTTGCATTGTTGATGCTTTGCTATACCTTAATTGTACCTTAACAATTATGCATGGATATAATAACTATGTAAACAAAACACTTAGGGGAGTGTGACTTAGTTATGTTTGACAGGTTCAGCTTGCTTGGCAGGTAAATACAGAGCTCATTGGTAGCTGTCAGGAAATAGGCATGAAATAATAGGAAGCTTTTATCATTGTCTAAAAGATGTATAACCACAAGGATAACCAAGGTGAGTCAGCAAGAGAGTAGTTCATCAACACACCACCAAGACAAATACAGCAGAATGTCAGTGTAACTGACAACCATAGGTAGAATAATCTATCACCCAGATACAGACTATATTAAGTTATACTGGAAGCATACTACCAGTATGTATGCTTGTTCTCAGTAAAATCGGGGGTGGTGGTGGTGGTGGTGGTGGTTTGAGATCATAGCCATAATTACAAAAGCCCTTAAGGGCGGCTGTAATTTTCCTCATTTTAGAGACACTTCTAATGCAATAGTAAATTAGTTAAGCCACATATATAAATCTAGATTAATTTAGATAATCCACATTCATTTCCCCATTTATTGGATTTATTTTAAAATCAATGCATGTAGGGTAGGGTACAAATCAATCTCAACACATTCAGATATATATAATATAAACTCCACAGAAAACAACAGGACTCATTTTATCCAGCTAAAAGTATTTTCTTGCTATCACCAGGGAAAACCTAGAAGGAAGGACAAGGGGAAAAAGATTTATAAGTCTTTCCAATGTCAGTGGCAAACTCTATTCTTTAGGACGAGTTCTTCGTGAGTACACAGACACATACAGGAAGGAGAGACTTCTTGTGGAAGGCTTCTAATGAAAAAGAGCAATCATCAGTTGAAATAACATACCTACACCGGTATTTGCCCATAAGAACCACTGTTTAGTTTGCGAATGGCTACATGACTTCACTCCTCAATAGGACTGCTGAATAATTATGCATGAATTTGCACTATAATCCAGGATATTAGTATTAGTAATAGAAAAACACTGTGGCATAATAGAAATTCTGTAATGAGTCATTTAATGCAATAGGCAGCTTTCAAATCTAATAAATAAATAATTTGGCAAGTAACATGTTAGGCTAAAGTATATGTAGAATTGTATTGTTACACAAGTCACTGCAGTGCTAATAGACTTCAAAATAATATAATGAGGTGAGCAAAGCCACACCCCTTTTAAAAATGTGCATTTAAAAAAGATGTAGGGCTTGGATTGCCAAGTCACAATTGAGGTTTGAAAGCCAATAACTGTAGCTGTAGACATTCCTGTATATTGCATATTATCTCTACTACATAAAGGCAAACAATATCATTTAATGATATGTTGCTCCAATCAATATTTGCAGTAATTAAGCCAGACAATATGCTGAATCAGTATAAAGGTAATTTGTCATGGTACTCCATGGCTATGGAGAATCATTATTTTATCATATGTTCCATAAGTGAAGTCTTTACTGAAAAATAAGGTATGACATGAATCATGATTTAGACTAAATTCTTCCTGCATATTTTGTTTTACTATTTCTCTATTCTTCTTTAGATTTAAATGCTATCTACCCATGCTTCAGTTGAAGAAAGCTATATCAGCAAGAAATTTGCTGCTCCCATTGCTGAGCCTTATTTCTGTTCCAACACATGCTGTCCTGATTAAGCAAACACAGTGCTGGATAGACAAAGCAACTGGTTGAGTCTTTCAGTTTTACTTCCCTCTCTGCTCAATACATTTGCAATCATTACAACTGCAGCAAAAATGCGGTGAATCTGAATGCAGTTTACTGCTAGGCCCCTTCTTTTGATTTTCTTCCTACATTGCATTCTGTGTTAACCCAAACTGAAAACAGATTAAACAAGCAATAACCAAATCAATCGCAAAGGGAGCAGAATCAGAATATTTTTATTTGGGAGTTCCCTTTTCTTCCCTGTACTCTGTGACCTCACACATGCGACTGCTGCTTGTTTATATTTCCAACACAGTGAGAAATAAAGCTCAACAGATTTTACACAACTTGAAATTGTTGCTGGATGCTATTAACTTACAAAATAGAAAATGCTACTTTAATGTCTGTTCAGCTAAGGATAATTTAGACTTCTCTCTAACATAGGCTAAGAATAATAAGCATAACCAGGGTACTATGGCAGAAAGAAGTTATTGCCAAAATGGATATAACATTGGTAAGTATAAATGGCCATAGTGTAATTATTAAAGCTATATCAAAGTAAATCAAATCTTTATTAAGGTCATAGATCAGCAAATCAGATTTGAATTTCCCTTGTAAGTACTGCCAAGAGTATTAAATTTTATTATCAGTTGAAAAAGCCATACAAAGCACACAAATTTGGCCTAAAGGATACAAAGTTCAGACATACACATATTTTTAAACCTCTGGTAGTGGGCTTAAACAGAAAAGATAAACCAATGAAGAGGAGGTCTTCTACACAGAGTTGGTTTAAATTAAGGACTGAAGAGTTCTTGTACTATGATCAAATGAGATTTCCCAGAGCTCCATTGCTAAAATATAGAAGCAAACCCTGTTATTACAGAGGTGTTATTAACTATTTAGAAACAACAAACATGTAAGTCTTTAAAAACTAAATTTAATTAAATAAAAGAAACTCCACCCACACCAAAGCACACATTAAAACTTGTCCATTTGTGTGATCTCACTGTATCATGGCTCTGCCTATTGCAACTCATGTAGACATTTTTTAAAGTGCAGCTTCAAGACATTAAAAACTTAATTACCCTGATGTACAGTACCTTTATTTTTTCTCATTAAGCAAGTTTCCCCTGTGCCTTATACATTTCTATAATTTGAAATGTGGTCTCATTCAACATTTTACTTTGATTCTACACTCAGTGACTTTCACTATGTGATCTAGTTTTATATTTTATTCCAAATCAAATATTCTGGCCAATGTAGTATAATTTCAATTTTTTAAATAATCACATTCCCAACATAGTTATTTTCATTATCACTGGTTTCCCCAGGAACCTCATAAGACTTGACATTATTTCACTGCAAGCTTACATTCTATCACCTTCTATTAGCCAACTTGAGCTTCTAAAAATAGCCAACTTGAGTTTTTAAGATTTTTTCAATTTCAATTTAATTACCATTAGCAATATGATAATAGTTATTCCAAATTTGGGGGAAAGCACCAGGTTGCTTTCTCTTGTGCTGGTTTATATGCACTATAGATCTGAATGCCTCCATGTGACTAAGTAGTCTACTTTTATCCATATGTAATGTATGCCAATCATTTATAATATTGGGAACAATACTGATAATTATTGGCTTGACATCAAAAGTAGCACGTTTATTTACAACAATGGCTTACCCTACACTGTCTCTCCCACTGTTTCTTTTGTGTACCACAAAAGCCAGATATTAGTATAAGGCAACTATATTTTGTAGCAAATTTCTGGATGGCCAGTAGATAGGTTTTTTTTTCCTGTTTCTCTTTCTGGAGACCCATAGTTGTGGGCAAGCCAGATTTTTTCAGCTCTGTTCTAGTTAGGATTGTTGTTTACCACGCCGCAGGTAAGACTGTTGTTTAAAAGCAGCACAATATGAACCAATTCAATAGGTCAGTTTGCCAGTGGTTGCACATCTAGACTCCATACCTTTAGGAATTACCGTATCTGGAATGGACAGTTGACCTTATATCAACTGACCTCACAATTAAGAAATTGATGAGTAGATCTAACTTATACCAAAAATACCCCTGTTCTACTTACTTTAAAACAACCCTCTCTCCTCCCAGCCTATTTTACAAGCTAAATAGGCACACAAATTCCAGTGGGCACATAACAACAACACTTTTAAGGAACAGGATCGCAACTCCTTTGATCGGTGAAACATGAGGATTGTTGGGGGCAATAAGCTAACTCTGTAAACCACAAAGAGAGTGCTGTAAAGCATTCTAAAGCGGTATATAAGTCTAAGTGCTATTGCTATTTGGATAAGATGACCAGACGTCCCGATTTCAGTGGGACAGTCACGATTTCTAACAATTTGTCCCGTGTCCCGGGGCGTTTTAAAAAAGTCCCGATTTTCTGACTTCATGTTGAAAGCCCAGTGGCTTTAAGAAATCATAACCAGGGCAAGACAAAAGACACTGTCTAACTAACCTCTCTCTCTGTCTCAGTACTTTCATTGAAGATATAATTAAAACGTTAAAGCAAGAAAACGGATCTCCCCGCCCTTTTACCTCATTTTATAAGAAAAGATGACCCAGTACCATAGAGCTCCAGGAAATACTTGGCTAGAGAGGTCGCGAGTGTTCCTTCCTGGATTTTCTGGAGGGGAGGGGCACGGAGGTTGGAGGTCGGCTCGTGTGGAAAAAATGGTGGCAAAGTTTCTTTGAAAAATATTTTCCTGGGGCTAATAATTTCACCATTTTAATTTGCTCTGTTCTTTGTATTAACATCTACATCATTCTGGATTGACTTGGAGTGTCTGCCTGCTGGTAAGTGATCTGGGTTTTTTTCTTTTATTTTTTAATGTATTTTAAAATAATATTTTATTTATTGTGCATAGGATTTTTTAAAATAGTTTTATTCTGTGTGGATTCTTTTTTAAATTGTCTTAGACTATTTAAAAAAAGATTCTATCCAAAATAAATTGAAGTGAAACCATGTTTAAAAATTCTATGCACAATACTTTGAAATATATTGTGCATAGAATTTTTAAAAATAGTTTTTCTTCAATTTATTCTGTGTGGAATAGTTTGAAATGTTTTACTTCAATTATTCTGTGTGGATTCTTTTTTTAAATTGTCTTAAGACTATTTAAAAAAAAGATTTTATCCAAAATACAAAATACCAGCTGCAGTTATTCACTTAAGAACTGTGGCAAGAAAGGTGGTATAATGGGTTTAGTGACCAAAGTTACAATGACATTGAAAAAAGTGACTAATGACCATTTTTCACACTTAGCGACCATTGCAACATCCTCATGGTCACGTGATAAAAAATTTGATGTTTGGCAACAGTTACAATTTATATTTGTAAATTGTAGTTATGTTGAAATAAAAAAAATATTACAATACTATTTTTGCGTTATATGAATTTTTTTGTTGCTCCGTATAAATTTTTTAATCAAACCCCCCCCCCCCCCCCGGGTCAAAGGTATCCCTCTTTACCAGTCTGAAAATCTGGTCACCTTATATTTGGAGTAACCGCAATCGTTTTGTCTCCTTTCCAAAGGCCAAGGTGGGCTTTGACACCGGCGGCGCAGGGCAAACAACCCAAGGGGCCAAAACAGGCGTATTTACGACACTTTCATAAAAGTAAGGCTCCATCCATCCCTCCTTTTCCCTTCCTCATCGAAGAACCGGCGTCTGCGGAAGGACCTTCGCAGGCCCGCCGACCCCACCCTTTTGTTTCTTTTCAAAGCGGGGGGAAGGGCCGGTGGGGAACCTTCCCGTCGTCTCTTTCTCTTCTCTGCCGGCCCCTCCCGCACAATAGCCCAAAGCATTTTCCCAGCCCCCTCCGCTCCCCTCCCTCCCTTTCCCCCTCCCTCGCTTTATCGGCGGCCAGCATTTGACAGGAAGGCCAGTCACGTGGCAGCCGGAAAGCGTCTCTTTTGCGACTTCAATGACAGGCAAAATGTGCGACAGTCGCTTGCTGGGGAAGGAGGAAGCTACTTAAGAGGCTCTTCGCCTTGTTTTAAAGGCAGGGTTGGTTGGCTGCCTTGCGCACTTTACAGTTCCCTTTCTCCGCCCCTCTGGTGGTCTGGACAGCGGGTTTGGGAAGAGGGAAAGCATTCTGGTGGGGGGAGCAGACTGAGGTCTTTGACCTAAGTTTGGGAGTTTAGATGAGCTCGTAGCCTCCTTCTCTTCCCACTCCCCCCACTCCCCACCCCCCCACTCCCTTGAGCCCCGCTCTTGCCGGCAGCAGTCTCCAGGTGTACAGTTCAGGCAGGAGGAGGGGCCGTTCCCGGCTGCATTAGCGTCCAACATGGATAGAGAAATGATACTGGCTGATTTTCAGGTAAATTTCAAATTCCACCACTGCCATATTCTAACCATGATCTCTTTTCCTCCCTGTCTCTCTTTTCCCCTCCCTCCCTCTCTCCTTCCCTCTCTTTCTTCCTGTTTCCTTTTCTCCCGGCTTCTCTGTTTTCTTTTTCTTTGGTGGAAGGATCTAAGTTCCGGAATTGGCGAGCCCTGCTCCGATATTAAGAGTAGAGCAACCACAACAATAATAAAGCTGGAGACTGTTTATTCTTTGCATTCGATAATCCACGAGACAATCCAAGAAACGTGAATAATGTTAATTAAACATAGGTTAATTGCAGTAATGTATCTAACCTTTGTCTTCACAAACAGATAAAGGAACAACCTAAGCCCAGTCAGAGGAGTTGTTGTTTTAAACAAGTACTTAAAAAGATTGCTATCCTCCATATATCTGGTTCATTCTGATCCTTTGCAAACTTCTAATAAATTTCACAGGACAGAAAAAAGTAAGATAATAAAAAGATATGCCTGTACCCCAGGGCTCATATGTACTGTGATTTTTTTTTAAAAAGATGTTAAATGAAAGATTAGAAAAGAACTTTGGTGCCTTGTACACTAAAAAACCCTTCACATTCTCTAATGTTTATCTTAATATTTGGAAAGTAATTGATCACACACACACACACACACACACACACACACATATATATTAAGTGTTACAACCCCTGGTATGTCCAAATATGGGAGGAAGCTTACTGCTTCCATTCTCTGTCTATCGGCTCGTCACAAGAGACCATCCAGACAGAAAGCTAATATTTTTACTGTTGCCTTTGTTACATTTGTGTTGTATTTGTCTCCCTTTATTTATTTATCAGCACAAATACAACAAACACACACACACACATATATATTTAATTCTCCCATAAATTTAGCTCTGGGGGCAATAATCAACTTGTTAGGGTAAGATATAATCACTATTGAGATTTAAATAAACAGAAAGCAGCTTTTTGAATTTCAGCTCTCATTTCTAACTAGCAAGGACAGTGGCATGGAATAATACTATTTGTAGTCCAAAAGATAAGGGGAACATTGGATTGTTTGCCCTGTCTTGCAGTATGCTTGTCTGTAAGAACTGTATTTCCTTGTGTTTCTATGTAATATTTATACACCAGTTGAGAAATAATTCACTGGATTTGAATTCCATGAATATGTGTACAAACTTTCAAGTTTAATATAATTTATATATGGCTCTTATAAAAAAATGACCATAGCTTATATGAATAATTTTAGTTCTAGAGTTTCATTCTTTTTGAGCTATTGAACCTGGCATTTTCAGAAAATAACACTATCGCAAATGCCTGTATATCCACTTCCAATAAAATATTTCATAAAATGCCAAAGTTATATTTCATAAAACTTCAAAGCAAACTAAAGAATAATATTGAACCCACAGTTTGTTCTTTCAGGGTTACTCCTCAAGTTCTTTTAGTCTATGCTCTCACACATAAGCAACCCCTAGAAGAGAGATGTTCTGCTCTTTTACTTTTGGGCTACCTCACTAACCATTTAACTTCACTCTTTGCCCTCTGTTGCCCATATAAAATTTGCTTTTGTTTCCCCACCTCCTTTTCCTACTCTTTATCAGGTCAGCTATAATTCTCCTTGAAATCAGTTCCACTTCTTCATTTGTTGCCATCTGCAAGCTTTCCCCTTCTTATGGCAGAGGTTTATTTTTTTTTTTAGTTTTCCACTCTCTGGCAATTGATAATGGAGTACTGGATTGCAGGATCTTAATTTACTAATAACATATTTTGGGGCCAGTCATATTGGGAGATAAATATGGAAGGTAACTGCAGTCTGATATTTCTCTTAAAAGGGTTTCTGGAGAAAAAAAAAGAATTAAATCATAAGCACCCGCAGAGCATAATAGAGGCACGGGTGGAAGTATCCACAGGTGTATATTGCTGATTCTGTTTTAAGTTAATTATGTCACAATTTGTTAATTTCTTCTAACTGATCTTTTAAAATTACTTCTATTTTGCTGCATGCAAATGAAATATCTAATGAGCATCAGGTTTATTTAAAGAAGATAAGTGAAATATATCATAAGTGTAGAAAGTTGTACTCAGATATATTCTTTCTAGCAAATAAGGTAATGTACAAAGGCAGAATGCTATGGTATGTGGAATTTAGGCCCAGGAATTGGTCCATGAAAGTCAATTACAACATCATTGAAATTTTAGCAAAATGTTTAAATCAAATTCCTTTTCTTAATTATTTGGCAAACATAGAAGGTCTTATAGGTAGTAATATACTAATCCTTTCCTTTTTGATGAGGAGCCTGCTAATTATATTGAGAAATAGTAAGAGTTTTATTTATTTATTAAATTACATTTATAAGCTGCTGCATTTCACCAATTTGGCAATTCTTTTGCTGAATTTATTGATACTTCCCACTCTATATGAACATTTTCATAAACAAACATTTTGATCTTGTTCTATATATTTGGCTTTAAGTTTTATACTCACTTTTTGTAGTATATATTAATAGATGTATACTTTGCATGCTTGTTTGTAGAGTACCTTATGCAGAGAGAATTTAAAAATGTACAGATGAAAGTGCTGACAATAGTTGACGAAGATGTTTTATAAAAGACAAAATGCTGCCTGCTTTCATTCTGCACAAGATAAACTTTATAGTTTGGTAGTCTATGATGCTATGTGTTTTGGATTAGGATCTCGATGATGTATGATGTATGAAGTTTGAAGAAATGAAGTTTGTGATATTTTAATTTTTATTGATTTTTATCAGGTTTAATTAGGACGATATCAAAAGATGAATTCAATAGCATGCTTGAATCAGCAGAAGAAACAGTTCCTTCTCTGAAGTAAATTTATAAATACTTTTCTAACAAAAATCCAATAGGGCAGCAACTGCATTCCTAATAATTTTAGATTATTTGAATATAATGAATTCAGAATTGTTGGTATCTTATGTCAATTATGATTTATTACTGAACAATGTTATTTATTTATATCCCACCTTTATTATTTTTACAAATAACATTCGGTAGTGAACATATCCAACATTCCTTCTTCCTCTTATTTTTTCCCATAACAGCAACCCTATGAGCTTAGTTGGGCTGAGAGCTAGTGACTGGCCCAAGGCCACCCAGCTGGCTTTCATGGCTAAAGTGGGTCTAGAATTTATAATCTCCTGGTTTCTAGCCTGGTGCCTTAACCACTAGACAATACTGCTCAAACCAAACTGGTTATATTTGAGGTATATTTACTACTATATTATGGATCACAATCCTATTGACATCCATCTGGGACAAAGACTTACTGATCACTGCAAGATGATTTATTTTGAATAAGCACACATTGGATTAATCTGATTGATGTGATTTGAAGGGTGGAAAATAAGAAAAATTCCATATTTGCTGATCGTCAGAACTCTTTGAGATATATTAGCATTCTGAAGCTAAGAAAATGATTTTTTAAGAAACCATTGATATTAAAACCCAAACACTATTTACTTAGATATAAATTATATTGATAGTAATATATGTGTAACAAGATATAATTGTACCTCGGCACTTGACTGCTTCAAAACTTTTCAAATTTGATATAGACACATTTTGAAGCAGAAATCTTGTCCTGGAACTTGTCTTTCTCCTGGTAGTCCATGTGCATGGAAGAACTTACTGATATTGGTTGCCTCATGGCTCACTATTTCTTCCAGCTGAAATACTGGGTCATGTAGTAAGTCACATGGTTTTCTTGGTACTCGTGTTAATATTTGTTGCATCTTCCAGAACAAATGACAAACTTGGACTGAGGTATCATTGTAACAACTTTTTTAGGGTAAGTTACAATTCTATGTGCATGGTTTCCTGAGTATAGTTACCATTGAAGTTTTCCTGCTAAGTTCTTAAGTAGGAATTGAATCCAAATCTTGGATGCTTCCATGCATGGTTCTATTCCTAATTGGACTATAAGTATTGTATTTTCATTTCTTTCATTTTACAACTTCTAGGATTAACATTTGTTTGATTGTCATATACAATAGCTTATATACAATAGCAGCTCTTTGCAGTGGTTTTCATGATATTTCATATCTTTTGTATAAAGTTCTATTTAGAACTTTATTCTAGAACTTAATTCTTTAAGAGAGTTTCACATTATTTTGTGAGTAATATTTCTGCTACATGAGCTTCTATTTAAGGAAATATTTTTACAGAATTAAATTCTATAACACTGAAATAAAGTACTAATATACAATTGAAAATATTTTTTCTTTCAAAATGCTTATTTCTGACTATGTTTTCTGTTTTGTTTCTGCACGATGTGTTGAGATTTATGCTACATCCTCAGAAGGCAGTGGAGTTTTATTCATGCTAGAGGGGAAAAAAATCATAATTTCATATATTTTAAAGAAGATGCTTCTTTTCCAAAATTGAACGTTTGTAACTTGAAAAAAAATTGAACATTTTTTAAAAACCACATATTTACCAAAGCAACTATGAAGGCTGATTCATACACTTTATTTTTTGAAAAAATGATTTCAAAGGCATTGATCATATCTAAAGGCAATGAGCCTTTTTATACAGAGTATGAATCTGAAATAAGTTCTCTCTATAAATCTGTAACTGGCAGATTTGAACGTTTGAGAAATAAGATTAAGATCTACAGGAGGCTTAGTATAATTCTATTTTAGGCATAGGAGTGCAAATATTTTTATATACCAATATTAGAGAACAGATTGTACTTTTCCTTTAGTATAGATATAGATCTTGAATTTGATTACCTTTTGGTTTTGTCTTCCTATATGTTTTACATTGGAATGTGATTTGTGATATGTTTGAATTGTAACTTTACACGTGTGACCTGTTGAACCGAAACCTTAGACTAGGATGACCATTGATATTATTTCACTGAAGCCAGTATGTAGTTCAAGTCTTTGTTAATGTCACTTTGCTTTTTCATTTAATTCAAGGTTATTTGTAATCTTATCTCTCTTACTGGAAATTCACATTTACATTTTTCTGCTTTTTTTAAAAAAAGAGCAAATACAATATTGTGAAATCTATTGAATACAATAGATTACTTTAACAGCTTACAAGGCATTTTAGAGGCAATACCAAATATTGTTAGTGAATTAATGATACAGATATACTGTATGTGATGGTTTTACATGAAAAATACTAAAGTAAAAGTATTTTAAAAGGAAAGCGTTTTACAGCTTGTAATGGCATGTTTGAAAACTCCTTTCTCAAAAGCACACCTTGTTCCTGCTTTTCCTACCTTTATGTACTGTTTGATAGTTACAATTGCTGCCATCTATCTTCCAGGGGATACTTTATCCCGATGTGTTATCTCCCATCCCTAGTTTGTTTTAGAGGGGCTTCTAAGGACCTCTGTTACTCTATTTGTATTTAAAAGGAAAAATATGAGAAAAATGAAATAATTTTCTATATTACACAGCTTCACCATCTTGTGACTAAGCCTATCACTAAGAGATATCAAGACTTCTTTCTTCTGCTTGGGAAGTAGACCAATGTAGTAGGAGATAAATACAATCACATTTTCTTAAAAAGGAAGACATTACATATAGTCTGTCTTGGGATAGATAAATAAGAAAATTGTTACAACTAGGGGACAGCAACTTGAGAATTATAAAACACAAAAAATGCTCCATTCAGCCCACAAGATGTTGCTGGTTGTAGCTAATGGCTACAAATTGCTTTTTCCCCCCAACTGGAACCTCAGAAGAAATAATAAGACAATTGCATTTACAAGAGGGTTCTTATAAAATGTCATGCAAACAGCTTGAAAGGATTGATGCAAACTGAGGATTAATTACCCAATTATGAAATTTACATAGAGAAATGATTCTCTCTAGTTCGCTCTATATATAAAAGAAAAAAATAGCATGAAATCCGTATCTTTACATTTTTATCTGTTCTTAGAGAAGAAGACTCCTTAGAGAACACATTATCAGTTTATCTGGATTTGTCCTCAGTTTTTTGGAATGTAGTGAATTTACCTAAAACTGTGGACAGGGGGGTGGAATGTTTTCCAGCCTCTGGCTAGCAATTTCTGCCTCATTTTAAAAGGACTCTCAATTTTCCTATTTCTAGGAAAGAGGGAGGAACTGTGGGTGTATCTTTGTGCTTGCTTGATAAAAAGAGTATCTCTTCCGTGTAGTTGTTTATCAGGGATATCAGCATCTGTGAAACTCTCAGCCAGTTGACTAGCAACATGGATACTATATTTTGTTCAGTTAGAGTTGAAACCGTTTCAGAGCTGTTATTAGCTTCCTTTTTATAGCATGTTGTCAGTGTTAAATGCTACTTTTAAAACTGCAAGACCCTAAAAGGGATGCACATTTTTGTTTACTATACTTACTAATAAAACTATAGCCCTAATATGGATTTGGAATTTAATTTTCACCAGCATAGCAATCTCTGCTTTTTATGTGATCTTTTCTTAATATGTATTATTGAAACACTCTACTAATGAACCACAGCTGTGAAAAGTACAGTAAAAGAAAAAAAACCTGTAATATTTAACATGAATTTTTAGTGTATAACAGTAACATGCCTTGGTAGTTTAGGATGCTAAATACAATTGGCATACAATATTTTATTTTACATTTATCCTATTATAAATAGAAATTATTTTTATTGCAGACAGATACATCTGTGTTATGTACTTGGAATTTAGCTTCTTAATCCAGATTGTTGCAAGCACCTAAGTGGCCTTGATGACATCAAGTTTTCTCTAGCCACAGCAAGTCCATTTTGGACATATATAACCTGGGTCTTGCCATCTATGTTTTGGGAACCTCCTGATTGGGAATGGCAATGAGCGTTTAATCTAGACCATTAACCAGATTATCTGTTCTCTATCCCCAATGATATGGATAAATAAGAGGTGAAGCTCTTAATGAAATTGTTTGTCATTTAGGCCAGAGTCTAGACCCGTGATGGTGAACCTATGGCATGCGTGCCCGAAGTGGCACATGGAGCCATGTTGCCTGGGACATGTGGCATTGCCCATTCCTATTTTGGGTTTCTGGTGTGTATGTGCGCATGATGATCAGCTGACTTTCGTGCATGCGGCACGCTAGAAACAGGAAGAGCAGGTCTGTCAGGCACGCATGCGTGCCAATAACTGGAAGAATAACTGTCCGGTCACTACCCCAAAATACCTGGCCCAGAACATGTATTTCTAGTTCTGTGTCTCAACTGAACACATATGTCTAGATTGAGTACATGTGTTTTGGTGTAAGCATAGACATTTGAATTTGGCTTTTTTGTTTATTGATTTCAGGTTTACTAAATTATCTTTGAAAATTAATGCTAATAAACAGATTTTTAGAGGTAATTCAGCTCAGTTAATAATTTTTGTATGTTACACCTGTTGTTATATTGATTGCCATATCAGGTATGGGCTGCAAAAAAATGGGTCAGGTGTCAGAAAAGGTATTTGACCAATAAACTCTTAGGTCCTTTTAGTCATCCCGACTCCACCCCAACAAGAGATTTTATAGGATCGTAAAAAGAAAAAAATAGCATTCAGAAATGTTTTCTATAGTGGTAGGTGTGGATCCATGACTTTATTGCTGAATAAAAATGGAGAAGTATTTTGAGAAGTAAAGAAATTGAGTAAAAACAAATTGGAAGGTAATAGATAGTTGGTATTCACTTACTAGCTATCTACTATAATCAACACTTACTACTTAGTTTTTAAAGGGAGGCAGCATTGCAGATTTTGCTATGGTATTCAACTTTCCCAAAAAACATATTCTACTTTATTACTTTATATGCAACTCAAGGCAGTAAACAAACTGTACATACTGTGATACTCCTTCCTCCTATTTTCCCCACAACAACTTGTGAAGTGGATTGGGCTCCTCCTCCTTAGAGAGCACGACTAGACTGGAGTCACCCAGTTGATTTTCATGATTGTGGGGCTAGAATTCAGAGTCTCCCAGTTTCTAACCTATTTAACCATTGGATCAAATTTTTCTCTTATTCTGCAGCACGGTGTATGAACTGTACTTCATCATATTTGTGTTCAGAAGTTTATATGTCGATCTTTGATTTTGTAAGGAATTTTGTCTTGCATTTTTTGGTGCCACAGATTAGCACATATATACTTCTACACTATGTAGGTATATGCATATTTAGGGCACAGATTAAAAAATGTTATCAAGTGTTTGTTTACTTTGCTTTAACAAGACTTTGCTTTAACAAGCATGCCATTCTTCTTTTCCTTTGCAGATTTGTTAACTGCAGGAAAAATAGAGTTTGTTTTTGTTTGCAAAGAGTACTGAAGTTGACCCGGACAGTCCCGGGCCACTCCCCCTTTTCAGACAACTTGCTTTCTTCTACATTTATTAGGCTGGCTTCAGGCTGACTACTCTACCACTGAAAGGGATTACAGAAAGGGAAATAGAACTAACTGAATTCAGTAAACAAATTGTGCTGCAGATAACTTTTTTTTCTTGTATAATTATGGTAAGATATTGCAGTGAATATAGATTGTTACAAAAGTAGCCAAATCTACTTAAAGGGTGAATTGGCAAGTACAGTACTTAAAAATATTAATTTTTCCAACCACTTCCTTTCTGACCACTCTCTTAAATCAGTAATTTGACTATTTAGCAGTACTATTTCTTAGTGTGTTGAGTTGGGAAAAAAAACTATTTTATTCTCGAGCTGTGGATGCCAGAACTTTGCTTGAGAAGCAAACTTTGATAAGACTTTTGATAAGAGTACTTCCAAAGCTCAGCAGCATTTGAAAGCTTTCTTGTCTTTCTTTCTTATCAATATGTATAGCAGGGTATCATGAAAGATGATTTCAGAGCATAGGATAGGGGAGACTGTATTTTCCTACATGTGATACTTCGTAGATTGGAAAAAGTTTACTGTATTGCTTGCCAGGTAATATTAGAATTGCCCCCTGCTGCATAGTAAGCTCCCTGCCTGAGCTCCTTGACTCCATTTCCAGGTTGACTATGGAGTTCCCCAGACTTGTCATCTTCAGAAACTTCAATCTTCCTTCTCTGAGTTGGAAGCAGTTCAGGAATTCATGGCCACCAATGTTCCCTCTAATTTTTTTTCAGTGTGAGCGGAAAAGCATAGTGTTTGAGCGGCACATTTTCATGCCTGAGCACCTGAATTTTTTTCACAGATGTCACCTAAGACAACAACGAAATCAGTATTATTTGAAACTCAAAGTTATGTTTATTCAAGGGACCCGCTTAATTAAAAAGTGTTCTATAATATCAGTATGACTTAACAACGGTCCTGCTTAGCAACCAAAATGTTGGCTCAGAAACTCTGGCATTGAAGCGTGCAAGTCTTAAAGCTGTCAAGTTACAAGACCCTCGCACCCCTAACCCTTTAGGGAAAAAACCCCAGGGGTCTTCAAACCTGACAGCTTTAAGACTTGTGGACTTCAACTCCCAGAATTCCTCCTCCAGTCATGTTGGCTCAGAAACTCTGGCATTGAAGCATGCAAGTGTTAAAGCTGTCAAGTTACAAGATCCACCAGGTTCGGGTCGTGAAGAAGAGAGAAAAGAGCGCTGTTTCCTTGTTGTCTTCCGGGGGCCCTGGAGGGAGGGAGGGAGGGCTCCTAGGGAGAAGTTGCCCACAACCTGGCAACGGTAGTGCTCAAACGTCCTGGTTACCCCGGTTGTGTGAATGCAGCCACCGTGATGCCTTCCTCGCTAATTTTGCTTGCGAGGCTACTGATCGTTTCCATCTTCGCCCCATAGAGCTTTGGGGGAAGATCTGAAGGGGATCGCTGCGTGTTTGGGCAGCGACAGGCTCGGACCCCGCTCCCTTTCCGCAAAGGGCCCCAGCAAGACTCACGAGGGACTCGCGCCC
Organism: Thamnophis sirtalis; assembly: GCF_051295495.1. NCBI lineage: Eukaryota > Metazoa > Chordata > Lepidosauria > Squamata > Natricidae > Thamnophis > Thamnophis sirtalis. Next base: position 33,043,260 of record NW_028261387.1, read on the forward strand.
TTTTCCCGGGGTGCTTCTCACCCCCGCAGTCCCAAAGGACAAAGGACACGAAGGCGGTGCTCCTGGAGCAAAAGCGGCGCCGGGCAAAACGAGCATTTGCACCTGCAACGGATGGTACCTTCGCTCCGCCAATGATAGCGCCCAGTCTTCACCCTCGCCCTGCCCCTTCGACCCCTATCCCGCCCCCTCCGAGCTAAGCGGAAATTCTCCTCCAGCCCACAGATTGCGGTTTGTAAAACTGTAATAGGTTTTTTTCGCACGGTAATAAAAGGCGCAAGGAAGGGTGGAAACTGGGAAGCCGCAGCTGTTTGTTTATCTTCAGAGCTGGAGGCAGGGAGAAAGACCCAAACATGGACCCTCCTCCCACCTCCCCGCCCCGCAAGAGAGGCATCAGCGCCGCCCCGAGGAACAGGAGGGGTTGCGGCCGGCACAAACTACCGTCAGTCGCTCCATGCTCTGCTCATCAAAACAAGTCTGGGGAGGTCCTTTGCAGGCCGCCAGTTCTAGCCACCTGCAAAGGACTTCCCCACGTTTGCTTTGGTAGAAATCTCTGCGCGGGAGTTAGAAACTTCTGCGCGGGGATTTCTTTCCATGTGCGCGGCCGCGCACGCGCGCACCTTAGAGGGAACAGTGATGGCCACAAGCCTGTCCAGGTCATGCAGAGGTGGATAAAGGACAGTAGTCATACACCGAATCTGGTGTTCCTGTCAGAACAGTCACTCTGTGATCTCAAATTGCGAGAGATTTTGGTGCCTCCCTTGTCATGGTTAGATCACATTCTATTACTATACCATTGGATTTCAAGGTCCCACTAACCGCTAAGGGAGGCTTGGCTAGATTGGGCTGCCTTTGGTGATTAATGGAACTGGATGAGTTTCAGCAGGAACTGAGGATCGTTCTTGCTGGTCTGCTGCATGGTCCATCTGAAGTCTTGGTTACCACTTGGAATAAGAAGGCAGGTTTGAATTGGATCTTGTCTATGCATCCTTTCCCCTCTCATGATCTGTCATTCCCTGCGATTTACAAAAGAGCTAAGGGAATTGAAGCAACAAAAGAGATATTTAGAGACAAACTCGACTGGACACAGGTGAGAGCTGTGATTAAGGCCTTACCTCATGGTGATAAGAGTGATGAAGTATCAGTACTTTTCTGTTTATTGCCATCCTGTGAACCATGTTTCAGGTGACACAGGCCCTTTTGGGTACAAGCAGCTTAGAGAAAACTTTGCAGGGGTGTGTGGAACACCTAGCCTATCAAAGAGTATAATTAGAGGAAACATGGTAACTCTTTTCCTGTACTTGAGGGCTGTGACAGAGAAGAGGCAATTGATTTATTCTCCAAAACACCAAAGGGCGGGACAAGAAGTAATATGTGGAAGCTTGTTAAACAAAGATCCAGCCTAGAAGTAAGGAGACATTTCCTGACAGAACAATTAATCAGTGGAATAGTTTGCCTCCCAGAGTTGTAGGTGCTTCATTACTGGAAGTTTTCAAAAATAGACTGGATAGCCGCTTATCATTGATGATGTTATAAGGTCTCCTGCCTTGAGCAAGGGCTTGGACTAGAAGATCCCTGTGGCCCCTTCCAGCGCTATGATTTTATTTTCTGCCATTAAGAAGTATATATAACATACATTACTGATACACTCTGAATTCATGAGTACATATAAACATTCTTGTTCGCTTGCTCACTTGCTTAGATTTTGATGTTGAAAAGTGTTCAAAAAGCTGGGATAGAATTTAGAAACAAAACTATAGCTGTCTGCTATCTGGATTTTTCATTGAGCTTGAACATACCTCTGTTTTTATACGTGGATCAAGGAGAAAGGATGTTTTGCATATGAAAAAGTTTGAAATTTGAAGTTTAATAAATTTATATGCCGCCCAATCCCGAAGGACTCCGGGCAGCTTACATAAAAACAATTTAAAAGACTTCTAAAAAGTTTAAAAAGTAGAAGACAAGGCAAGTTAAAAAAGACACAACATGCACTCAACCTTAATGGGGCTGGACCTCATTCAAGAGGTCAACAGCCCCAGGCCTGCCGGAAAAGCCAGGTCTTAATTTTTTTGCGGAAGGCCGCGAGAGTGGGGAGGGTCTGGATCTCTGGGGGTAGTTCGTTCCATAGGGCTGGGGCAGCTACAGAGAAGGCCCTCCCCCGAGGAGCCGCCAAACAACATTGTCTAGTTGACGGCACCCGGAGAAGGCCCATCCTGTGAGATCTTATCGGACGCTGGGAGGTATGTGGCAGAAGACGGTCCCGTAGATATCCAGGTCCTAGGCCATGTAGGGCTTTAGAGGTGATAACCAGCATCTTGAAGCGCGTTCAGAGACCGATCGGGAGCCAGTACAGCTCGCGGAGGATAGGTGTAACATGGGTGTATCTTGGTACACCCAATATCGCTCGCGCGGCTGCATTCTGGACCAGTTGTAGTCTCCGAACGCTTTTCAGGGGCAGCCCCATGTAGAGTGCGTTACAGTAGTCAAGTCTTGAGGTGACGAGGGCATGAGTGACCATTTGAAGTGCCTCCCGATCCAGGTAGGGCCGTGGTGCACCAGGCGAACCTGGGCAAAAGCTCCCCTGGTCACAACTGACAAATGGTGTTCTAGTGTCAGCTGTGGGTCCAGGAGGACACCCAAGTTGGAGCCCTCTCTGAGGGGTGTAAGATTTCATCCCCCCGGCTTAGAGATGGAGTATCTGGACTATCCTTGGGGGGCAACATCCATAGCCACTCGGTCTTGTCAGGGTTGAGTGCAAGCTTGTTCATTTCCATCCAGACCCTAACAGAAACTGGGGTTATTGGGAAGGAAATATAATATTAAATCTGGTTTTAATTTTTGCTTTAGATATTGTTTGCCTTCATGAATTGCAAACAGAAAATTTTCCTATCCTTGGAAGAAACTTGATTCAGCAAAACAATACTAATAACAAAAGATGGAATTTTTGCCAGTCCCTCTCTCTCTCTCTTAGCCACTTGAGTTCTTTCCCTCTAAAGAGAATTTTGTTTTGTGGAATCTTTCAGCCCTTCAAAGTAGATACTTGAAAAAAGTATAAATCAACTCTCATTCCTTTCTATTGGCTGAAATATGTAACAAATTTAATGCACTGGTATATGTGCCTTTGCCCTTACTATGCAGATATTATTTTTACAAATTAATGAAAAGTTTCCTAAAAAAAGTAAAGGCTACTTTAAATTGAAGAGTTTCCTTAGGATTGCTGCAGATAATGAAAAAATTTCCTATTCAAATTTGCTTCAGCCCCAATGATTAGTAAACCATGTTTTGTTATACTCACATTCAAAATACACATACAAATAGTTCCTTAGTATCCCAAAGGTGCTTTTTCAAGAGGCAACTGGACTTTCTGGTTTTTCTTTGAAGATGTTTCACTTCTAATCCAGGAAGTTTCTTCAGCTCTGACTGGTGAGGAATGAAAGGATAGGATATGCAGACCATTTGCAGTCTTTTAGCGAGTCATTAAGGTCACCTGGAGGTTTATCTGTCATCAGGGTCACCTGAGTGGTGCAAATGGGTGTGGAACCTTCTTGGAACTGTTGAAAGGATTTATTGGAGATTGGAGATTAACTTCCAGGTGACCTTAACTAAATTACCTTAATTAAAAGAATGCAAATGATCAGCTGTATGCCAGGAGTATAAATCCATCATTCCTCACCATCCAGTCACAGTTGAAGAAGCTTCTTGGATGAGAAGTGAAATGTCTTCAAAGAAAATCCAGAATGTCCAGTTACCTCTAGAAAAAGCACCTTTAGGACAACCATGAGCTGGATGACAGAGAATCTTCATAGATATTTCTTTAGTGATTATTCAAAAGTTACTTACAACTGGTTCTCACACTTTGTTGAAGCATTCCCATGGTCACATGATCAAAATTTGGGCAATTAATAACTAGCACTTATGTTTATGATGGTTGCAGTATCCCAGGGCTATGTGATTGCCATTTGCAACTTTTCCCCGCTAGCTTCCAACAAACAAAGTCAATGGGGGAAGCAAATTGGCTTAATGACTTTGTGATTCACTTAACAATGCTTTGCTTAAAAACCATGACAAAAAGGTCCTAAAATCAGGCACTACTTAACAACTGCTTTGTTTAGCAATAGAAATTTAGGTCTCCATTGTGGTCATCAGTCAAAACCTACCTGTTTACAGAATAATGCAAACATATATTTTATTTCATAATTAGTTTGACATGAAATAATATAGCAACATACCATTTTCTGTATTGTACATCATGCAAATATCTAGGAGGATGGCTTTCCTATTTGTGATGATTTTTATTTTCTCTTTCATTGTTTTTATACTTTGCCTTGAACACATTGTGTGTGAGAATATAGATATGAAAATAGTTAAAAATATGATGGTCCTCCTTCTATTTGGATATATCAAAACAGCTGAATTTAGGACATCTTGCATGCAAACAAAGTTAACACTCGGTATAATGGTTATAGCTATATTTATGGAATAAGCTGTGATGAGTCATACCTATTAACTGAATATATATTTGGCTTAAGGAACTTGCTGAATATGACAGGATAGAGATCTTTTGCTCATAATAAAATGGGAATGGCAAGAGTATTGCTTGACTATTCAATCTTTTGCAAATAGGCAGAGTTATATATTACTGTACTATTGTATAGCTATAATACTGTAATCTATTAAAGCTAGCCATTGGATTAATAAGATAAACTACAAGTTTGATAATTCTTGGTTTATCAGCTGATGTCCAAATTTTCTGAACTGATACAATAGAATCTCCTACATTTAATCTATGTTTATGTCTTAAGATGTCTACCCAGACAATGCACTGTTAAATGGAAAGGGGGGGGGGGAAGAAGGATAAAACAGAAAGGAAAATATTAAATATCTAAGTATATATCCAAGAGCGAGACATAAGGGTGGGGATATAGTTAGGATAGATTAGCGAAGGTAAGGGAATAAGAAATGATATCAAATTATATTTGGGTTTGCGGAAATACGATCCCAAGGAAACATAAACAGAGACCTGAAAGAGACACCTACAATAATAGAAAAGAAAGGAATGATAGAAAAAATAATAGAAAAGAATGAAAGGAAGATGGGGGAAAGAAGAAAGAGGTAAGGAGCAATAGCAATAGCAATAGCAGTAGACTTATATACCGCTTCATAGGCCTTTCAGGCCTCTCTAAGCGGTTTACAGAGAGTCAGCATATTGCCCCCAACAATCTGGGTCCTCATTTTACCCACCTCGGAAGGATGGAAGGCTGAGTCAACCCTGAGCCGGTGAGATTTGAACCGCTGACCTGCTGATCTAGCAGTAGCCTGCAGTGCTGCATTTAACCACTGCGCCACCTTGGCGCAGAGGAGGATGGAAGGGAGAGGAAGAGAAGGAGAGAGGGTAGGAAGGGGAAGAGTAGGAGTAGGGGAAAGGGAAGGGAAGAAGGAAGGGAAAGGAGAGGAGGAAGGAAGTAGAGAAGGGAGGGAGGGAGAAAAGAAAGGGAAAATAAGGTGGTGTTACAACAGGAGGAAGGGATGGTAAACAAAGCAACCCAAATTGTATATTATAACCTATTAAATGAAATAATAAATGTATAAGAATGACAAATGTAAAGAAGAATAACAATTATGTGAATGTATATTTAAAATAGTGTGTAAGAGAAAAGTAAAAAAAAATTCTGAGAAAAAAGATGTCTAGATATCAAGAGGTTGTGATCCTGCTGAATGCAGTTTTTAATTTGTAGGATTTTTAACAAATTATTATTTTTGACAGATTCTTTTCAGCTGAAACTTTGTCATTCTTTATTATTTTAGGCATGTACTGGAATAGAAAATATTGATGAAGCTATCACCTTACTTGAACAAAATAACTGGGATTTAGTGGTAAGTATTTATTTTACTTTATGTTTGATGCTTAAAATCAGAGGGAAAATTGCTGGAATCCTAGTATCACTAGCTAGAAGACTGAGGGTTCAAAGGATATACAAACTTAATGTAGTGCTGTGTCAAATCTACCAGCCCATTTTCAAATCATGGAAGATGTGATGTTGTGATTACAGTGTTGGACGAGGAAGAAGAGAAACCTGGTTCTAGTTCATTAAGAGAATTTGGGGAAGTCACTGTCTTTCATCCTGATTTACCTCACAGGCTTTTTGATGTGGGGAAAAATAAGAGGAAAGAGTAGAACATACCTGTTTTTTGCTCCTGAATGAAAGCCAGATTAAAATCCTAAATCAAGTACATGTTCAGAGTATTAACTACAAGGAACAATAGGCCTTTCACTTTTGTGGGGAAGTGTAATTTGGCGTTGCAAGAAGCAGTAACTTATTGGCCCAATTGATTGCAATGTTTTTCCATTGCATTTGATTTGGAATGATGTTACTTGTGATGTAGCTTTGTCCTTTTTCAGGGTCTTGGGGCAGGGATGGAAGTTTCTCCTTTTATATCTTTGTAAGGATTCCATTTAGTTTTGGACATCATTACTGCTTTCTGATTTTACTGGGCTGTTCATGGTGACAAAGCATCAGTTGTATTTCCTTACCTTTGATCAAGCATCATATGTCACTGCACTTTCATGTTTTTTTGAGGTGTGTATTGGAAGTGAAGTAATGGTAACAGTATACAAGAGTATGCTTCAGGAGGATACAACTTTTCTTTCCAAATTAGTGGAGAGACAAGGTATGATGTAGTGAAAAAAGAAATACTAACATCCTCAAGGCCAGTTTTTTTTTAAAATTGCAATCTTATGGCTACCTACGGATAACCTGTATCTCTAGTCAAGTCTGATTTGGATTCCTTTCATGGATCCATACTAAATGTAAATTTCCTGGATTTTTAAAGAACAGGGTCTGTTTCTTCTGAGAGAGTTCACTCCTAGGCAGATTTTTATTAAGATCAAATTTTTCAGATAAACAGTAAAGTATGACATATCTGGCTAATGCATGAGTTTAGAAAAGTGAAACCATGTCTTGTGAGAAATATTTAGAGTCTGAGGGGGACAGTAAGCTTGTGTTAGCATCTATTTGTAATTGTACTTCAATTTTCAACAAATCTTTGCCAAAATGTCTTGCCAAAAATTCTCAACTGTACATACTTGTGCCAATAAAGATAATGCATTTTCAGGGTCAAAGAAAGGTTAAATAAAGAAAAAAAATGGGTATAATGTTTCATATTGTACAATGATAGGAAAGAATTTAGTGTCAACTGATCTGTATTAGGAGGTCAGATGTTCAGGGATACATTAAAAAGTTGGAAATTTATTGGAAATCTAGTTGTCTTTGTATGCAGAAGAAAGTGATATAATGTGACACATTGAGAAAACGGAACTTTTCTGAGTTTTTCCTGAGATAAATGGTTTGGATAATACAGGCTTATATCTTATATCCAAAACATGAAGTAGAATTATCTTATGGTTTTACATTTTCAGATTTAAAATATTAATAATCCTTAATGTAAAAAAAAAGTGCTGCCAGTTTTTATTACTTTGCTACTAAGCTTGAGCAGTGCAGGATTTTTTTTTAAAAAAAGGCATTATTGAGATTGCAGATTGTCTTCTTTTTTCAATTTTTTTTTAAAAATTTTGCTACATAAAGAAAGCAACAGTTTCAATATCTATATAAACAATGTGCAGAAATGGACAGACTAACACTTGAAATTAAAGAGAAGGAAGACACGGAGTATTTTGAAATATGGAATTTGTTTTATCAATGATTAACTAACAGAAACAGAAGTTAGAATGTTTAAAAGTATAAGAGAAGAACTAATTTTACTTTGAGAGAATTATCACATGTTTACCATTGATATGAATTAGTATTAACAATAAGTATTATGATGAGAAAATACTGTTATTATAGGACTACTATTAAGGAATATAATTACTATTATGATGATGTTGATTGCTCCAACTAATTATAACCAGACAATACACTATTTATATAGGTCTTGTTCTTATTTTGATAGCTAGAAGATACATTGATGTGGGCCAAGAAGATGAACATATTTTAAATTCAGATATCTAATCCTGGATTATGGAAAATCTCTTTTTTATTCTTAGAAATATGCTATTATAGCATAAATACAGATACCTTTGGTCACTGAGTCAAAAGCGACTTGATGGAACATAATCAATCAGTCAAACAATTGTAGACACCTTTTAAATATTCAGTATGCCCTGGGGTGAGTTGCTACCGACAATACTGCCGGTTCGGTGAGCAAATTTTTTTAGTATAGACTATCTCATATATTTCCTGTATAAAATAGTTCACAGCTTTTAGCTCGACTTACTTTGTATAAATAGTTTGGCAATGGCTTTGGAGATATTTATAGAATTTTATTATTTTCCTCTTGGAAAATTCAAAAAGCATATTTATAAATTTAAGTTTCCAGGCTTGTTTTGCTATACAGTTTCTGTGTTATTAATTGACATACAAGGAAAGTTGAATTCAAAAGCTAAATCTGTTTCAAACTATGCTATGCACCAATGGAAAAAAAAAACCCACTTTCATGTCATAAAAATAAGCATATCTATATCTTTCCATTCATGTACACTACAGTTAATTGAGAAGTACTGAGGCACTAAAATAATCTTTGAAAGAAGTAGTGGCTGTGCACTTGGATGGGGGTGGGTTTAGGCTAAATGCTTAAGAATGCTGCTCATCTGGCCTACTTAATAAAGACAGTTTTAGCTTGGGTTTTGTTTTTTAAATGTGCAGTTGCTTGCCAAAAGAATGAACAAATGAGAACGTTATAATCAAAAGTGAGGTGCTTGTAGAATTCTTGTAACCTAACTTATTTCCAATTTGCTATTAAATATTATGTTTAGTATATATGAATTTATAGATATAAAATTCAGTAATGCACAGTATCACTACAGAAGTAAGCCTTTGGTAAGATTTGGTGACAAATTATGAAAGTAATGTAAGTACCATATGCAACCTTATCTAAACAGTAGTTGAAATTTCATTACTACAGTAATGAACTCTTTCTATTTCTATTATCCTTGCGCAGCTGCCAATGAGAAATGCAGAGTCATCAAGTGAGTGGCAAGGCTAATAAATGTCAATTTCATTTTATGAAGAAGCTACTCTATTTCATGTAATAGAGAGTTCTTTGTACTCTTAGTTGACACAAAAGGCAGCACCTGAGAGGACAGGCGCTTGGCACTCTGACTAACATTTCCCCCCCTCTCGTTAAGTATTTCTTTTCACAAATTCATATTTTCAGGGTAGCGAGTTTAAACTTAAGGTGGGAGGCATTTTATATATTTATGCAAACTATAATTACATTGCTTTAAACAGTTGAAAGAATCATTAAAATGTTGCCCAAAGCAAAAACTAAACTAATTATGCAAAGAGTATAAAATGTCAATGTTTTTAAAGCTGATTGATGCTTTGGGCTTTTAAAATATAGGAAATTTGTTTAAACTAAAATAAAATCAAAACAAAAAAAAAATCATCTGCAGCACTATAGTTTTTTTTAACCCCCAAATACCCACTGATAAGATTTAGCACAAAAAATCCTTTTGCTTTCAGTGATGCAGTGAAGTTTACTAGTAGAATTGAGGGAGGGGTTACTGCTGGGATATCGCCAAAGCCTGATTGGTCAGAGACTGAGGGAAATTTCTTTTATGCTTCGTCATTCCTTGTTGGTTCCCAGTTTCCCCACAGTCTTTGGTCCAAACACTGGGTTTGGTTCTCTTAAGGAAATATTTGTTTAAGATTTCTCAATTCTGGATTAATTTGGCTAATAGAATTACCTAAAATTCAACTAAATTACAATTGAGCTGCTGCCCTACGAGACCGGGTTTCCGGCTTGCCTGCATGCTGGGGAGGATCTGTCTGGACTTCTCTATCCTGCCCAGGGCTTGGGAGCTCTGTCTGGTTCCCAGGCCAGCGGGGGTGACAGGCTCTGTCCTTGCAGCTCCATGGGAGGGCTGCGAAAAGAGAGATCCAGCATGGTGTGGCCGCCCTTCCATTCGGCAAGCCGCATCTGAAGGAAAAAAGCCATGGCAGCTCTAGCGGCTTGAAAATCAGCGTGCGAGCTTCCCTCGGCGCCGTGACCTCAAAGGCGAGCCATGGCTTCTCAGCTGAGCCATGGCATGAAAGGAGCCGCGCTGTTGCAAAGAGCTCTGGGGATAGCTACCCAAGCCGAAACAAAGCTTCAGCGAGCCACTTGAGCCTCCGGTGGCCATTTTAAGGCAGCACGTGGAGGCAGCCATTTTGAGGCTCGGGCCTACATCGCAGCCATAAATTGAGGCCAGCAGGCAGCATCGGTCATCTTGCAGCCCCTGCAGCTCCCGCAAGGCCGCGATTCCTCCAGGCATCTTAGTCGGCCACAGCCTTCTCTTCAACAAGGCCACGTGAGTGACATGGGTGATCCCAGGCATGACAGAGCCCAAGCCCCAGGGGAGTCCCTGGAACACACCTGAACAGGGGATTTGAATAGACCCAGGACTAGGGCGGCTGCCTCTAAACCTTCTGCCGCCCAGCGCCCTTCCAGAGCAACAGTCCGGGATGAACTCAGGTGCCAACGTGCCCTCGAAAAGAGAGTAGCAAGGGCGGAGAAGCAGGCCCAGGCAGCGAGGCCTTCCTCTCCTGCCAGATCCAGGTCGCCAATTAGACAAGGCTCGCACCAATCAGCTTCTCCTCCCAGGGGTTTTAGTCCATCCTCTCCTTCTATCTCTCCTCCTAGGCCGTGTAGGCAATCCAGCCAGGAGATTTCCCCTTCCCCACCTGCATCTCCAAGGGAGATTGGGGAAGACCAAGGGAATCCGTTCGTCTCATGACTTCCTTCCAGCTGCCATCCTTGCTCCCCAGACCTTCCGAGGATGAGCTTGATGACTTGGAACTCCTCCCTGAGAGTATTAAACACCTTATCTTCTGCCATCACTAAAGGCATTGCCACTGGCCTAGCTCAAAGAACCACCTCTTCTCAAACTGAGGTCAGACCTCATTCTGATGATAGACTTCCCTCTTCTACCCGCAGGCAAGAGAATCCTAGGCCCCCTTCTCCTTCCGTAGTGGGTCTAACTTGGGGGGGGGAGGCACATCAAGATGGGATTTTCTGAGGATGAGGACACGTCCCCCCTGACCCTCCGGCCTTTCCTGGTCTCTTCTCTCCTCCTATGTTTAAAATCTTATAACATAAGGCAAGAAGGACCACTAAAATAGGCACAGGGGACCCTGGCCTTCCCCAGCCAAGAGATCCCAACCTTACCATGTTTTCTAACACTGCCACCAAAAAGGAGGAGGTCCCAACCCCTCCTCTATTCTTGGAGGTAGTCAAAAACCAATGGGCGCGTTCCCCTACTCTTCCCAACCCTGGGAGTAATGATCACCGCTTCTACAACATGGAGCAGGCCTTCTCCCAGGCCCTGCAGTTGCCAACTGTAGACACCCCAGTGGCTGCCTTAGCCACGGCCTCTACAGTAGTATCAGGTGACGTTGCCGACAAGTTAAAACCAGAGGACAAACGTGCAGAGCTTACCTTACGTTAGAAATTTACTGCCTTGGCCTGGGCAATTAGATCTGCCCCAGCGGCCTCTTATTTCAATCACACTGCTGTCATGTGGCTACGTCAACTGCAGGACCGCATCCCACCTCAGGATGAGCATCTACTACAAGATCTCACAAAGATCATAGCTGCCACGCAGTTCTCGGCGGACGCTACTCTGGATTCCATCAAATATACATCCCGAGCGTTAGCTACCTTGGTGACTTCCAGACAGCTCCTCTGGCTCCGCAGTTGGCAAATGGACAATAGGTCAAAATGGAACATGGCAGCGGCCCCATATACTGACACTAATCTTTTTGGTGAGTTTCTAGACCCATTCTCATAGAGAATAAAGACAAGAAAAAGGTCCTGCCTACTAATGCAAAGAAGCCAGACACTTGCCCTTCCCACTACCGTAGGCCTTCTTACAAGGCTCCTGAGTCTGATTTCCATCAACGTAGGTCCTCACAGATCTAAACCCAGCGATCTTATTACCAGGACAGGAGTAGGTTCCAGGGCCAGTCCAGGCGGCCCTTTCGTGGGGGGTGGTGGTGGCCACCCCTTCCGCAAAGGGAAATGACTCCAACCCAAGTCTTCCCATAGGCGGCCACCTGGAACACTTCACGGACAGATGGGATAGGATAACATCAGATGCCTGGGTCAGGTCGACCATCAGGAGGAGGTTCCGGAGGCCAAGTGCGGGTGGGGTCATTACTCCAATCTGTTTGTGGTTCCGAAGGCCTCAGGGGGGATGGGGGGGGCGATCCTGGACCTCAAGGATCTCAACTGTTACCTGGTCTACAAGCAGTTCAAAATGTCGTCTCTCAGGTCCATTCTCCAAGGGATCAGGCAAGGAGATTACCTACCATCAGTGGACTTAACAGAGGCCTATCTCCACATCACAATCCTGCCCCTCCATCGCAGGTACCTAAGATTCTCTCACAAAGGGCTACACTATCAATACCGCACCCTTCACTTCGGGCTCGCCTTGGCCCCTCGCACCTTCACGAAGATCTTGGCGGCATTGGCGGCTCACTTATACTCCAACCCGGTGAGACTCCTATGCTATCTAGACGACGTGCTCCTTCAGGCCCAGACATGCTCACATTCGGCTCTCAACCTGCAGCTTACCATTCAGACTCTACAATCCCTGGGATTTTCCATCAACTTCCCCAAGAGCCACCTATCTCCCATAACCAGAATCCTTCATCTGGGGGCGGTGATAGATTCCCTGACGGGTCTTGTCCGGCTCTCCCCAGAGTGCCTCTCCAGCCTTCAGTCCCTGGTGTGTCAAGTATGCGCAAGTCGGTCCGTTTCCATTCTGACCTTAGAAGGCCTTCTAGGCAAGATGGTATCCTGTATAGGGATCATTCCCTGGGCCCGTCTTCATTCCAGGCCGCTCCAATGGACTCTCATTCCATACCAATGCAAGCGAATGAGCAACTCCTTAATGACAATTTGTCTCAACTCGGAGGTCTGAGTGTCCTTGAGATGCTGGCTGTCTCCGGCCTTGCGACGCGGCTTCGAGTTCTGGTAGCTGAACAGAGTGACAATCACAACAGACGCAAGTTTGTTTAGTTGGGGGGCTCTGAGGGACTCTCGAGTGGCACAGGGTCGATGGACAACTTCAGACGTACGTCACAATATAAATTGGTTAGAACTGACGGCAGCCCGCCTGGCCCCTCTGGCACTTCAAAGACTTGATAGCGGGCTGCCATGTGCTCCTCTTAATGGGCAACAAAAGCTCACGTGAACCGTCAGGGGGGCACACACTCCAGGAGCCTGTTGCAGGAGGCATCGAGACCCGGCTCCTGGGCAGAGAGACACTTGAAGTCGGTTGTGTCGGAACACATCTCGGGCATTGCCAATCATCAAGCCGACTGGTTGAGCCGCAAGACCATCGACCATGGTGAGTGGCAACTCCAGCGCGAACTCTTTTTCAAGATCTGTCTGCGGTTCGGCACACCACTGGTGGATTTGTTCGCAACACCGACGAACACCCAACTGCCGAGATTCTTCACACGTTTTCCGGTTCGGAATGCAGAAGGGACAGATGCTCTCAGGAGCAGATGGCTGACCGGCCTGCTATATGCCTTTCCTCCTCTCCCTCTCATCCCGGGGACCCTGAGGAAGGTAATGGTAGAGAGGGCAACCATCATCCTCGTTGCACCCTATTGGCCCAGACCTTGGTTTGCAGACCTAGTCCAGCTGTCTGTCTCACTTCCATGGAGGATTCCTCGGAGGAAGTCACCCTGTGCCAGGAGGTCCTGATCCCCCCAGAGCCCCAGTGGTTACACTTGACTGCCTGGCACTTGAGTGGCGCCTCTTGAGGAACACTAACCTTTCCTCCTGGCTCATAACAACCATCGAGGCCTCCAGGCGACCGTTCCACCATGCGAATCTACAATTCGATGTGATCAACGTTCATCAAATGGTGTTCCCCTCTGGGTATCTGCCGACCAAGGCTTCGGTTGCGCAGGTCCTAGACTTCTTGCAGAAAGGTCTGGATGGGGGTCTCTCCCATAATACCCTGAGATGTCAGGTGGCTGCTCTGTCATTGGTGCTCTGTCATCTGTGCCACCTTCCTTTGATAAAGAGGTCTCTAAAAGGTTCAGCCAACCTTAGGCCCCCTCTGATCCATAAGTTCCCCACATGGGACCTGCCTCTGGTTTTGCGAACTCTGAGACTCCCTTTCAATCATTACAGATCATCCGCCTCTGTTTCTTATCTCTCAAGGTAGCTTTCCTAGTTGCGGTGACTTCTGCTCGTCGCATTTCTGAGTTGGGGACCCTCTCATCCAAGGACGATCTATGTCAGCTTCACCACGATAGAGTGGTCCTGCGCCTGGACCCTACTTTCCTCCCAAAGATCAATTACCCTTTCCATCGGGCCCAAGAGGTCATCCTTCCCAACATCTGTCCTGCTCTTTCCCACGAGAGGGAACGCCTTTGGCATCATTTGGATGTCCGCCACGCTCTGCACATTTATATCCGGCGTACGACATACTTTCGCAAGTCTGAGGCCCTCTTCATTTCTTTTCAGCCCAATTCTCTGGGAGCTAGGGTTTTGTCTGCCACTATTGGCAGGTGGTTATGCCAAGCGATCTCCACAGCCTATGAGTCCTCAGGCCAGTCTCCTTCTGTGGGGATAACGGCCCACTCCACGCGGAGTGCCGCTACTACTGCGGTGTGGGCCACTAGGGCCCCGTTCAAAGACATTTGTTGGGCAGCCACCTGGGGGTCTCCGACTCCCTTTATACGACATTACAAAATAGATTCCTTCGCATCTGCTAATGCGTCCTTTGGGCGCAGAGTTCTTCAGCAGGTAACAACCACCCCTCCCCCTGGGTCTTAGTCCCTCCCTGGGACTGACCTTAGGCACATCCCAACAGTGACACCTCCCTCAATTCTACTGGTAAAAGAACGTTGGTCCTTACCTGAACGTTCGTTTTAAGTAGAATTGAGGGAGGGGTCACATCCCTCTCGAGTAAGATCTTAATCAGATAGTCAGGTGGAGGGTCCGGTAGCCTGTAGGTTTGTTTGTTTGTTTTTTTTTTTTGCAAATTTGTACTGTGACTTCGAGGAAACTGGGAACCAACAGGGAATGACGAAGCATAAAAGAAATTTCCCTCAGTCTTTGGACCAATCAGGCTTTGGCAATATCCCAGCAGTGACCCCTCCCTCAATTCTACTTAAAATGAACATTCAGGTAAGGACCAACGTTCTTTTCAATAATTTCACTGTTGGGATGCTTGGGAATTTGGGAAAGTTAAACATTTTTAGAATCTTACAAGATATTTATGAGGAAGAAAAATATGCAGATGAGTGCATTCTCCTGTGCACCACTTGGAGAGTCTAAGCAGTGGGTTATTTCAGTCTGGTTGCCCTGGAAACTGAGAAAGACTTTTCCTTGGCCACGCCTCCTGGTGTGACCTGTCCCCAGAAATTTTCTTCAGTTTGGCCCGTTCGGAAGCTTTTTTGGGAGCTCCAGCTGAAATAATCCTGTGGCTTGGACTCTCCTTTATCTTCCTGACTTTTCCTTTCTGAGTAATTTCCCCCTAGGCAAGCCTTGCCTTTCTCTTCAACTAATCCATTCACTCTAAGCCTCCAGGAGGCCAGGAGTTACGTGTGCTGTTGGGGGGAGGTCCTCCTATCCTGATCTACTCAGGCCGGTCTTGGAGGCTTGCCGCGTGTTTTAAAACGGTGCGGAGAGGCGGCAGAGGGCTCTAGCAAGCCAGCGTTACCCTCGTCCCTGTTCTTATTTTCTTGCGAGTTTTTTCACTTTTTCGTGTCCCTCGCTCATTAGATCTGCCGCGGAGGTGCATGCGATCGTCTGTCGGCTAAGGCGATCGCCGCATGGCCTCCTAGTTCCCCTCACTGTGCGGCGGCCATTTTAGGCGTGTTTTCGCGCCGCTCGGGCCTAGCTCAGGCCACGCAGCCATGCTACACCAGGGACCGCTGGGTGGCAGGAGGCCAGCCTGGGGGGGGTGCCCACTGGCAGCCTGTCACCCCTCTACCTTTTTCCCTTCAAGCAGCGCTGGGGCTCTGTTCTGTTCTGGGGGAGGCCCCTTCAATCTAGGTCTGCCTTTTTTGGGCTTGGGCCTCCTCTCATCCCTGCCTAGCCTGCAAGCCTTCTGCTACAGGCCTCATCCTCCAGATCAGGCACTAACAATACTATCTACCATTGCTTATGGATATTTACCTGAGTATGACCTGTTTAACAGATTTTTGTCTTCTTCTCTTACAGTGTAGCCTATTCCAACTGCAGCTACTCCTGTTTTTGGCCTGCGCTTGACAATATCCTGTGCGGTCATTGACATGGAGAAATCGGGCTCTGTGAGCAGTAGACCAGGACACCCCCAGGACCTGGATCAGGTTTCACCCCCTTCCATGGGCTATGGAGCTAGCGGAGACAGGGTTCCCATTCAGATTCCTTCTGTTAGGGCCCCCTCTGCTGTTGAGGCCAAGGATGCCACAAGATGCCAACGGGCGCTTGACAAACAATTCGAGAAAGCCCGTCGCCTGGCAGCTAAGGAAGTTCCCCCAGGGGATTCCTTTGTTCTGCCACTACCTAAAAGGGACTTGACAGCACTAATGGCAGAGGAAGTAGATTCTCAAAACCTGTCCCCTGTCTTTCTCCGAACCTCCTTCCCCGGTCCCTTCTTGGTTCCCCGACCAGGACCCGACCCCGGAGGTTCTGCCCTGGGGAGGGTCGCTGGAGGATCCGCCTTCCCAGAGGGAGGAGCCCGCTGACCTAGACCCAGACTCGGATCAAGATCCCGAGCTCTCTCCCCGCATGCAGGCGGTGGTGGAGCACGCCATCGCAAGGGGCATCGCTGCTGCCATGCGGGCGCGGGACAAACCCGTTGACCCAGTCACCTCTCCCTCGGATCTGGGTGGGCCTCCTCTGGCCAAGAGGGTTCACCACCCATCCTTGGAGTCCTCCGTAGTTAGCGAGGCCTCGGTCTTGGAGGCTCCGGACCCGGTGGAACAGGGTCTCTCCGAGGATGAAGACCTTACCCCGGAGGCCCCGTCTTTCTCTGGCCTGTTGAAACCTAGTTTGTTTAAATCAGTTCTACGTAAAGTGAAGGCCACCAACATGGTGGGCATAAAGCCCAAACCCGCCCCATCCCTGGCTGATTCGGCCTCAATCAACCCGAATGCAGCTATGTTTGACGCTGCTATGTCCCAGCAGGAGTTGGTCCCGGTTCTAGGCCTATTCCTGGACCTCATCCAGCGTCAGTGGGTCCAATCAGCCACCTTGTCCTCTCCTAGTGAAGTGGACAAGAAACTTTATACCATGGAGCCAGTCCTGGAGAATCTCTTAGCCCTTCCGGCCATAGATCCACCTATCACAGCTCTTACCTCTAGTGCCTCCCTGCCTGCAGATCTGTCTGAAGGCCTCAAGGCGGAGGATAAGAAAGCCGAAAAGGTCTGTCATAAGACTCACCTGGCGGCGGCTTGGGCCATTAGGACCTCATCCTCCACCTCATTCTTTAGTAGGGCAGCTGTCATTTGGTCGCACGATATCTTGAACAAGATTCCCACAGGGGACTCCCGGCTCCATCAGGACGTGACCAAACTTATTGTGGCTTCACAATATGTGGCGGACGCCGCTCTCAACGCCACCAAATTCGCCTCTAGGGCTCTAGCTGCGAATGTCACGTCTCACCGTTTGCTCTGGCTCCGACATTGGCAAGCGGACCAGAAGCACAAATGGAAATTGGCTTCAGCCCCCTTTAAGGGGTCTAAATTATTCGGGGAGGTCTTGGACCCTTTCCTTATTGAGTCGAAGGACAAGAGGACGGTCCTCCCTTCAACTTCTAAGAAGCAGGACCGCAAGTCTATCCCATATGCGAGGAGGCAGTCCTTTTGGCCCTCAGAACCATCTACCTCCACCTCCTTCTACCCCCCTAATAGGCTGGCAGGGCAGCAGGGAGAGAGGGCTCAGGACAGGTCTTCCTTTCGAGACAGAGGCAGGCAGCAATTTGGTTTCCGCAAATTTAATCGTGGAGGCGCCTCCAACAGGCCCTTCCGGAAATCAAAGTGACTTCCCGAGCACGTCGCCCATTGGGGGTCGACTTCAACTGTTCATCTCCCATTGGGCCCAGACGGCTCACGATGCTTGGGTTCTGCAGATAGTCCGGGAGGGTCTGTCCCTGGAATTCCTATCTCCTCCTCCCAGGAACTTTATCGGGTGCCCTACTCCCTCATGTCCCATCAAGAGGGAGCAGATTAACCAGGAGGTTCTCCACCTCCTGGAGATCAATGCCATCGAGCAGGTGCCCCCAGACCAGGAGGGGAGTGGCTTTTACTCCATCCTCTTCCTGGTCTCGAAGAACTCGAGGGTGGGGGTGGGGTGGAGGGCCATCTTGGACCTCAAGAACCTCAACAGGCACATTGCCTACCGGAGGTTCAAGATACAGTCCCTCCAGTCCATCCTGGCAGGGATCCGCCAGGGAGACCTCCTCACCTCCATCGATCTGCGGGAGGCTTACCTACACATCCCAATTCACCCCCGACACCGGAAGTTCCTGCGCTTCTTTTATGTGGGCCGCCACTTCCAATACAGGGCCCTCCCATTCGGCCTTCACCTTGGCCCCCAGGACCTTCGCCCACCTCCGCCGCAGGCCCATAAGGCTCCAATGCTACCTGGACGACATCATCTTCCAGTCGTCGTCCAGGCGGCAGGCCTTGCGGGACCTTCAGATTACCATGAGGACCCTCAGACACCACGGGTTCTCACTGAATTTGGAAAAGAGCCACCTTACCCCCACGACCAAGATCAATCATCTGGGGGCAGTGATAGACACCATCTCCTGCAGGGTATTCCTCTCCCAAGAAAGGTTAAAGGCCCTCAGGTCCATGACCCACACGGTGCTGCAAGCAAGGCAGGTTCCGATTATCCTCCTCTCCCAGCTGTTGGGGAAGATGATCTCCTGCCTGTCGATTGTCCCCTGGGCTCTCCTCCACTCCAGAGCCCTGCAGTGGCTCCTCCTACCTCACCAAAGAGCCAACATGAGCAACTCGCCAAGGCGGATTCCCATGCCTCAGTTCGTAAAGAGGTCCCTCTGGTGGTGGACATCTCCTGCACTCCTCAAGGGACACCTGTTCCAGGAGCCTGACCGGCTGGTCATTACCACCAACGCCAGTCTCGCCGGCTGGGGAGTGCACATGGGACATCTCGTGGTCCAGGACAGGTGGTCCCCAGCGGAGTCGCATTGCAACATCAACCTTCTGGAGCTGTGAGCTGAAAGACTGGCCCTTCGTCACTTCCATACGTCACCGCCACGTTTTATTTTTTTTTATTTTTTTTTATTTTTTTTAATAAATGTTTTTTAATTTTAGTTTAAAACAGGTACACATCTTTCTTTACATCTGTAGAAAATGTATCAATCAATTACAGATAAGTTTTGGTACATCTCCTCCACAGTCAACCAATATAACTCATATTAACTAAAGCATTATTATATATCCATTTTCATTTAACTGTAATTATTATTTAGAAATATTGATGAAAGAAATAATCTTGAACAATCCCTGCCCACACTGGTGGGAGAGGAAAAAAGAAAAAAAGAAAAAAAAAAAAGAAAGGACAGATAAAAAATTAAAATTAAAATAAAAAATAAAAATAATACAAAAAAAGACAAAAACGACAAGAGACAAGGCAGGAAAACAAAACAAAGCACAGGTGTCTATCATGAGAAAAAAAAAGTATATCAACTGGTTACAACATGCTTTGGTGCTTCTCTTAAGCAAATCCAGACAAAGATATTTTGGCACCTTTGGACTCTGAATGTCAGTGATGAAATAATAATGTTGTCCTAGGCTTGTAAAATTTTCCAAATTAACTTTAATTCTCAAGGGTGGATTTTCCATTCCTCCTGCACTCTGTCTTTTTAAATGAGTCTTCTTTATAGCTCCCCCCCTCCTTTCTTCCTCTGAGATAGACCAGGCACCATTTCTCACATTTTCCGTTTGTATTTCAGGAGCATTTAAACATTCAACGATCTCAGTTTTTACTTCATATTTTAAAATCAGATGATCCAATTTTCTTTCCAGTCTTTGATAAGAATCAAAGAGTCCTCTGCATGCGGAAAAAAGAATCTGAAATGAAATCTTAGAGGTATTTTGGGACGCCATGATGTGTCCCAGTTAAAAATTGCAAGCTCTTTTTTTTTTTCCCACAGACTTCTTAGTCTCTTACAGGCTGTGCAATCTTATCTGATCGTAAACAAAGCCAAGTAATAAAGTAATAAAAGTGTCAAATCGTGACGGGCTAATTAGTAGAAAATAAATTTTACGATCCACTTAGGGAGATTCAGAGGGGGGAGGATGTCGAGGAGTTTCTTGAAGCATTTAAGAAGAAAAGTAACCACCAGCCATAAATCCATTAAAAAAGCCAATTTGCCGCTAAGTTTTCCTGTTCTTTGGTTTCAGTTATCTTAAGTTTTTAACGCGAACAGTCTCTCTTGGATAATAAAATCAGCTTACCAGATGACATCACTTCTACCATTCTTAGGGGCAACCTGCAGTTTCAGTTAGCACGCAGCTAATCCAAAAAGGAATTGGCACGAGGAGTTAATACCCCCCCCCAGAGACTTGCGGGTGTCTCTGAGGTCCTGGGTCTCTCCTCACCTTCACTGTCATCTACGGGACAGCTAGAGTTCAAAGAACCCGTCCAAAAATCCTTCGGTATAGAGGAATTTCAGGAGTAGCCTGAAACTCCATCTTCTCACTGCTAAGCCCCGCCTTCTTCGTCACCGCCACGTTTTATTGATGATGGACAATGTGGCCATGAAGGCGCACATCAACCGCCAGGGCAGCACCAGGTCCAAGAGACTGATGGCGGAGGCGGAGGCCTTGGGACTCTGGGCGGAGCAGCACCTGGAGTCGATCCGCTCCGACCATATCTCCGGTGTGGACAATACTCAAGCGGACTGGCTGAGCAGGACCACCATCAACTCCGCGGAATGGCGACTGGATCCTGCTCTGTTCCATCAACTGTCCCACAGATTCGGACATCCACAGGTTGACCTCTTTGCAACCAAAGCCAATGCTCAACTATCACGCTTCTTTTCCTGCTTCCACTCTCCGGGAGCGGAGGGAACAGACGCCCTTCGCTGCAGCTGGCCCCAGGGCCTCCTCTACACCTTTCCTCCTCTTCCTCTCCTTCCATGTCTTCTACTCAAGATCATAGAAGAGGGGGCGGAAGTTCTCCTCATGGCGCCCCATTGGCCGCGAAGATCGTGGTTCGCCGACCTAGTCAACCTGTCGGTGTCCCTGCCGTGGCGGATCCCCCCGCATCAGGTCTCGCTCAGCCAGGGGGCCATTGTCCATTCGGAGCCCCAGTGGCTTCAGTTGGCCATCTGGCACTTGAAGGGGACCTGCTGAAGGCTGAGGGTCTGTCAGATGGTGTTGTCAGTACAATTCAAGCGGCTCGGCGTCCCTCGACAACGAGGATCTACGACTCAACTTGGGCTACCTTTGCCCAGTGGTGCGAGGACTTACGGCTCGACCCGGTCACTGTGCCAGTGTCTCAGGTGCTGGACTTTTTGCAAGGGGGTCTTGAGCGGGGTCTCGCTCCAGCCATGCTCTGTCGCCAGGTGGCGGCCTTATCCACCATCTGGTCCGGTGATCCCTTCCTTCCGCTCAGCAGGATTCCCAGGGTGCGCTGCTTTCTCAAGGGGACATCTAACATCCGCCCTCCCACGGTCCACCGCTACCCTACATGGCAACTTTCTGTTGTTCTGCAGGCTCTCACTGCACCACCCTTCGAGCCTCTACAAACAGCTTCTCTCAGACATCTTTCTCTGAAAACATCATTCCTTATTGCCATTACTTCCCCTCGCCGGATATCGGAGTTGGCGGCTCTGTCAGTTCATCAGGACTTATGTGTCGTCTACCCCGACAGAGTCGTTTTACGCCTTGATCCGACCTTTCTTACCAAGGTCAACACCTGGTATCATAGGGCGCAGGAGATTGTCTTGCCGAACTTTTGCCCTTGTCCTTCCCATCCAAGCAAGTGGCACAAGCTCGATGTGCAACGAGCCCTGAAGATCTATATCCATCGCACCTCAGAATTCCGGAGATCCGAGGCCCTCTTCATCTCTTTCCAGCCCAGATCTTTGGGCAAGAAGGTTTCTTCTTCTACTGTTGGCAGATGGCTCAGGGCCTGTATCGCATCTGCGTACGAGCTCCAGTTGAGGGCGGTGCCTCAACATATAACTGCCCACTCAACGCGCAGTGCTGCTACCTCAGCAGCTTGGGCCACGCAAGCCCCAATTGAGGAAATCTGCAGGGCGGCAGCGTGGTCTACACCATCACCGTTTGTTCGACATTATAGGCTGGACACATTTTCCTCCGCTGAGGCGGCTTTTGGCAGGCGGGTGTTACAGGCAGTGACTTCTTCTGTCGTATCCCAGGACTCTGCTTCTGCCCGCCCAGATGGACATTAACTTGGGCATGTCCCACTACTTGGACTCTCCAAACGGTGCACAAGAGAAAGATCATTGGGCTTACCTTCTCTGTGCACCGCGGGAGAGTCCAACCCGCCCTGGTCCATCCAGGGATACGAAGCCATCGTGTCAACACGGTGCTACTCATCGGTTGCTTTTCAGCTGCATCCTCACGGCCAAATTATCTCAAATTTCTGGGGATAGGTCACGCCAGGAAGCGTGGCCAAGGAAAAGTCTTCCTCAGTTTTCAGGGCAACCAGACTGAAATAATCCACTGCTTGGACTCTCCCGCGGTGCACAGAGAAGGACCCTTCAGGTAAGCCCAATGGTCTTTCTCAAAATAGCTTTAATTTGCTTTCATTATGAGTAAGACCAATGCCATTAGGGTGAATATGACTTCTTATTAGCAACAGTTATGTTTTAAGATTTGATCTCAGGAAGACTGAGATATCAGAGATAATAAATATTTTGTAGACTTGACTTTGTTGCTCTAGGCTACTGGAAATTATGAAGGGGGAAATTGCTTTTTCTCATGTATTAGGAAATGCAAATAAATATTAATTCCCAAGGATCATTAGAATTTTTAAAAACAGTGAATGATGAAACATGATTGCACATCTGAATGTATGAATAAGAAGTAATCAAGTACATATTGTTTAGTAATTAATATATTAATGTTTCAGTTCTTATTTTAAGATTTACTACTTGTATAAATTTGTGTATTGCCTTCTACAAAATATATTGGCATGTAGTAAATATATTCCTTGAGAAGTCAGATCAGACATTCTTTTAGTTAAATAGATAAGGTTTACTCATATCTAACTAAACCAATTAGAATTTATTTTAGAAATAACTAGTTTCAAATTATTTCAGAGGTGTTATTTTGCAGTATAAGTGACCGAGTCTGAATTTAATTCATTATAAAAAATTATATATTTCAATATATGATGTTTTCAATTCAAAGTGTTCCTCAGCAGCTTCAGCATAGGAACAGACCCAATACACATTTTATAAATCTTTTTGCAGTGTATACATACATGTGTTGATATGCAAATACCCAACTGAAATATTAGAAACACTGCAAAGAAGAAAGAAAATACTGATGTATGTGATATAAACTGGATTTAATTACAGTCTGAAATTTTGATCTATTAATATAGACTTTTCAAACCTGATATTTCTAAATGTGTTGGGTAACAAGCCCCAGAATCCTCATCTATCTCTGCCACTAGGCTATTTGTAGAAATGAAATGTACTGCCAGGGCCAAAAAGGGAGGAATTAACAGCCTATCTTTTATTGCCTGATGGAACCATTTGAAAGATTGTATATTCCTGTTTGATAATCAAAAAATGTCTCTTAAATGTCTAAGAGCAAAAAAGATTCTAATTTTTAGAGCTGAATTTATTACATATTAATATTATTAATTTAGAATGCTTCTGTGCCCCACATTTTGTTGTATGTATGCAATCATTGTATTGCTATTTCACATGCTTTACATAATTATCTCTTTTTAAAAGCCATATTTAATGGCAGTTAAATATTAAGCTCTGCTCTAGGAAAGTTAATAGGAAACCAGAAAGAACTGAAGTTCTTTGTAAATGTATATTTTAGAAAGTGAGCAGATAGGACGTATAGCATTGTATTGGGTCTCTCTTTATGTCAGTAAGTGCCATATGTGTAGGAAATACATGGAAGGAAACAATGAAATCAGTTATCTTTGGATTTTCAGAATGTTCATAGTGTGTCCAGAAATTAGAAATAGTAATGCAGAAGATTCCTGGCAGTTCAGAATAGTTCATATTTTCTTTTTAATAATCCTTGTTACTTTAGAGTACAGAAGACTAGTGTTGTATTGTTATGAGACTGAATTACAGAGGTGTGTCTAAGGCTAACCTAAGTGAATCTCTAGATATGACAGGTTTTTTAAATGAGAATCTCCAAATTTTAGCTTTAAACAATCTTCTGTATTGATTCTTTATAGATGACAGAAAATATTATTTTGGAATAACGGTGTCCATGTTTCTCGTCCTAATTGTATTTGTTAGAATCAAAGTTATCTATTGCTATTTTTAAAAAGGGATGAGTGGGAATAACATCAGAGACTTCAGAGGAAAAAAATAGGCCTGTAACTTCTTGCACACCTGTTTTCAGTTTTTAAATTAGCAATTGGTTTCTGTAAAACATTTGGAAAGACACTTTGGAGGCACCCCCTCAAAAGACAGTGTTCAATTTGTTGCTTGGATTTTTATTCAATTTCTGTTAGAAATTCAAACCTGCCATTAATTCAACAATTTGCTGCTGGATTTTGATATCAGGATAGTGGAAGGGTGTCATTCTAAAAAAACATGGGGGGCCATGGATTACCTGGATCAATTCTCAATCACTTAAGTTTTTATTCTTTTAGTTTTAACTTCACCTACTTAGAAAAATATCTTTAAATGGGGCAAATAGTAATGAATTGGCATATTTTTTTCTTATTTAAATCTTCCTTCCCTACTACCCACCTCTCTAAAGTATGGGTTAACTTAAGACCACAGTTGAGCCCAACAACATTTCTTTTGTTAAGTGAATCAATGTAGTTGATAAGTTAGTCACCTGGTTGTTAAGTGAATTTGGATTCCCCATAGACTTTGCTTGTCAGAAGGTTGCAAAAGGGGATCACATGACCCCGGGACCCAGCAATGGTTATAAGTATGAACTAGTTGCCAAGCATCTGAATTTTGATCACATGATCGTGGGGATGCAGCAAAGGTGATAATTGTAAAAAAACGGTCATAAGTCACTTTTTTCAGTGCCATTATAACTTTGAATAGTCCCTAAATGAACTGTTGGAAATCGAGGACTATCTGTACCTCTATAAAATATATCTAAATAGTTTTTCACCCAGTCAATTAATGAGTTTTAGTAGAGGGTATTACTTGGAGTTCCCTATTTAATCTTGTACTCTGACAATGGTATCACATTTCTTTTCAGTTATTATATTGTGATTGATAGAATATAGACTTTGTGGTTTAACATATTTGAATAAGGGTGACTCATGTTAGTATTTATTATTTACTTATTTATTTATTTATTTATTTATTTATTTATTTATTAGACTTATATACCGCTTCATAGGGCTTTCAGCCCTCTCTAAGTGGTTTACAGATTTTTAGCAAATTGAGTCAGCAAATTGCCCCCACAGTCTGGGTCCTCATTTCACCCACCTCGGAAGGATGGAAGGCTGAGTCAACCTTGAGCCGGTGAGATTTGAACAGCTGAACTGCAGATAACAGTCAGCTGAAGTGGCCTGCAGTACTGCACCCTAACCACTTATTAACCATTTATTAATTTACTTATTATTAAAATTTATAAGACTGCCAATCTCATGAAGGCGGGGCAATAAATACCACAGTTACTCTGTGGTAAGATGGGCGGCCAATACATTTAATAAATTTAAAATAAAATAAAAATAAACAACATTAAACAAATCAGGGCACAAGATAGCAAAGAAAAGAATTTTGCATGTCCTTAAAAGAAGAAAACTTTCAAATTAATATGCAGAATCCTATATAAGGCTTATCACCTATCCTAGCCCAAGGCTTGGTGGAGAAGCCATGGTTTTTCAAGATCTCTTTAAAAGCATTTAAGATAGGGGCCATACAGATATCTGGGGATAATTTAAAGAAGACAGATACTATGATAGAAAAGACCAGCTTTCTGGGTCCCATCAGTCATGGTTTAATCAATGGGAATGGAGAGCATGCTACTTCTCGCTGACAAGGATAGAAACATTGATTAAATGTCCTTATTTATGTAAATAAATGAGCCTTTAACAGATCAGCTTTAAAGAGACAGAATTCCAAAGATATGGGGCTGTCACCAAGAAGGCCACGTTTCTAGGTTTCCTCAGCCTCATTTGTCCTGTAGTGAACAAAGCCTCAATACTATACTACTCTTGTATATTTGCTTACCCTAACATCAGTAGCAGGGAACAGCAACTTGGCTTAAATTCCAGTGGCCATAATTGTCTTTGAATGCTGAAATAAAGCAAGATAATTCTACCCATTTCTCTCCCTAGTTTTGCCTAGGAAATCACATAATCTTTGGTTGCCACCGGTAGTTACCGTCTGTCTGACCTTTTCTCTGAATTTCTTTTTCTTTTTATAAAAGAAAAGACAACTAAAAATTTTATAGTATATATGTTCCACCATCTTTGGTGGCAAAAAAAATAGTATCCCAGTTTTATCTTAATGCATGTTAGGAATTCATATCAACAGATTTTAATTTTTTACCAATTTTAGCAATTATCTGACCTGCTACATTAGTATGACAGAAACTTTTTTCCCATTCCTTAATGACCAATTTATATCCATTTGAAATAGGCCTTTGATCATTCTGAACTTATTTTCTCTAATGTGAAATATTAATATGTACTGTATCTTAATTAAGACCATGCAAAGCATTTGAGAGAAGTTATTTCAAAAAGCATATTGGCACCAAAGCATGTTACACTTTCCGTGAAGCATTAAGTAGTTGTTACCTTAGGGAAGGTTAGGACAGCTGCTCTGAAGTTTTTCTCCGGTTATCTATCTGTTTGTGTGCATGTGCCTGCATAAATAAGCAAACATATGTAAAAACTGCTGGATAAAGCCTTTGAAATAGCTGTACTGAATTTTCTGGGTAGGGACTACTTTAAAGCTTAAAGAGGGTACTTTGCGTGGACTAGTGAAAGTTGTGAAGAGCTTGTTTCAGATAATTTGCACAGCCTTCTTATTAATCAATTGGCAGACAATACATTTGAAGAGTTCCTCATTTCTTTTAAAACCAGCTTTTTCATCTCCAATTTGGCCATTTTTAACTTCACTTCTGCTGTCTTTAGGAACACATCCATATGTCAGCAGGCAATGTTCCATTACCTTGGATACTAAGCATGACGAGGTTGATTAACACTTGGTGGGATTCTTCCTAGGAAAACCGGAGTTGTAGACTTTACTGAGAGATTGGGAAACATTCTAGCATGACAATGACAATCCACATCCGTATTGTAGTCACAAAACTGGACAGTTATCATTGTTGTCTAGAAAATTAAATGCTGTATGCTTCCTTTTCAGGCAGCCATCAATGGAGTTATACCACAGGAAAATGGCATTTTAGAAAGGTAAGTGGTATTTTTATACTTATATCATTATCCTAAAAGCATTATGAAATAACTTGTACTTAGACTGCTGTTTTCTGCAATTGAGCTTTAAAATACATTTTCATAATCTAAATATGAAGCTTTTATTTAAGCACTACAAGGAAAATATTATCTAAATTAATTTGCCAATGCTTAAGTTTTGATTAGTCTTAGAAATTCACCTACTTGTAATTCAGATGTTTAGTTTAGTTTATTTGTCTTGTATGCCGCCCACTCCCGAAGTACTCCGGGCGACTCACAGTAGACAAGGGAAGGGGGATAAATAGACAAAGACAACACTTTAAAAAACGCAACATTCACAGTTTCGGTGGGGCTGGATGTTTCACAAGCCCCCCGGCCTGCTGGAGCAGCCAGGACTTGGTGGCTTTGCGGAAGGCCGGGAGGGTAGTAAGGGTCCGGATCTCCACGGGGAGGTCATTCCAGAGGGCTGGAGCTGCAACAGAGAAGGCTCTCCCCCGGGGAGTCGCCAGCCGACATTGGCTGGCAGATGGAATCCAGAGGAGACCTAACCTGTGAGATCTAATCGGTCTATGGGAGGTAATCGGCAGGAGGCGGTCTCTCAGTTACCCAGGTCCGATGCCATGTAGGGCTTTATAGGTAACGACCAGCACCTTGAAGCGGGTCCGGAGACTAATTGGTAGCCAGTGCAGCTCGCGGAGGATAGGTGTGACGTGGGTGTACCTGGGTGCACCCACAATCGCTCGCGCGGCTGCATTCTGGACTAACTGAAGTCTTCGAACACTCTTCAAGGGCAGCCCCATGTAGAGCGCGTTACAGTAATCCAGACTTGAGGTCACAAGGGCGTGAGTGACTGTCTGAAGGGCCTCCCGATCCAGGTAGGGTCGCAATTGGTGCACCAGGCGAACCTGGGCAAAGGTCCCCCTGGTCACAGCCGACAGATAGTGTTCTAAAGTCAGCTGGGGATCCAGGAGGACTCCCAAATTGCAAACCCTCTCTGAAGGGCGTATGGTTTCACCCCCCGGGCTAAGGGATGGGATAGCTGGACCATTTTTGGAAGGGAGCATCAATAGCCACTCGGTCTTGTCGGGATTGAGTGCAAGCTTGTTCGTTCCCATCCAGACCCTAACAGCCTCCAGGCACTGGCACATCACTTCTACTGCTTCACTGAGTTGGCACGGGGCAGACAGATACAATTGTGTGTCGTCCGCATATTGGTGGTATTTAATCCCGTGCCGTGATATGATCTCACCCAGGGGCTTCATGTAGATGTTAAATAGGAGGGGGGACAGGAGCGAACCCTGCAGCACCCCATAGTTGAGGGGCCTAGGGGTCGACCTCTCCCCTCCGACCAACAACGACTGCGACCTGTCTGAGAGGTAGGAGGAGAACCACTGTAGGACGGTGCCTCCCACTCCCACCTCCCGTAACCGTCGCAGAAGGATACCATGGTTGATGGTATCGAAGGCCGCTGAGAGGTCAAGGAGCACTAGGATAGAGGAATGACCCCTATCCCTGGCTCGCCAGAGATCATCAATCAGTGCGACCAAAGCAGTTTCCCTGCTGTAACCAGGCCTGAAACCGGACTGAAAGGAATCCAGGTAATCGGTTTCATCCAAGGACCGTCGGAGTTGTAAGGCCACCACTTTCTCAACAACCTTCCCCATGAAGGGAAGATTGGAGACTGGACGATAGTTGCTCAAAATGGCTGGGTCCAGAGACGGTTTCTTCAGGAGGGGTCTCACCACCGCATCCTTTAGGAGGGGCGGGAAAATTCCCTCCCGGAGAGAGGTGTTAACTATCGTCCGGATCCAGCCGCGTGTCACCTCCCTGCTGGTCGAGACCAGCCAGGAGGGGCACGGGTCCAGTATACAAGTGGAGGCACTCACCGCTCCCATGGCCTTGTCCACTTCCTCAGGAGAAGCAAGTTGAAACTCAATCCATAAAGTATGCTCAAGACCTTCCCCCGGTATCTCGGCTGGTACCGTGTAATTGGAGTCCAGCTCTGTCCGAATCCGAGCGACTTTATCTGTTAAATACTGAACAAATTCCTCAGCTCTACCTTGTAAAGGGTCATCCGCATCCCTCCCTTTCAAGAGGGAGCGGGTTATTCTAAACAAGGCGGCTGGGCGCGATTCAGCGGATGCAATAAGGGCGGTAAAATGCGAACATTTCGCCGCCCGTATTGCCACGAGATAGGCTCTGATAAAGGCTCTCATTTACTGGCCCTCCAGCGGCGCTCTAGGCGTCTCTTTTGGCGCTTCATCTCCCGGAGTTCCTCAGTAAACCAAGGGGCCCTCCTGGATCCGCTGCCTCGGAGAGGTCGCAAAGGCGCAATCTGGTTTAGAGCCCCCGCCGCCGCTGTATTCCAAGCAGCGACTAAGGACTCCACCGGATTGTGGGCGATAGTGTCAGGTATTTCTCCAAGCGCCGTCTGAAATCCCATAGGGTCCATCAGGTGCGTCCA
The DNA here is from genome assembly GCF_051295495.1 of Thamnophis sirtalis. Classification (NCBI taxonomy): domain Eukaryota; kingdom Metazoa; phylum Chordata; class Lepidosauria; order Squamata; family Natricidae; genus Thamnophis; species Thamnophis sirtalis. Next base: position 33,073,300 of record NW_028261387.1, read on the forward strand.
TCAGATGCTCAGTAGAAGTAATCTCTTACTTCTTCCAATGAAATTATTATAATAATTAATGAACACATTTCCCAAAACCCAGATTAAAACCAGATAGGTTGAATATAAGACAAATGTTCTTAGTGATTAGACCAAGAAATCTAGCTCTCTTCTTCACTTAACGTTCAATTGGTCCCTTTAACTGTAATTGGTAATGGCTTACACAACAGCCCAATCTTCTTTCTCTAAGAAGAGGCATTATTTGTATCAGTGGCAAGACTAGTGTAAAATTCCCACAAAAATGAAAGTCTGTGTGGACTGTGAAATTTGGAGATCCAAAATCTCTTCCACTGAATTCTTTATTTTAATTCCTGCTTTTTGATACGGGAGAGGTGACATCTTTGCTAAGAGGGAGTTGTGAAATCAGACTTCTCTGAGATTGAAATCTCACTTTTTCGTCAGAAGGGGGATTTATATTATTGTTGCTGAAATGTCATAATTTCTAAGAAACTACAGCTGGCAATCTGTGCTTGAAGCAATTATGGATATTATGAGATTATTTTGTCTCAATGATAGTAGTGTAGAAGCAATAGATAATGTTTATTGAGACTCAGTGAAAGAATGGAAATTGTTGAAAATGTCCTAAATCTCCCCATTTCTAGCACTTTAGCCATCAAGCCTCACTACTTTAGCATTAATTGACTGCATTCCCCCCCTCCCCCCAAAAAAACTGCCGACATTCACTAAAAACAATAAAAATAAAAATTGTCCAGGTTTTATTGGGATAATATGTAAACTGGAAAAATATTGTCTGTGTGATAAATGCTGTGTGGAGAAAGAGAATTGTGCTTTCAAAGTCAGACTGCTTGTGTTGTGTTCCTGAATTGCAGATATATGGGGACACGAACAAACAGACAGAACCAAAAACAGAGGGATCAGTGTGGTTTGGAATATGAGGACTGATCCCTTTCCTCTTCTGCTGTAGTTTTGAAAGCTAACTGCATTGACCATCTGGCCGGAAAGGTCTTCACAAGCAGTAGTCTTCTTGCTTCCCACTCCAGCACAGAAAAATCTCTGAATTGGGGCCAATATATTTTTCCATGGAAATGTATACACCTAAACACAGCGCACCCATTGTTCATCTTAACTCTGAAGCTGCCCATGGCTTTGGAGCTGAGAATTACCCTTTGTTCTTTCTGATTAGCAAGAAAGAAAAGGGGGTTTTGTGTAAAAAAGAATCACAGTGTTCTATTTTTTGTTTGCTTCTCCTTCACTCAAACATAATTTGTAATGCAGAATGATGCAAATTATTGTAGCCAATGGTTAAGACGACAAACGCTCTGATATTAAAACGGCACAAATTTGTCAGCAACAGTTTGCTGTCATAGTTCAGTTTAACAGTGACTGAGTTGTTGTTTGCAAGCGTTTACCTACTGATTACACTGGATGGATCTGAAAAACCAGAAGCTCAATACAAGCTTCCTATTTTGAAAAACAGATAGGAGATGAAACATTTTAAACTGCTGGTACACCTACCGGTATTAATATATCAAGGATTTTCAATTCATATCTCATAGTTCTATAACAATTAGAATTTATTTATTTGGGTTCTTGTGGGGAAAATAGGAGAAAAAAGGTCTGTTGGATATGTTCGCTGCCTTGAGTTACACTATATTGCCAAAAGTATTCGCTCACCTGCCTTTACTCACACATGAACTAACTGTAAGTGGCCTCCCATTCCTAATCCATAGGGTTCAATATGACGTTGGTCCACTCTTAGCAACTATAACAGCTTCAACTCTTCTGGGAAGGCTGTCCACAAGGTTTAGGAGTGTGTTTATGGGAATTTTGGACCACTCTTCCAGAAGTGCATTTGTGAGGTCACACACTGATGTTGGACAAGAAGGCCTGGCTCTCAGTCTCCACTCTAATTCATCCCAAAGGTGTTCTATCGTGTTGAGGTCAGGACTCTGTGCAGGCCAGTCAAGTTCATCCACACCAGACTCTGTCATCCATGTCTTTATGGACCTTGCTTTGTACACTGGTGCACAGTCATGTTGGAAGAGGAAGGGACCAGCTCCAAACTGTTCCCACAAAGTTGGGAGCATGGAATTGTCCAAAATGTTTTGGTATGCTGAAGCATTCAGAGTTTCTTTCACTGGAACTAAGGGGCCAAGCCCAGCTCCTGAAAAACAACCCCACACCATAATCCCCCCTCCACCAAACTTTACACTTGGCACAATGCAGTCAGACAACTACCGTTCTCCTGGCAACTGCCAAACCCAGACTCGTCCATCAGATTGCCAGATGGAGGTGTGATTCGTCACTCCAGAGGACGTGTCTCCACTGCTCTAGAATCCAGTGGTGCCATGCTTTACACCACTGCATCTGACGCTTTGCATTCCACTTGGTGATGTATGACTTGGATGCAGCTGCTTGGCCATGGAAACCCATTCCATGAAGCTCTGTGCACATTGTTCTTGAGCTAATCTGAAGGCCACATGACGTTTGGAGGTCTGTAGTGATTGACTCTGCAGAAAGTTGGCGACCTCTGCACTATGTGCCTCAGCATCCGCTGACCCCGCTTCGTCAGTTTACGTGGCCTACCACTTCGTGGCTGCGTTGCTGTCGTTCCCAAACACTTCCACGTTCTTATAATACAGTTGACAGTTGACTGTGGAATATTTAGGAACGAGGAATGTCACGACTGGATTTGTTGCACAGGTGGCATCCCATCACAGTTCCACACTAGAGTTCACTAAGCTCCTGAGAGCGACCCATTCTTTCACAAATGTTTGTAAAAAACAGCCTGCATGTCTAGGTACTTCATTTTATACCCCTGTGGCCATGGAAGTGATTGGAACACCTGATTCTGATTATTTGGATGGGTGAGCGAATACTTTGGGCAATATAGTGTATTTGTAAAAAGAATAAAGGAGTACAAATAAAATTTATTCAATTTGCATGGCCATGCATCTTAACAAATGACTGTGGGCAGTGAACAATCATAAAATAAATTGAAAACAATTCCCATCACAAATACAAAAGTTATAATGCATGGCAACTGAGCAGGATATCACAAGGCAGACACTAGCACAGCCAGAACTCAGAACCCTTCACACACTCAAGGCTGGGCATCAAACCAGATCTTTAGGGTCTTACAAAAGGCCAGCAGAGTCCAAGCTATTCTCATTTCTGGTAAGAGAATGTAATTGGCATGATTTATGGCAGAAAAGGCATACATCCTGGGCCGCAGCACTGGCACTTTTGGCTAATAGACTCAGATCATGTCCATCCTGCTGGATTTGTTGTGGAGAAACAAGCGGAGAAAGATAGTCCTTTAAGTAACCTAATCCCAAACCAAACTTTAAAGGTGACAACCTTTGAATTTCACTTGGGCACACATGGATAGCTAGTGTAACTTTCATGAAATAGTGGTGTTATTTATACCAAGTAGCCAACACTATTTACTACCTAGGCAGCTGTACTCTGCACCAATTTGACAGAGTTTGTTGCATAAATTCAGATCCAGGAAGCACACAAAGATAGCTGATTCAGCTGGATTCATTAACTTCTTTATATACATAAGAATAGATGAATAAATGTACAATACCAACATGTGGTTCTTCCAAGTAAACACAAGGCAGGAGAGTTGCAGGCAAACACAAGCAGTTAGCTTCATTTCAGCAGACAAGCCCAGACAGACTGCTAATTTACTTCTCAGAGCAGCAGACTGCTTTCTTAAGTTTGTTTCAATTCTCTGCACAGACTCAGATCTGTTTAAGCTCCCATTGACTTAGTTACTATGCCTATTCATTGGCTGACCTTATTCCCATGTCTATCCCAGTCATAAATATTTTAAAATTGCACCCTATTTAAAGTGCATTGCAGTAGTCCAAACGGGAGGCCACAAAGGCACGTGCAGCAATGAGCAGGGACTTATTCAATCATACACCTTTTAAAAAAATTCTTCCCAGTCCAATAATGTTTTTGTAAAAGATGGACAGATCTCTGTGCCCTTCAGCCAAATAACTTTTCAAAAGCTGAAGAGAATAGGATCATATATGGTGTGAAGCAAAATAAAGAAACCGATTGGGTCAGGCGGAAGAAAAACAACACCTTCAGGAGATCCTGCTGGGAGAGGGAATGGGCAGCAGCTCAGAATGCTGCTGTTTTTTCCATTCTGTACTTCCTTTCTCCTTTCTGATGACATGACCCAGAGGAAATATGGGCAGCCTTCCCATGCATAATAAGCAATGTATATTGGTAAAGGATTGGAAGGAATTCCAGAAGCTACGTTTTTCATGGTTTCCTTGCCTTGTAGGACACTGCTGATAATCCTTTTTTTTTCAATTTAGAAATAAGAGGAAAAATATTTAAATATATTTTCCGAATTCCAAATATAATCTCCTTGTGACCTATGAAAAATTTGTTCAGATATAAATAATAATAGTGCCCAATTGGATGTCTTCCTCCTGCCTGCCTGCCTCCCTTGTTTCCAAGGAAAAGGGATTTGCAAGTAGAGCTTATGTGTGTATGCGGCCATGATAGTAGTTTTTTCTCATTTAGAGAGAGACCAGCTGGCATTGCCATGACACATCATATGAGAGCATTGAAGAACAAAGGGAAGGAGAGAGTCTCTAACAGATAATTGGACCTAAGCCAAGAATGTCCAATGTTTCTTAAACACTTGAGCACACATACCACAGTATTTCCTAACCTTAACCAAAACTCCCTAGACAAAAAGAGTGGACAGGGACAGGGCAAAGCTACTTAAAAATATAATAATATTAAATGCAATCAGTGCAATTAATTCCCCCCCCCCCCCTATATTGCATTAGTAAGTTTTGAAGAGGTTCTGGAGTCTGCGGGGCTGCAAATTGTATATCCCTGTTCAAAGCCATGTAGGCTTTACAAAATCAAAAATTATTTGACAAACCAGAAACCCAATATAGCCTTTAGTGGGTGGGATGTGTTTTGTATTATCAATGTTCAGTGTTAGTTATATTCTATAACTACTTTTTAGATATGTCTATATGGAAAAGAAGAAATATATTTTATTTTTATACTTGCAAATTGGATCAAAATGAAACCGCATGTCCTATCAGATGTTTTAATTTGTTAATAAAAATATCTGAACAGTGAATTACTAAAATCAGTTATTGTGATATATACCACTATTTTGCACTATTTGTATTTATTTAATAGTCAGATTGATGCTACATTGCTTTCAAATACAAAGGCAAATTTGAAACTGAGTGTTTTCAGTTTAATTTATATTTCATTTTATTATTATAATTGTGCTTTTGAAAAGCATCTAGGCTATATAAGATAGACTAACTCCTGACAACTGTTAAAATTGTTGCCGGTCATGATGTTAGCAGAATTAATTGGAGGTCTATTTAGTTATGGCTAATAATTCTGAGAATCAAAAGGCTTTTGTTCAGGAACAAAATGCTTACCACCTGTGGCTGCATTTCTGCACTGTTCATAGAAGTAACCTCAAATAATGTTCATAAAGTGAAACCAGTTGTTTGAAGAATTTGCCTATCTTAAGAGCTACTCAAATTTATTTAACAGGTTCTCCAACAAAGCAAAATAACCAAGTCATCTTTGAAGAAACCTTTGAGAAAGATATTAAGGCATGGCAAATATCAGAATAAAATTCATATACGTTACAATACCATTTAATTTGTATGAGATATAATTGAGATGATATAAAATGTGGTACCCAAGCAAAATGGAACTTGATATTAAACATTAATGTTAACTATTTAGGCCTCAGTCAATCAGTGATAAATATTCATATTATCAAATAATGGAAGCTAGCCCAAAGCAAAGGTAAGGCAGAGTAGGAAATATGGGTTTATCCTTAATTGTAACATGATTGTCAATGGAATCTGTTTCATTATTAGACTGATCATATGCTCAGATGAATAGGGAAGAAAGGAGTAGGGATTCTATATTTAACTGCCCCATGTTTTATCTTTGGCTTTTATCTTTGTTTACCTGTGGTGTATGTATATATATGTATATGTGTGTGTATGTGTGTATGTGTGTATGTGTGTATGTGTGTATGTGTATGTGTATATGTATATGTATATGTATATGTATATGTGTGTGTATATATGTATGTATATGTATATGTATTTAGTGTCACAACCCCTGGTATGCCCAAATATGGGAGAAGGCCTATTGCTTCCATTCTCTGTCTATCGGCTCGTCACAAGAGACCATCCAGACAGAAAGCCAATATTTTTACTGTTGCCTTTGTTACATTTGTATTTATGCTGATAAATAAATAAAGGGAGACTAGTATAGATCTATTTCAAGCTATTCAGCTCTTATCAGCTAGCCATACCCTTAGCTTGAAATAGATCTATACTAGTCTCCCTTTATTTATTTATCAGCACAAATTATATATATATATATATATGTGTGTGTGTGTGTGTGTGTGTGTGTGTGTGTTTTATTTGTGCTGATAAATAAATAAAGGGAGACTAGTATAGATCTATTTCAAGCTATTTAGCTCTCATCAGCTAGCCATACCCTTACTGGGATTTGAACCTGGGCTATATTGCATACTAGGCATACTAGGCAGATATATATCTTTATATATATATATATATATATATATATATATATATATATATATATATATATATATATATATATATATATATATATATATATATATATATATACACATACACATACACACACACACACACACATATATATATATATGTGTGTGTGTGTGTGTGTGTGTGTGTGTTTTATTTGTGGTGATAAATAAATACACACACATACATACACATACATACATAGACATACATACATACATACCTGTGATATATATATATTCTAAAGCAAGACTTCTTGCCACATTTTATACATACATACATACATACATACATACATACATACATACAGACAGACAGACAGACAGACAGACAGACAGACAGACAGACAGACAGACATACATACATACATACATACATACATACATACATACATATATATATATATATATATATATATATTCGCAAGAAGTCTTGCTTTAGAAATTCTTAGTGGTTGCAGGCTTAAGAAAACAGCAGATTACATCCTCATTATTATTGCCACTTTGTTTTTTTGGTATTTCACAAGTTTCCTTATTTTCACAACCTTTTATAAGGCAGTTATTTTACCTTCTACATAAGGACATCATGTTGTGTCTAAACAGGCCTTCTGACTGATTCTTTATTATAGTCATGAAGGTCTTCTGCTGATTTATTCTTGTCCATGGGCTGGTTCAGGACATTTTGGTGTAGACCTAAGTATCATATTCTGCTACTTAATACACTCCAGTACTGTTCTGTCTAGTTCAGTGACTTTTTAAAATATGTTCATTTTCAGTTTTCAGCACTTTGTCAACTACTTTGTGACTGCCTCAGACAGTTCTACTAATTCCTCATGCATATTCTAAGTGGCTTGTACAAATCCAAGCCCTTTGCCACGGCTGGTACACAAAATTTGCATTAATACATGTAGGTTTATGTTTATGTTTATTGGATTTATATGTGTAAGCATATGAGGGTGCATAAATTTGGGAAATTTGACACCAAACTGATATGTTTTTCAGTGAATATAGTGGAGAATCTTTACAAAGGCCTGCCTATGGTCCTGCTAGTCATCCTTCGTCATCTTCAGCATCATCCTCCTCTTCTGCATTTCGTCCCGTAGTGCCATCCCGACAAATAGTGGAAAGACAACCACGAATGCTTGACTTCAGAGTGGAATACAGAGATCGAAATGTGGATGTGGTGCTTGAAGACAGTTCTACAGTTGGTAAGAAACTACTGAAGGGAAAAAAAACCAAGACCAAACTAAGTATCAAGTTTATCTACCAACTATAATATAAATATGTGTAAGAGCTGAAATTGGCAGAGCTCTAATAAGCCCAGGGAGAACTGATTTGTAAACACACAACAGGTGCATTCCGATCTCAAGCTTGGGAAAAGCAGCGCCAAAAGTCCATTGACTTGAAAGGGCAGGAGAAGTTTTATAATTTCACCCTGAGGGTGATCTCTGTGTGTTCTGTAATACCGAGGTGTTTGTTCACATGACATTTTTTTTTTCTGCAAGGAAGCAATTTATCTAGCTTTTGGTTGGTGGTTGGGGTGGTTTTTATGCTTTTAAAAATTGTTTATAGTGTTTTATTACGTGGCACGACAAAACCGCGCTCGATTAAAGCGCACCCGATTAAAGTGCGTCGCTGACGTCATCAACAGGGCGACAACAGTGAGCGCGGAGAAAGAAGGGCGCTTTAAATAGTGCTTTGAAAGCAAGCCGATTCAAGTTAGGTTTAGGGTTAGGTTTAGGGTTAGGTTAAGGGTTAGGGTTAGGTTTACGGTTAGGTTAAGGGTTAGGGTTAGGTTTAGGGTTAGGTTAAGGGTTAGGTTTAGGGTTAGGTTTAGGGTTAGGTTAAGGGTTAGGTTTAGGGTTAGGTTTAGGATTAGGTTTAGGGGGGTTAGGTTTAGGTTTAGGGGTTAATTTTAGGCTTAGCGTTTACAGCGTGCTTTTTTCTCTGCGCTGTTGTCGCGCTGTGATGACGTCAGCTACGCGGTTTCGTCGAGCGCCCTTTAGTCGAACGTGGTTTTGTGGTGGAATCTTTTATTACTGTCTGAGCTGGCCAGGTTATGTTAAAAAGATGGGCAGTTATATTAATCTTTTAAATAAATTAATAGCTCTACAGCTTTATCTTTTTGTTATCTAATTTCTGAAAGAGTAGAAATTTATTCAGCCATTCGTTATCTGAAGTCTGATATGTTTCTTTGGAGGGGAGGGAGGAGATCTATAAAAGCAGTACTGGTAAAATTAAAGTTAGTGTTAGTCTAGGAAAACAAGGACTAGGGAAAAACATGCTTGAGTTCTTTAAGTATATGAATTAATAATTGTATGATGGGACAAAATAATGATCAAAGTTACCAGAACCCAGGTTAATGCAGTGTATAATATCTCTGTTATACAGGTTAGAATCATAGAGCATGTATGCTTTTAAATTCAGTTTAAAGATTGCAAAATGTTGTGCTTGAAGTGGTGCCAGAATTAAGAGAAATATCATCTTGACAGAAAGAAAAGGGAATTCTGCCCTCATTATAAAGTCATCATGGAGTCATTGATTTACAAAATGTAGTGATTTCTATTAGGCTGTAAACTGTTCCATTACACTTTTCAGACAGAGTGTTTGTTGTGCTGGAATTAATGTTACGAATCGCAGCATCTAGTTTTCCTATCTATTAATCTCACATTACTTATATATTATTTTGCTTGCTAGGACAATTAGGTAGAAAGAAGATGTAACTTTATTACAGTGGTACCTTGGTGCTCAACTGCTTTGAAACTCATCGAATTTGGTACTCAACACATTTTGACTTGAAAAATTGTCCTGGTACTCATCGTTTTTTTGGTACTCAACACATAAGCTAGAACTTGTTAGTATCAGCTGCCTTGTGATTCAGTATAATTCCTTCTGGGAAAAATTTGTTTGGTATTCATTGGTTTTGGTACTCATCATGCCTCCCAGAACCAATTAACAATGAGTACCAAGATACCACTATGTTTGTTTAAAACAGTTTTGCCCACTCTGTATGATTAGTGATATCAAACAAATGTTTCCTTTTAAAATAAGTGTGTGTCTAGTTTATTCATATTTCACATTTCTGAACCATCCATCTCTGTCAAAGAGGGACTTTGGATCGGGTATTTAGTTTTAAAATGCAATAAAAAAACCATAGGCATATTGTGGCAAGCGTTTGCCCAGAACTGTTTAAAAAAAAGGGGGGGGGGAAAGAGTACCGTATGTAATATATAATCAAAGAGTGACACCTAGTGGCAAGTATATGTTTTATTTGCTAAGCAGGTACTTTATTTGTTTGGCTATTCACTTCATATCCATTGTTATGCTCAATTCTTCACTGGGTTGTGTCTTGTTTTTGAGATTGGTTGAAATTCAAGTTCTCAGTCTCAGTTTTGATTTCGCACAACTCCAAATGAGAAAATGATATTGATGTTTTTAAGATCACTTTAGCTGATAGATTAATAAGATGCTCATTTTTAATCAGGCAGGGGATTTTTATATTTTGAGAGATTTTTTTTAATAGAAGTCGATGATTAATTTTCTAGAAGTAGCAGGGTTTAAGAGACAATTGTGTTGACATGAATGAAAGGGTGAAATATGATACCTTCTGAAATATATGTATCATGTCAACAAGTTATGCATTTTTCCTTCTGAAAAAAGTTTTCCAGAGAACTATATAAAATATTGATATCTCTAGAGATTTTGCTCATAATTCCATAATCATCTGAAGTAGTTTTCTATATGTGGAAATATATTATAAAGAGAAAATATATATGAACATTAGTCACAGTATCTCTTTGGGGTTAAGCAGGTTATGTTGATTTATATGAAAAAAATAAATATATATTGAGATAAGGGTAAAAAAACCCCCACCAGACTGCATTCTATTTTGATGTCCTAAATTTCACTTTTTACTAAGCTAAGACCATACTTTCATTAGTGTTTCAATAGTGTTTTAATCCCTTCCATCTGTCTCTTGTTCAGAATCAATTCACACATTATACAGTGCTTGAAAATGGCTTTGAAGAAACTAATAAATTGTAGAGCTTAAAATCAAAACAGTAATTTTGATCTGGAAGAGAAATGGAAAGATTTTTAAGGAAAGAATTCTACTCTAATTTAGCCTTTAGCTCTGTTAACAGCAATCAAAACAGTTAATTAACATTCTATGTGAGTGATATTGAGGACCACATTTTAGTGATGGAACGGAATCCATTTATGTAGAAAAGTCAAGAGTCAGTCCTCACATACCTTCTTCAAACTTCTGAAATAGCAACTATGGGAAAGAAAGAATCTCATTGTGGAATATATCAAGGTGAAAAAGCATTTGGTCTCAATAAGTAGCTGTTAGCTAATATGGAAAATTAGTATTTATATTATGTGTAAATTTTAAACATTTCAAACAATTTAGGAAGGTTTTTAGAGCCCAAAGCATATATCCATGATGGTGAGGTGGCGCAGTTGGTAGAGTCCAGTACTGCAGGCCACTTCAGCTGACTGCTATCTGCAATTCAGCGGTTCAAATCTCACCGGCTCAGGGTTGACTCAGCCTTCCATCCTTCTGAGGTGGGTAAAATGAGGACCCAGATTGTGGGGGCGATATGCTGACTCTGTAAACCGCTTAGAGAGGGCTAAAAGCCCTATGAAGCGGTATATAAGTCTAACTGCTATTGCTATTGCTATTGAACCTATGGCACATGTGCCCAAAGTGGCACACAAAGCCATGTTGCCCAGCATGTGCGGCCTTGCCTGTTTGTCTTTTGGGTTTCTGGTGCACATCCAGGTGCGACGATCAGCTGTCCTTCATGTGCGCATGTGCACTGGCCAGCTGATTGTCGGGTGCACATGTGTGCCAGAACCCGGAAGTTCAGTTTTTCCAGAGCGTGATCCCTTCACCTGCGCGGCAATGCCGAAAACAGGTGTACGCATGTGCTCTGACCAGCTGATCATCAGGCATGCATGCACGCCAGAACATGGAAGTTTGGCTTTTCTGGACTGCAGTCCTGATGAGCATGCGCGCACACATAATATTTCCATGCGACCTTTTTGGCACTTGGTGCTGAAAAGTTTCGCCATTACTGGCATCACAAGAGCCAAGGTGGCGCAGTGGTTAGGGTGCAGTACTGCAGGCCACTTCAGCTGACTGTTATCTGCAGTTCAGCAGTTCTAATCTCACCGGCTCAAGGTTGACTCAGCCTTCCATCCTTCTGAGGTGGGTGAAATGAGGACCCAGACTGTGGGGGTGATATGCTGACTCTGTAAACCGCTTAGAGAGGGCTGAAAGCCCTATGAAGCGGTATATAAGTCTAACTGCTATTGCTATATATCATAGAAAGCAAACTTCTAGTGCAAATTATATACCCTAAACCATGTGTCAAACTCAAGGCCCATGGACTGGATCCGGCCTGTGGGGTGCTTAGATCTGGCCCATGGGGCCATCCTGGAAACAGCAAAGGACTGGTCTGTAGTTCCTCTACCAGCAAAAATGGAGCTTGGAGGATGGGGGAACAGGCTCCGTTTTCATTGGCAGAGGGCTGCAGGAAGCCATCATGGCCAAAAATGGGACCTGGGGCATGCGCGGCCTGCCAGAGCTCCATTTTTACAGGCAGAGGGCTAGCAAAATAAACAAGACAAAAGAAGAAATGTTTCCCCTGTTGCATTTGAGCATGCAAGAAAGGAGAGGAAAGGAGAAAGAAAAAGAGGAACGAAAAGGAAAGATGGGAAGAGAGCAAGGAAGGAAAAATAAGGGAAGGGAAGAAAGGAAAAGGAAGAAGGAAGGAAAAAGAAGAGAGTGAAGGGAGGAAGTAAGGAGATTATAATGGGAGTGAGGGAGGGTCTGAGGGGAGTGCTACCCAAGCACTTGGCCACCACAGGTGCCCCTGATATGAGTGATGTCGAGTAGGCCATGCCCACCCTGACAATGTCCACCATGGCCCACCAATGTCAAACAAAACCTGATACAGCCCTCAGTGAAATCGAGTTTGACACCCCTGCCATATTTTTGAGTTTGACATATCAAAAGATCCATTTGTTTTAATTTAGAAATGAAATCTGAATTCCTTTAATCCTTTTTACATAAAGTGGGAAAAACAATATCAAAATTCAATGGCATTTCAAGTAAAATCTATTATTATTTTTCATTTCTCTTCTTTATATCCTAAACATTTTTTCAGTGTTCCATTTTTAATGTTATTATATATACGTTTATGGAGATAAACTGATATTTAAAGACATACATTTAAAATATATTGATTGAGTAATGCTTGAGATGCTTAGATTTTATTTTGCCTATGCTTTATAAAAATAAATCAGAAAAAGCAGAAATGTTTTTTGATGAGTCGCCTTTGTTTTTGTTTTTCCAGGAGAGATCAAACATATTTTAGAAAATGAGCTTCAGATTCCTGCATCAAAAATATTGCTAAAGGGCTGGAAGACTGGAGATGTAGATGATAGTGTAAGTTTTTATATTTGTTACAGGATTCCCCCCCCCCCATGGACCATTTTTGCCAATTAATGCTGATATGTCAACAATGTCTAAAATATTCTGGATTAAAGGCACAGTTGCTTGTACAATGAAGGCACAATATTTACAAGGATAACATTTAACTTTGACAGTAGTTAACTTGGACAATATTTAGGGCAGTATATGCTGTTCCTTCAATTGCAAGGAATTTTAATATTCTTTTAATATTCTGTATCTGAAAATTCCTAATAAGGATGACATGGCACCTTCTGATGGTCTCACACACACAAGATATACAGATGGTCCTTGACTTATGACCACAATTGAGCCCAATATTTATGTTGCTAAATGAGACATTTGTTAAGTGAGTTTTGCCTCAGTTTATGACCTTTTTTGCTACAGTTGTTAAATGAATCATTGCAGTTGTTAAGTTAATAATTATTGTTAAGTGAATCTGATTCACCCATTGACTTTCCTTGTCAGAAGGTCACAAAAGGTGATCACAGGACACTGCAGCTCTCATAAATGTAAATCAATTGTCAAGTGTCTGGATTTTGATCATGTTACCTGAGATGCTGCAATGGCCACAAATATGAAAAATAGTTATGTCACTTTTTTAGTGATGTAACTTTGAACAGTCACTGTTACAAGAACTACCTGTACACTGTGTAAAAACAGAAGATTTCCCATTTATTTATTTATTTATTTATTTATTTATTTATTTATTTATTTATTTATTTTAAATTAGTGATTACAAAAAACTTATAGGAAACAGATCTTTTCAGTTGTCTACTTACAGCTTTCTTTAGTTCCTGTTCCAAGTAGCAATAGAAAGATTTCTCTATCTCATTATAAATACTTCTTTTATCTACGCCATTTATATGGTACTCGTTTATTTATCAACAGTATATAATCTGCCGCCATCTCAAAGACTTTATTATATTATTATTAATTATTACAAAAGTAATAATTAAATCCAAACCAATATTAAAACAAAAATGAACCACAAAAGGAAAACAAAAATAGAACCTATGATAAAATCCAAGATTGGATATTCATAAACTGCCAACTGAAACTGAAAGCACATTAACTAGCTGTTCCTCAGCTGTTTATGAATGGTAGCATATATTTCTGTGGAAAGAATATTAAAGAAAAAGGGACAGAAGTCATCAAAACCAGCTGGATACAGGAATGTTTTCCTCAAGAATGGGCATATAAGCATTTTATTCAAAGCAGGAAGCATCACCCTCTCCCTCAAAGAAACATTAACAACCACCTTGATCCATCCATTGCTGTCCCATCTAGCTGCCTGAAGTAGTCAGAAAGACATGGATCCAGGGCATAGGTGACAGATAACTCTTTCCACTTCTTTGGGTTCCACAAACTGCAAAAAAAGCCCAGGTCATATAACATGACATTACCTTCTTTACAATCATAGGCTTTGGTCAACTGATACCCACTTATAAATAACTCTGTCACAACAGTCATAAAATGGCATCCCACCCATCTCCTGAATGGCATTTCCCACGTATATTCCATATAAATTGAAACGGAGCACTTCTTAGCACTTTGTGTGCAACTGAGTGTTCCTGATTATTTTCTGATGATCCCACCTTTCCTCTGAAGAAAAGAAGCAGCGGTGTAACATGCCCGTTTTTAAAAGAAGCATTAAGTAACATTGAGATCCAGTTTGGTGCAGTGGTTAAGATGCTGGCCTAGAAACCGGGAGACTGTTTAAGCATGAAAAACCAGCTGGGTGATTTTGGGCCATCATTCTCCCTCAGCCAGACTCACTTCACTTCACAGGGTTGTTGTTGTGGGGGAAATAGTAGGAGGAAGGAGTATTGATAAATGTGCCACCTCGTTATATATGAGAAAAAAAAGACAGGGAAACCCCCCCCGAAAATAATGAAGATTAAGTTGTAGTCATATTGCCTTGGTTCTGGTAATATAATAATCAAGATTTATCTTTTCCAGTGTATCATTTACTGAAATAAATTGATTTATTGAAGTAGAAACTGAATGGCATTTTGTTATCAGTGCTGTATTTATGTTCCACCGTGAGATAGTGGTTGTGGGGAAACTTGATTATCTCTGAAGTGCCTTTGGATTTATGATTCATAAATCATGCATGAAGGTGCAGCACCACTATATATCTCCACCAGTGACATGCAACATACAATTAATTTGCTATATAAAAGGATGGCAGAGGAGACATATTTATATGTGGAAGAGCTTGGGTTCAGTCTTTGGGATCTCCAGATGAAATGTAAAACAGGTCTAACAGTGGAATTGTTGTCAGAGATCTGGGATCCGGATAGTCCGAACAAACTTTTTTGACCCAAGGGCCAGATGGTTCTCAGATATCTAAGGTGGCAGTTTCCCATTAAGTGAACAGAGTAGGTGGGTTTGCATGGCTATCTGCAGAGAAGGCAAATGGCAACATTTGTCTTGCAGTGGAAACTGCGCAGACCTTTAGTCTGTTCATTGTGACACTGCATGCAAGTTCATAAAGGGCGGAGCTTGTGTCACTATATATTTTGTGTTTTTGATAAAAACTGAACTTGCTGTAGAAGCCCTTGAGGATTCAGAGCAGAGGTGTGTTCCTACCAGTTTGCACTGGTTCAGTGGAACCGGTAGTGGAAATGGCAACTGGGTCTCCGAACCGATGGGGACGGCATGCTCACCATGCCCCCAAACCGGTTCCCCGGTTGCTGCAACATCTTTTTTTGACCTTTTAAAATGTTCTGCGCATGCACAGACCTATTTATAGGCAACTGTGCACGAGCACACTGAACTGGCAGTAATGCCGGCAGAAACCCACCCCTGATTCACAGGATTAATATTTATGGAGAGCTTTACAAATCAAGCCTAGAATCTGGAAAATTACAGGCATTTCTCAATTTATGACTAGTATTTAACAACCACTCAAAATTACAGTGGCCTCAGAAAGGGTGCTTTTGCTGAAGATTTTAACACTGTTCCTGCAACTCAGTAACTCCTGCAACACTGTTCCTGGAACCCCATCCTGTGGACAAAGGAATGGAACTAAAACATTCTGGATTTTAACTCTGTGCCTGCAGCCCAATTTCCTGCAGTGGTCTCTCCCAGGGCCTTCCCAACTGCCCTCTCCCCTGGAAGGATCCCCAAATTGCATACCAGGTCTGTTGGGAGCAGAGCAGCCCCATCCAGTACTAAACATGGGAAGATCCAAGGTCCAGAAGGCCCTAAAGCCCAAAGCCACATGGTCTTACCAAGTGTAATGGTGAAAGATGAGGGGAAGAGATGTATCCTAGGAAAGTATCAGACAAGAGAGGAGGGAGCTCCTAGTGGATTAATGATCAGAGAAAGAAATTTAGGAAGGTCTTGTCCTAATTAATCTGATGGTTAAAAGTGACAGCAGGAGATTTGTACCTTTCGATTTGCAAGATAGTTTCCCTCCCCCCCCAAAGTGGGGCAGTGCCCCACTTTCTTAGCCCTCCATAAAGGAGTTAAAATATGGCTCTGCTATGAAACTGGTTGATGCCCTGAGAGTCCCCCCATTTGTCTTTTTAATTAACTTTTAACAGGGCTTAATTATTCTTTCCGCCTGAAAATTTTAATTTTGAAATTGAATTGAAATTTTAATATTAACATTGTAATTTTTATATACTATTTTTGCATTTTTATGTTTTTTTATGTTTTTTGATGTTTCTCTGAGGAAGATTGGTGGTTCATAAATGAGAAAAAATAAACAAACGAACAAAAATAAAATAAGATTCTGTTAAATTAGCCTTATAACAATATAATTAGCTCTCCTGGTTGTGTTTCCTGTTTGGTTTTCTTGGGAGATTCAGTTGATAGATCAGCAGCATCATTTAGATGCTGGTATTGAAGACTAGAATGAATCATTGTGAATATTTTTTATATTACAAATGCCACCCAATATTAATTAGCTTCATGACTGTAAGACTTTTCACAATAAAGAAGGGCTGCTGTGTTTCTTCGGAAATTAATACAGATATTAGTGATAGAAGAAAGTTTGTTGATTTCTTTGATAATAGAAGAAAGCTTGTTGACTGGCAGAATTTTAAATTGTACCTTATGTGTTATATGTAGTTGTATTGCAATGAAACCCACTAAGGGCAAGACTGAACAAAATGTTTAAATATTACCAATTATTACTATCAGTGGGATTTTTGTTTGTGTGTGGGGGAAAGATTTTCATCAGGATTCAATAAGATTCCGGTTGTGCTTTTTATTAATTGTTCTTCCTCTCTTGTCTTTTTTTTAACTCATAGAATTGTGGTTGCTAATGACATATAATTTTGCCTCAGTTTGGCTTTACATTTCAGATTCACACCCTCATAGAAACATTCTAAATTCTAAATATTTTTTTTCTTGCAGACTATTCTAAAAACTCTACACTTGCCCAAAAACAACAACCTGTATGTCCTAACGCCCGACTTGCCACCACCATCTTCATCAAGTTTGCCAGGGTAAGTCACAAATAAAAGTGAGTGTAAAATATAGGGCTTCATGTAAATGGCATATTTGAGGTTATCCAAATTTTACTATCTTTAAACCATATACAGTTGAACCTCTAGTCATGACCATAATTAATTCCATAACTTTGGTCGCAACCCGATTTGGTTGTGACTCAAACCTAATTTTGGAAATTTGGCACTTACAAAAAAAATGGCTTGGAAGGGGAAACCAATTTGGTCATGGTCAGAAGTGTTTGTGACCAGAGGTTCTACTGTATATGCAAAGGATAGTGTGTGTAATAGATTTTAAATGAGAATTTTTCAAAGACTGCTATTATTAGATTTTTAAGCTTTGTTCCAGGAGTAAATTGAGAGGTATGGATGGAGTAAATTGATGAGAGGTAGTTAGTAGTAGAGATGATAACCCTGCTTTTAGAACAGGGAATTTTAATTGTATGAGCTCTTCCAGCTCTTTTCATCCTACATTTTCTAAACTGGTTGGGCTAAGGATTCTTATTTTGTTTTACAAGTAAAATAACAGAGCATAAGCCATGCAGAAATTATTTCACATTCCAAATTATTTATCGTTTTGTTTTTTTTATAATTTTTTTATTTTTGATAAACACAAAGAGACAAAACACAACAAATACCACAAAAATATCTTCCATTACAAATTGTAAAGAGTGTATCAATTGGTTACAAAGAGCTTTCGTGCAACCCTTACACAGTCATCATCTACAATTCATATCAAGTTATATATTTTAAATCAAATATATTTATATATATATTACTATCATCATACCTCAATCTTCATGACTATAATTGTTTTTACATCCCTTTATGTAAAGTATTCCAAAATTTAAAGCAAAACCACATGATGGCATTCCGTTATCTATTTTCAATATAATCCAGCAACATTACATCTTTCTAAATAAAAATTAATTATGTTTAATAACAAAGTTTCTAGACCTCCTTTCTTAATCACTGTTTACAATTTATATCCAATTTCCCTTTTATCATGTCAATACAAATATTACATTATTATCATCATCAATCATTTATTTAATAATATCCGTCATTTCATTTTTTTGGGTGGGGTCTTAGTTTAACTAAATTTGACTTATTCTTTTTTTTTTAAAAAAAAATAAGCTTTCATACATAACAGAGTTTCTAAACTTCCTTTCATGATCACCATTTAGAATTTATACCAAATTTCCTCTTATCAAACCAATACATATGTGTACATTGTTATCATTATCAATTATTTATCTAACTATATCCATTATCACTTCATTTTTAACATAATGCTCTAATTTTAACTAAATTTGACTAATATTTTGTTATTAGTTTTCATATCTCAACCTGTGTCTTTCCAGTAATAGTGCAGTCTTATGTCTTTTGCCATTTGTGGAATTAGTCTTCTGTTATTTCCTTAATCAAATTTGTGTGGACTTCTCTTCACAACTTGTTGCTTTTTACATATCTTGTAAAATCTCGAGACCCTCCATCAGCTTCTTTCATCTGCTTACCTTTGGTTATCACTAGTGATTTTGTCAAAGTTTCTCTCCTTGAATCCATCAGTTCTTCTCTTTTTTCTTCTTCTATACCTTTAAATCTGGGGTAGAGTTCCTTTCCATCTATCTTCCCTTTCCATGTTCCACTCTTTCCATCTCCAACCACACTCAATTCACTGTCAGTATCCACAATTATCTTGCCTCTTTGTTCATTTTTCCCTTGGGTTTTTAGGACTCTAATCTCCACTTTTTCCATTTGCTGTATATATTCAATTTTTCCATCGAATTTTGCTGCATTACAATGTATATTTTCCAATCTCTTCTCAATTCCCTCTGTTGTTTCTAATAATTTTTGAATTTCAAACATAATCTGTTGTAATGTTATGGTTTCTTTTTGGTGTTGTGCCATTCTTCCAACTAGTAAACACTGCCACTCTAGTTTCAAAACAAGGTTTTGTTTTCACTTCTCTCCAGCTGTCAAAGAAGCATCCAAAGAGCACCTGTATAAACAACCCATGCTCTTCTCTTACCTCTTCTGTTAACAAGCTGAAGCCTTTGAAGTGCAAAGTCAAAATGATCAAAGAGAAAAAAGAGAAAGCAATATTTCCAGGACTCCACCTCCAACCTCCAAGTGGCAGTCTAACTTCTTTTCCCTCTGATGTTACTACCCTCTTTATATTCCTTTTATATCTTCTTTATATTCCAGACTTAAAAGAAACAATATTCTTAAATGGAGCAAAATAAAGAGAAAAAACCCATCCAAACCAATATTATAAAAATAAAGAAAAAGATTTAATCCATAGGTAAAAAAAGAAATAGAAGAAGTAAAACCAATACTTTCACTTTAAAAAGTAGGAAATATTTGCAAACCTTCCATCCATAAAAGAAAATGAAAAAAAAAAGGATAACACACTGTCCAATATAGCTTAATTTCGCCACTTATTTTCTTTTCTTTGCAAGTTTAATTTAGCTTTGATTTTTTGGGGGGGGCAGTCTCTTTTATAACAATAAAATTTCCTCACCAGATGGACACACTTTCTCTTTCTGCTTTCCTCCCGTTGCGGAGCTGTCCCAACTTCAGCAGCTTTTGGCTGCGCTTCTGTCGCCGGCAAGAAGAGATTCTCTTGGATCAATCAGGGACTTTGCGATGTCCCTGAGATCAGCAAGACATACTCTTCCTTGTCACCGTCTCTTCGAGACGGTTCAGGTCCAAAAGGACTGTCCACTGGCAAAAGTATCATCGTACCGTTGCTTAGAGTCGGCCCCTGTCTCTCCCAAATTATTTATCATTTTGGTAGACTCAGTCCTATTGTTTACTGGATGAGTTAACCCATGCATGGCTGCTGTGTCCACCTGCCTGGAGAAGGGGCGTATCAGGTAAGAATCAATGCCCCATTTTAATTGTAAGATCTCTTCCAGCTCTTTTCATCCTACATTTTCTAAACTGGTTGGGCTAAGGATTCTTATTTTGTTTTACAAGTAAAATAAAGAGCATAAGCCATGCAGAAATCGTTTCATATTATTTCATATTCCAAATTATTTCAACAGAACCAACAATTTTTTATAGTTATGTTTTGCGTTCATAGCTTCTCCAATTATATTTGACAAAGCATGATTATTGAAATTGGCAATAATAAAAATTGTTGTTTTAGAAAATTTGTGGTACAAGATGAAATACAGTTACAAATCTATAGGACTTGATGGAGTAAGAACATTTAATAAATTTTAAGATCCCATGAAATGAAGTCTGTGCCTGCAGCCAGTTCTCTCATTTGTATGAAAGACAGAGAGTTGTGAGTATTCTGAAGCTAAAGCAGTTTGGAAAGAAGTGTGAATGCAAAGCAAAAAATGACAACTTGATTAGAGGTCATTAACTAAAGACAGTATAACATTTACTCAAATTATAACATGATTCGGCCTACTAATCAATTGTTTTAGCAACATACCATGGCACAAAACTTACTCTTTTCAAATTCAAATTAAAGGGAAAGTAAGAGGTTTAAAATGGTTTTTTTTGCATGTGATCCTAGTTGAATTGTCTTATCAGCAGTTTGACAAGGTGAATATTTGGCAGTTGGAGAGTTTTGATGTGGTTATTTACATGCATTTTGGTACATGTAGGATGTACTTGTATTGAAATACCTTTTTATTCACTAGGCATTTCAGTATTGTTTCTAGACCATTTATTACATTAACTGTGGTTTTAGCATTGTTTATGTATCATATGAAATATTACCATATTTTTAATTTTCATAGGCTGATGGTTTGGAGTTTTCTATACAAAGTTAAACTTTCCTTACTGGTTTTTACTGCATTCAGTTGTAAATTTTAATAAATGCTCAGATACTCTAAATTACAGGTGACAAACTTGCCGTGTCACGTTGCTGTCATGTGACATTTCATGATGTTTTCCCCCTTTGCAGAGCTGGGGTGGGTGTGGCCTGTGTGGCCCACGAGTTTGACACCCCTGCTCTAAATTAAACATTGGTAGTATCCCAAGATTGCATGCAGCAGAGGAAGGATTTTTAAAAAATAATTCTTGAACAATAGTATGCCCTGATGGATAATGAATGATCTACTTTCAAAACTGAAAAGAACTGCTTTTGAAATAAAAACAACTTTACATTGTAGAGGCTAATATATTCCAGCAGTTGAAAAAACATAGAATTTGGGTTTATTTCCTTAGGCGAAATAAACTTACATAAATCCAGGTCAGTTCTTCTAAATTTATATATTTATTTAATTTATTTAATTTATATAGTCACAAGAGAAGTGACTATGAATTAGTCCCACGGAATAGTTTAGCATTCAGGATATAAAGTAAACAAAAGCTTTCTGAGTGATTGCTGTTTTAAACTAATTTGCTATTGCTTGCTGCATTAGCTTCAACAAACATTACATTTACATAGTGACTTCATATTTTGTTTTAGTGTAAATAAACTGTAATTACAGCACATTTGGATGACTGGCGACATGAGCTTGTATAAATCTGAATGTTTGCAATAGAAATGTTAATTATTATGTTTCATGATATTTTGTTAAAATGTAGATGTTTGGTAAGAAAAATGAATTGATATGATGAATAATGGATATTGTTCTACTGAAATTCATGAAGAGGCTCTCTGTGGGATTAAACTGGAATAATAATGTAGTATATTCTAATTGCCTAGATTAAAATCCATTGAACTCAAAATAATTCCCTCCCTCCCTCCCTCCCTCCCTCCCTCCCTCCCTCCCTCCCTCCCTCTCTCTCTCTCTCTCTCACACACACACACACACACATACACACACGATTGTATTACACTAAATATTAATTTAAAAATGTAGGCTATATAAAATAATTTTCTTTGAGAAGCCAAATGTGGCTTCTAATGAAATGCCTTGTAGTTCTTTGTACTATCTTCCATACAATTTCAGAAGGTGTCTTAATAAACATCTTATTTTTTAGAGAGAAAAAATAGGGTACCAGGCTTACTGATTGTGCTACTATAAGAGATGATGAAAAAGATACTTTCATGTAGAGAGGAAAGGAGGAAACAATTCTTCTATTGAATCCTCAACTTAAGTTTAAACAATTTTTGTCTTTTGATTCTCCAGAGGTCAACATTATTTCAGATAGAATTCAGGGTTTTTTTTAAGCAAGCCATGGAGAAGCATATTGAAATCATCACTTCACAGTTTTGCCGCAATTGTGCAAGATTCTCTATTTCTGATCCATAAAGATAATCTCATACAGTATCAACACATGGAGGAAGGAGCGTTTTAATAGAAGAGTAAGAGCATAAGTTAGCTCTAAACTGCCAGTCATATAAATAGATGCACAGCTAAATATTTTTCATTATTTGGGGGGTGGGGTGGGAATGAGATGAAATGAGAAAACTAGGCTACAAAAGTTAAAAATCTGCAGCTCAAAATATGATTTGTTGCTAAATTTAACTCAATATCTGAAGATTTTAATGGCTGTAAAATGCAAGTAGAAAGTTCAGAAAATATATTTTTATTGGACCAAAGATAATGAAGGAAATAATTACATGGAATAGTTTGTCTGTGAGACTTACTGTCCAACAAAAAAATCTTATTGAAACTAACTTCAGTAAGTAGGTCTCTAGTTATTCGGGTTTTCTCCCGCGTAAAATTGGAGATGTCTTGGCGACGTTTCGACGAAGTCTCATTCGTCATCTTCAGGCCTGGTGCCTCCAGAAGCTAACTTCAGTAAGTTTCAATACTATACTTGTTAATAACTAAGTGCTTTCAAATGTTTAGTACTTCAGTAGAAAAAAGTGGTTAAAATAAGGTAATTAATAAGTATAATTTTACTGAAATTCTGAATTATACATTTCTTAATGTATAATTGTGCATATATGTGTGTCTGCATGCACGTGGATATCTCTATCTATTTCACCAGTAGGTGTATGTATCCATTGTCAATGGTGATTATTCTCAAGAATATAGATACTAAAAATATTCTAAATACTTGAATTTAATATTCAATGAACTCTGATTAAGAAGTACCTGATTTAACGATTTGTTTCATTGGAATATTACAATATTACATTGGCCAATATACTTGTAGATTTTTATCAAGCAAATTAGAGTCTGATCTAATTTGTTAGGTTTTCTAATGAGAATAATGTGTATTGATGTAACGCTGTAAAGAACCAATTATTGTTTTGCTTTACATCACCAGAACTTACGTTGGAAAATGTGTTATTGTGAACTTTAAATATATTTTGTTGACTAAACCATTTTGTATCACATTTAGGCAGCAATCTTATGGACAGTAATTTCTGAGTATATTCAAATGAGAACAATGCAATTTACTTCCAAGTAAACATGTATAGAATTGTGCTGCCTGAGATTCCCCTACCTCAATTTCAAACAATTTGGGTGTGCAATAATACTGAAATAAACTTAAATCAAATAGTGCATCATTCTTTGCCAGAATGAAAATAACAGTTTATTAGAAGCTGAATAAAATGTCTTCCTATAATCCTGGCTGACTGATGTTCTCTTCCATAACATGAAAAAACTATGGAAAGAAATTTCACAGTAGTGTAACGGACCAGAGGTATGTTGAAAGTACAGTTGAATGTATGTGCTTTGATTTTCTAAGCACAGCTTTGGGATCCTTGGTGTTCTTTCAGCTTGGTTGTTTTCTTACAGACATTTCATTACCAAACTAGGTAATATCACTATGCTAGAGGGGAATGGGGTTTTTATACGTTAGTGGCTTGCCCTATCAGTTCTGTTCTATCAGTAACAACAGTTTTCCGAGATGATATAGGGAGGGGAACATGGTTTATATGAAATACATAAATGATTTTTGTCTCCTTATTCCCATCTAGTCCTTTCTTCTGTAGGTTGAGAGACTCTCTGGAACAGCATGGAATTTAATATGGGTTGCTGAGCTGATAAATTGATATGAGTAATTTTGAACCTTCTGGCCGAACTGAAATACTTCCCACTCACTAGGGCTTTTTGGAATCTATTGTTTTATTAGTCTATATTTACCGAGATTAATAAATAGTTCAAACAAAGGACAGTTACGTAATTATTTCTAACATTTATCCAAATCAAGAATATCTAACAATTGACTTATCTTGTTTTTGGCATAATTTATGAGACAGTAATGTCCATAATTAGAAAGAAAAAAAATGAGTATTCCTACTATTTCTGAGAACTGAGATTTATTATTTTATAATTTCTGGTTTCTCCCAGATTGTCTTCGAAAGATGAACAGTTGGTTGTCAATATGAAATTAGGAGGTGAAATAGAGTCAAATTAATTTGGTGTTTCCTGAGATAATCAGTGAATCCTTGAATTTTCCGCATGCTTACTGGCAACTAATTGGATAGCAGTTATAAACATTTGCCATGCTTAGCCAAAAAGCATAGCTGTCACATACATACACAAACTTGACACATGAATGGATAATTATCTGTGTGTATGTAAACAGTGTAAGCATCATCAAAGCTTTTAATTTGAACTTAATTTAAAGTGTAGAGGTCTCTTAATATGAGTGTGTTGTATATAAGACAGATTGATATTGTGTCTCTGTGTACATACAGTATTGCAAAAATTGCAGTAAGAACGGTGTTGCAAAAATTCTAAAGAGTTGAAATATAGCTTGAGACCCTCAACTACCTTAGAAAGAGTTAACAGGTCAGCTCCCTTGGTCATTCTCCAGTTGCTTCCTTGTCTTTAAGAACAAAAAAGAAAATGATAACATTGTGCCTGGACCTGTCTCTGCAGAGTTTAGGGTACTCCTGGGGTTTTACAGCTAAATGTAAAGCAAGTTAGAACATGTTCACTCCTGATATTCTTGTTTTTCTTTCAACCCTTTCAGTGCCCTGCAGGAATCATTAAATCAAAACTTCATGCTGATCGTCACCCATCGAGAAGTCCAGCGGGAGTACAACCTCAACTTCTCAGGAAGCAGTACCATTCAGGAGGTGAGCTCTGTCTCGCAGCTGAAGAATAAATGTCGCTCATTATAACTAGTGTCAGCTTTGTTAAAGAGGGCTTATGTATTCAGGCTGCATACTTCCTTTCATGTTTCATTATTAGGTTTTTAGCTTTTAATTAAGTGGATGATGAAAGATTACTGTAGGTACATCAGATGGTGTAACCCACATATAACATTTGCATTAATTTTACCCCAAAGCGGTTGTTTGTTTGTGAGCATGATGCCTTAGAGTATTAAAAAGCTTCCCCGAAGGTGAGGTAGGGCTGTCTGATAGAGATTCTTCTTCCTTTATTTAAAATTATACACAGTTTTCTTATATTCTTAGGTATTTCTTGCATCAGTTGCATTGCTAGTTGTCATAATCTTGATTAGGAGTGGGTTTGCAGAAAAATGATTTCTGTTTAGAAACAATTTCATTGTCATTCTATAAAACAGCCACCAAGGGGTGATGTTGCAAAGAAGAGTTCCTTGCTAATTCGTCCTGAAAAGACAGATTCACTTCCTAAAGTAGTAAATTGCCTTTAACTAAAAATTCAATATTGTCATAACCTTGTTGTATATCAAAAATTGAGCAATCAGATTTTTGAAGGGTTTTTTTTTTTGCTTACTAATTCCAACCTACTATATACACAAGGATTCCAAATGGGAGTATCTTTCTTTCTTTCTTTTATTATTGTATGAAATATCTCCCATCCTCATTTAACACAGTGGCTTGCCTCTCAAGAAGCCAATGCATGTGTGAAAAGATCTATATTATTATCACTTTTTAAAATACTATCAATACTTATATTTGTGTTGTTACAGTATTAGCAGCATGCTTCGTTCATAGGAGTTGATGCTGGAATGGGATAGCTAAAAGAATGGTTTGAATATTAGCCTCCTTTCATTTATTTGACTCTTACTAAGATCAGCATGAAGAATATGAACCTATTGGCTAAAATAACTTTTGTATCTTATGTAGTTCTTTATATAAAATCATTACCTAAGTAGTTATATACATACATATGTACGTACATACATACATACATACATACATACATATATACATCTTGAAGCCCCTCAACAACCTATATATTATAACACACACATACATGTATGTATATACATTATACATTATACATACACACCAATATAACCAGTTAATTGCAACATATGTTATTTGTAGTACAACTACAGCTGCTTGTTATGTAAGTTACAAATGGAAAATTGTTTTGCAAAAAATACCAGCATTTCAAATTTGGATGAAAATCAATTTTGCTAAATATCAAATAGACATGATTGCTCTATTTATCCAAGGCCCGTAAAATTGTCTCGCATAAAATTGACCCCCATTGCTAAATATAAAATGAAATTACACAGGCCTTGAAAATTTGAACAAGAATCTTGTCCACTTTTAGTAAATATCTGTCATTAATTTCAGGGGCAACAGGTTAAAATATTAGTAGTGCTGATAAGTTTAGCTTTATTACAAATTTTATGAGACAGTATGGCCAAACTGCTCATTAGTTGAAACTAAATAACAGTGCATTCTCCAGAAAATAACACCATGATACTCAGAGTGGATCTACTCCATCATAAACTATTTATGATGTAGAATTTTGAGAGGTGTTTATGTGCAGAATGAGTCTAAATTATTAGTTGTATTTTCTTTCAATTCAAAAACTGAATTTCATCTTTGACTGAACTGTTAAACTGACCATGTACTAACCCTCACTTTCTGAAGTTAGTTCTAAAATTTCTTCCTTTCATTTAAATATTTTTAAAAAATTAGGAAGTTATGTGTACTAAATCAGTAGTAATTTAATTTTATGGGCAATTTTCACTTGTCAACCACCAGAGGGCAGGAAGGTCTATTCAATTATTTTTCCAAAATGCTACCCAGTATTTTCAAATTAGCTTCCTGTGTCTTAACAAAAAGAAGTATAATAGCTGAGTTATTGTTTGATATGCAGATAATTGGCATATTCCGTAAAAAGACTTAATTTCATCCCTTAAAATTAAACAGTGAGATTTTAAAAGATATAAAATATTCATTAATGCTCAGTGATTATAAAGCAGTGGCATATATTTATTTTACCTTTATTACTGTTTCGATGGGAAATACTGCAAATATTTTGCAAATCGAGTTAGCCATACTGACAAGTTGAAATGTTTAAGCAGCATTAACGCAATCTACTTGCACCTAATAGCCTATGCAGAAAGATTCAAAATGCCTGCATAAATTATTAAAAGAAACACTTAATATTCCAGAAATGTTTCAGGTCTTACCACAACTATATGATAAACCATCTTTCTGTTTTTTTTATTTACACTATTGTATTGCTGCAGTGCTTGCAAACAGTACTAATACATATTTTTTCTTGTCTTTTCCAAACAAAAATGGTGTTATAAACATTTTGCAATGAACAAGTGAGCTGAGTTAATAAAAATAACATTATTTTGCTCATTTCAAGTCAATTCCTAATAAAATGAAAAGGTATTAAAAAGAAGACAGTAAAGAATAAGAAGTTGAGTTTGGTCTATGGAAGTATAAACAAAAAGGCAGCAACCATTTGTTTTCAAATAATTATAACAAAGGAGAACTAAGATAGTAGTATTATGGATGACATACTGACTTTGTAGACTTCGTAGCTGATGCTGAATTCAAATATGAAACTAGGTGAAAATTCAGATACCTGTTGATGGATGCTTTTGTGTTTGGGAAATCTTTCAAGTTTAGTATAGTACAGATTTCTAATTCAAAATTGAATCCACATATTATATTCATGTCATCCTATATTCTTTCTCACCTTCCCCCCATACATCAGCCAGTTTTAAGATGGACTGAATTTGAACAATTTTTTTGTGGTATTAGTTTTTATTATCTTCTCTTCTACTGGTATAACAAAATTTAAAACATAACTCATTATGCAGGGTATCATCCCCTTTGTGAGCCTTTTCTGAAATGGAATTTAAATAGGTTAAAGAATGTAAAAGTTATTACTAAACATTAATTCTGCTGGCTATATTGCAGATTAAATTTTATCACAGATCTGTTCTATTATATAAGTGACTTAGATGAAATAATTTATCAAGGACAATTTTGTTTCTTTAAAAAAATAGTTTAGATTCCACAATTCATTAGTGATAAATTTTTAAAACACGAATACAAAAGTTTATGAAATGGGACTTCAGAACAGTTTTAATGAGATTTGATTTTAAAACATTTAAAAGCTTTTTCAAAATAGTTATTTAATACCACCATTCCCAAACCTATGTGAGGCATTAAATTATTCCCTTGGGCATAAAAAGTATTGCTGTAATGTATTATTATTAACAAATTTGAACCGGCGCGACTAGTTTCTTTGATTCTGTTGCAGCCTTTAAATTATGGTGGTGCAGAAATAAAGCCCATTTCCCTGCCATTAGAATAAGAAGCTGGTGACCTTGATATACAGCCTTATCACTTACGTCAACCTTGGCGCAAAAGATAAGTTATCACTTACATCAGCGATGCAAGACTGGCAATGAATGCTATGCTTAATGTTTGCCTTTCTATGACACAAAATTCAATTGGACATGCATAAACATTCTAAGTAGATTTAACATTTTAATATAATATAACCTAAATAATAAGAATCCCTCTTTTTTTAAGTGCACATTTGCCTACTGACATTATAAAATGATTTAGCTGCAGCTAAATTATTTGTGTTAACATAGATATTCCACAGTGATTTGTAGAGCAATAATTTTTAATAGCAATAAAAGTAGGAATAGCTCTAAAATCAGTCGGACAATCCCATAAGCATGTTTTATAAAGATGTTTTGATTGAAATTGAATTGGTACATTTTTACTCAGATTTTTTTGAGAATCAAAAAAGTAAAGGACCAGGGAAACTATATAAAGTATAAGACATATTGTACTGCGCCTGAAATTGGCAGCTTCCTTTAAGATTACTACTAACATAGTTTGCAGCTCTACAAAAGCTGGTATGCATTAAATAATATTAAAAAACACATTTCACAAACAAAGCTTCACATGTGAGCAGAGGGTGCTTGCTCTCATGCACAAAGCTCCACTTGCACGAATGGAGAGCTCTTGTGCTTGCACCCTCCACTTGCGCAAGTGGAGCTTCACATATGAGCACAAGCACCCTGCACTCAAGGATCCTCCACTCACATGAGTGGAGCTTCACACACAAGTGCAAGGAGTCACTGCTTATGCAAGTGGAACTTCCCGTACATGTGCCTGCCTGCCACTCATGCAAGTGGAGCTTTGTGCACGCACTTGCCCATCACCAGTGCAGCCTGGTTTGAAACAGTAGGGGGCTGTGGCCAAGGGGGGGGGTTGTGGACCCCTGATTTACATTCTCTGCCTGGAAGCATTATTTATTTCTAGAAACTCTTTGGATTGCTTCGATGAGATGACCACTAAGAGAAAGAGAAGAGATTGATAACATCCTCCAGAGCATATAGAGAATCCATCATCATCTCAGAAGGAATTATGTTTTAGAGGCAATCTCAAATTATGTTTCAGAGCCTGCTTTAGGGCAGTATGACTAATATTTTGGTTCTAAGAATCACAAAGAATATTGGGTAATAAACGTTTTCCCTCTAGAAAAGTTTTTTTCCTGCACTTGCAATTATGCGTTGCTGACACATCACTATTATGAATATTTCTGTGTTATTGCTGTTTTGTTGGTGGTTGTATGTTTTTACGTTTTTATTGTTTTGTAGTTTGGATATTGTTTTAATTGTTGTGAGTCACCAAATGTCACTGAAATGAGATGAGCAGTTGTAATGAATGAACAAACAAATGAATTTAACACAATAGTCCTAGTGTTAGTTGATATTTACTTTATGATGGATATAATTAGTACATAAGTCTCCAAGATATGAAAAATATGTGTTTGGTCAAACTAGTTGATTTCTATAAATGTACTCACTTCAGCATACTGTCAAATCGTCTTGTTAAAATGGGGTAAAAAGTTAGTTTTACCACTTTTTAATCAGCCTTAAGAGGACGTGAATGTGTAGCTGAAGAAGTCTCTGTTTACTTATAGTTTTCAACTGAGATACTTATATTGAAAGTTAAAAGAGTCTATTTTGGTATGCATTTTGTTGTATATATTATGGGACTATAATCCAAAATAAGTCATGTTGAGTTCAGTTATGCTAAATTGCTTAGAGATTCTAGAAACAGCATGGGTGGAGATTATTTTGTGGCTGTCCCCCGTGGTTTCTGCTTGCCAAGTAAAATTGAGCAAGGTGGTGCTCTGAATACTTTCTATCAAGCAATGTCATCCAGTGGGACCTTGGAAGCAAGCATTCCTTCTCTGTCATGTATCCTGCCCTTGGGAATACGATGTCCCAGAAATCTGTATAACTCCTAAAAGAGTTCAACAAATTTTTAAAAATGGCTATGCTCCCAAGCCTTGTGTTAAGGGAGTTACTGCGTCCCTGGCAGACTTTTTTCATGTATTGTATGTTTCATCCAGGGGCACATGTACTTTTCTTTTTAATTGTTTTCCTTTTTTAAAATTATGTAAGACACGCAGAGTCATTTTGTAGTTGGATTGCCTTCTAAATCTAAAGTCCAAAACATCTTGATGAAACTAGATTGAGGAAGGCTATTTTAAATATACTAGATATGATCTTGAAAAGCAGCAAGTACTAGGTAATGAGAATTAACAAGCTTAACACTCCTAGAGAAACCAGGCATTGTTCCCCAATGAAGACTTGGTAAGTACCAGGTAATGATAATGGCCACCTGAAGAGACTGACATCACTAGGACTCTATTTTTCCCAAGATATCATAAAGAATATAAGTAACTTTTGGTGATTCTTTGATAGGATTTGAATAATAATAATTCTTCCAAGATTGGTCACTTTTCTAAATTGTAGGAATTATGTTGGAGAATCTGTGATCATAATCAAAAGTTCAGCATTTGACATGGAAAATCAATGATTTGTTGAAGTTGTCCTGATTAGGCAGATTAAGCTTGAGCAAGATGCTGGACAGCATGACATAATCATGTCCAGCAAATGATTGGGCATGACTAGGTCATGCTGCCTAATACCTTGCTCAGGCTTCCACACTTGATATAGAAGAATTTGCTTCTATAGTAATAGGAGATTCCCAAAGCAATAATATAATCTTAAAATAATAATTTTTTTCTGCAGAGTACATTTCCTGACCCTCAGCAGAATCTTTATAGCAGACCACAGTTAGAAAGCTTATTGCAAAAATTTATTACCCAACACAGAGTTAAAAAACAGAACTGTCTCTCCTATAGTTCTAGAAATTTATGTTTTTGTTTTGTTTTTAGTTTTGTGGGTCACCCAAAATCTACTAGAATTATGCAGCCAATAAATTTAAATTAAAAGCAAACAAAAAATTCTACACTGTCAAATTGACCCTTTAGCCTTTCATCTAGAATCTGGATATTTATATTTTGAGGGGTTAATATGGACACTGATTTGGCAAATTCTACAGCAGTTGTTGAAAGGAAATGCAATCACCCTTTCAGTATTACTATAAATTGAGGGCTACAATGGTGCTTAAAAGTTTGTGAACCCTTTTGAATTTTCAATAGTACTGCATAAATGACCTAAAGCATGATCTGTTCTCCATATAAGTCCTAAAACTTGATAAAGCGTTTCTAATTTAAAATATGAGTAAAAAACATTTATGGCAAAAGTTGGTGAACCTCTGGGATTATAAATTCATTTGAAGGGGAAATTAATGTCATATATTTCAGTCATTGGATTGATAATCAGATGGTGAGTGTGGGAAGTCTTGCCTTATTTAAAGAACATAATTTTGGGTATTCCCTCTCAAGATCTGATCTTGGAAGGTATGGGGAAGGGACAATGGAGATTTCTGAGGGTCTCCAAAAACATTTGTTGATGTTTACCAGGCTAAATATGTATTTCAAAAGTGTTTGGACTCCAGAAGTTCACTGTCAGGCAGATTGTGTACAAACGTAGGCAATTCATTCTGTCTCCCCTTCCATCCAGCACCCACTCGCCAATTTTTTTAGTTGGGTTCTGTATTTAGCTTTGTGTAGTATTTTATTTTTATATATATTTTTTATTTTTGTACACTTTTTATTTTTATGTGTGTAATCTGCCCAGAGTTACCCTAAGGTAATATGGGTGACCAATAAACCTTTCTTTCTTTCTTTCTTTCTTTCTTTCTTTCTTTCTTTCTTTCTTTCTTTCTTTCTTTCTTTCTTTCTTTCTTTCTTTCTTTCCTCCCTCCCTCTTTCTTTCTTTTATTTCTTTCTTTCTCTTTCTTTCCTCCCTCACCCTTCCTTCCTTCCTTTTCTTTCTTTCTTTCATAAAAATCCAACAACATTGTTATCCTTCTCAGAAATACCAGCCAACCAAGATCACAGCAAGAGCAAGGAGTACAAGGAATGCATTACTCCAGGAGGTCTCAAAAAAACATCTAAGGAACTAAAGGCTTTATTTCATTAGTGAATGTCAATGTTCATGAGACCACCATCAGGAGTACACCAACAGCAATGATGCGCAGGGTAGGGTTTCAAGAAGAAAACTGCTACTCTCCAAAAAGAATATTGCTACTTTTCTACAATTGGCAGATGACACCAAACTAAAACTTTTGGGGCTTGCATGAGAAGCATTGCATTTGGTGAAAGACAAACACTGCATTCCAGCAAAGTACCTTCTCCCATCTGTGAAACATGGTGGTGAGGTATCATGGTTTGGGCATACTTTATTGCTTCTGGACCAGGATACCTTGCCATGATTGATGGAACTATGAATTCTGAATTGTACTAGCATATTCTATAGAAGAAGGTCAAGATATCTGTCTGTGAATTGAAGCACAAGAGGAAGTTGTGTGGCAAATCAACAGTCCAAAGTGCACAATTTGTACAACCAAAGAATGGTTAAAACAGAAGAAAGTTAATGTTTTCAAATGGCCAAGTCAGAATCCTGACCTTAATCTTATAAAAATGTTGTGAAGTGGGCAGTTCATGCAAGGAAGCCCACCAACATCCCTGAATTGAAGCAATTTTGTAAGGAGGAACAGGCTCATATTCCTCCAAGCAAAATATGCAGGACAAATCAAACTTTATCAAAAATGTTCAGTTGCAGTTATTGCTGTCCATGGGTAGCACACCGATAACTGAAAGCAGAGTTTCACATTCTTTTGCCACACACAAAGATGTAATTTTAAATCACTTTCCTTAATTAATGAACAATTATATTTATCTATTTGTTTGTTTGTTTTGTTTCTCTTGATCTAGTTTTAGAACTTGTGTGGAGAACAGATCACATTTTAATTCATATTTATGCAGAAATATTGACAATTCAAAACCATTCACAAACCTTTAGGTACCACTGTAATCAGCTGAGAAGAGAAGCACATCTCTGTCATAAAAAAAAATCCAGGAATTATCTATTCTATTCTTTTTTCTCTTTTCCTAAACTAATCAGCTAAAAAAAGTCAACAAAAAACCCATAGCAGCATTAAAGGATCAACACAACCTCAAAATTGGTAAGCATAGTAATTAAAAAAGGAAAAAGATGACTAGAAATTATGTTTTAAGCAGAACAGCTCCAAAACTGTTGATTGTATTGCTTGAAACCCTTCTTGCTAACACTTCCTCTTTTGTAAAAAAAAAAAATCCAAATGTTGACAAGAAGCACATATCAGCAATCCATTGCTGAGGCATCAGTGATCTCCTTTCAACTCTATATAGTAATTGTTTTAGTAAAACCTGCATTTTGTTGATATCCTGATAGATTCATAGATTGAGCAAGAGTCACGTTAAAATTTATAGAATACAATACCTTGCTCAAATGGAAGGCCTTATACCATTTCAGACAAATAATTGTCTAATCTCTTCTTGAAAATCTCCAGTAATGGGGCACCCACAATTTCTGAAGGCAAGCAAGCCATTCAACTGGTTAATTGTTGTAAGTGTCAGGAAATTTCTCCTTATTTCTTGGTTGGTTCTCTCCTTGATTACTTTCCATCCATTGCTTCTTCTGCCTTCAGGTGCTTTGGAGAATAGGTTGACGCCCTCTTCTTTGTGGAGGCTCTTTAGCTATCCGAACTCTGCTATCATGGCCTTATACTCAGTGACGGGCTGGCAGGGGAGGCAGGGCCTCACCACTGTCATCATGAAAAAGATAAACAAATTTAAAAGGAAAAAGGCTGAGGTAGTTGCTGCCAGAGTCACAGTGGATGACTGCTTAGTGCTTAACTGCAGGAAGAGACGAGAGAACCACGTGCCTCCTTTAGTCAATCTTTATGATCACTTCAGCAGAGTTAAGCAAGGGTTAAAAGGCGAAAAATTCCTTATGCAAAGGAAGCACGTGGTTCTCTCGTCTCCTCCTGCACAGGGCACTTTTTTAGAGGCTTTTTAAAAAAAATTAAGCAGAGTCATCCATTGGGGACTCTGGCAGCAGCTAACCCAGCCTGACCTTGCCTTTTTCTTTTTACATTTTTTACTTTTTCATCATGGCAGACAAGAGGAGAGTTGAAATCCTCTGTGACACAGCTGGAAAAGGTATGTGGGTCCTGGGTCGGAGGGAGAGGGGAGGAATTCAAAATTATTGTAATTTGTAAGTAATTGTAATTTGTATTATTATAAGTAATTCGTGTGTGTGTGTGTGTTTTACCCGCCTCTTCTGGCGTGCGGGCTGGCACTTTATTTTTTAAAGCCATGCCGCCGTGACTCACCATAGAGTGGGACGTGGTCCTGCTGAATGGCCTGCGTGGCAGCATGCACCTTAAAGTGCCGGCGCGCCTGTCCTCCATAGAGCGGACACATTTTGCTTTATGACCGGAAGGCGTGCCGGCACTTTAAAGTGCATGCCACCGCGCCAGCCATACAGCAGGACATGTTCCGTTATATGGCCGGAAGGCGCACCGGCACTTTAAAATGCATGCCGCCGCGCCAGCCATACAGCGGGACACGTCCATTGCCGAAAGGTGCAATATGGTGGCGCGGTGGCATGCACTTTAAAGTGCCAGCGCGCCTTACAGCCATACAGTGGGACGTGTTGGGGCTTTGGGGGCGGACAGGCGAGCCGGCCCTTTAAACTGTATGCCGCCCCGCCGGCCATACAGCAGGCCGTGTCGGGGCTTCACAGGTGGTTGGTGCTGGCAGACATAGGGTGGTTTTTGCCCACTTGCCTCACCGGCTGTGAACCTCACCGCATGTCACTGCTTATACTTATACTTATATCTTGCCTAACCCCAGTGAAATAACTGTTTTATTCATGGAGACAAGGTCTTACAAATGAATTTATCATTTTATTAGTATTTCAAAATTGAGAATACCTAGTATTGAAATTACCATATAATTGGATTTATTTGGCGGTCTTTGTACATGTGTCTTTATTTTTTATCCTATATATCTAAGGCAGTTGGACAGTTTTCCAATGGAAACTGGGATCATAGATCATTGATATTATTTGTATCAGTTAAATGTTTTACATGCTTTTAATTAGGATATATCTGTCATTAAGATTTACTTCACTGCATATAGTATTAAAATGAAATTGCAGTGAATGGGGATTCTCTAAGCTATATGAATTTACAGTGGAAATGGGAGAACAATTGAGATTATAAAATGTTCTTTCAAGCAACAACAACCCACTGTTTTATATCTGGTTTCCTACTGATGAGATCCATAATCTTGTCATATAAGGACAGAATTACTTTAGTAATGTTTTGATCAACTGATATCAATATTAAAAAGATAATTCACAAGATTGGGAAATATAAAAGCAGAAATTCCATAAATGCAAGCTACACTGGGAAGTCAAAACAATATACCAGAACAAGATGATGGCAAATAATGTCCATGTTCTTGCCAAGTCGTCACCAGTTAGGTTAGTCAAAGGAAATTTTTTTTGAAAGCCTTCATGGAACTTGGAACATATATGGAACAAAATTATGTTTGTCTGTATGTTAATATTTCTATATACTACTAAATCTCTGGTTCCTATAACTTTTAACTGGGCAAATGGTAGACCAAGGGACAAAATCTTTTGAACCAAGGTAGCTCATATGGACTAATTTATAAAATGTACCCAAAATCCAGGATCCGTGACTCCGTGGAATTGAAATTTGGCAATTTTTGTAAAACATTTTATGACATAAATATCATAAAGCAGTTCATGGCATAATACAACCTGTCATAAAACATTTATTGTGCTGATGTTAAGGCAGATAATCTGTTAATGTATCCCAACTTTTCCAGTGAAGGAAGTACATTAGAAGCTCTGTCATTGTTGAAGGCACCAATATTTGTGGTTCAGGGTTGGACTGTGGGGTCCTCTCTCAACTTGGTTGTTTTCTTGCAGACATTTCATTACCAAACTAGGTAATACCATCAGTGCATTAGGACTCTAGACAGGAAATAATTCTGAAAGGTGGTCATGAGCTATCTAGTGTATACCCAAAATATGAAATCCCTGTGTATAAATTTTAGTAAAATCAAAACATAGGTAGAAGTCACACACACATACAAACACACACACAGACGTGTAGGTATGCTGGTCTTGTTGTATTCAGGTCGTTTCCCGTATAAGATTGAGATTGTCTTGGCAAAGTTTCAGCGAGGTCTCGCTCGCCATCTTCAGGCTGGGTTTTGGGCTTAAAGTGTGATCGGAGCTGCCGTCTTTCTATAAATCTTGGTGGGTAGGTGTGGAGTGCTGGCTTTGTTTCAGTAAGTGGAATGATTGGTTGTGTGGTTGTATCATGATTGGTATATTGGTGCTGATTGATGCTGGCTATGTATCTATTGTTGTTTCGTGTTTGCTGGCTTTGTTTCAGTAAGTGGAATGATTGGTTGTGTGGTTGTATCATGATTGGTATATTGGTGCTGATTGATGCTGGCTATGTATCTATTGTTGTTTCGTGTTGTGGTGGCCTGGGTGGTGGGTGGGGCTCGTTTGTTGACTAGGACTGGTTTCCAGATGTCTGGTAGGCAGGAGGTATCATCACGTTTATTTATGGTGTGGGGGTGTTTCTCTATTTCGATAGCTTCCATAATTATTCTCTTCTTGAAGTGTTCTGTTTTGGAGATTAACCTGGTTCCTTCAAAATCAATTTCATGTCCTGTTGCTTTAAGGTGCTGGAAAAGGGAGGAAGTTTTTTCGTTTTTTCTTACTGTGTTCTTGTGTTCTGCGATGTGTGCATTTATTCTCCTAATAGTTTGTCCTATGTATGTGGCAGGGTAGATTTTGCATGGTATTTCATAGACTCCTTGGTTTTCTAGCTGGATCTTGTCTTTGGGGTTTCTTAAGATGTTGGCTATTTTTTGGTCAGTGCTGAAGGCTGTCTTGATATTGTGCTTGTGGAGAATTTTGCTGATTTTATCTGTGGTGCCTTTGATGTAAGGGAGGAGGGCAATGGTTCTGTGTCTCGGTTCTTGGGGGGAGTCTCCCTTTGGATTAGGTTGGTAATTGTTTTTCTTTGGAATCCGTTGGAGGTTAATACATTTGTGAGAGTATGTAATTCAGTTTTCAGGTGGTCTTTGTCGGCTAGGCATTTGGTTCTGGAGATAAGGGTCTTGGCTACAGAGTTGATCTGTGCAGGGTGGTGATGGGATTGTGCATTTAAGTAGCAGTTGGTGTGTGGTTTTTTTTCCGATAGATGGTGTGTCCTAGGGAGCCATTGGGCTTTTTGTAGATTAGGACGTCCAGAAAGGGAAGTTGGTTGTTTGCTTCTCTTTCCATAGTGAATTGTATTTTGGGGTGTAGGCTGTTGAAATAAGTTTATAGTATAAGTTTATACATGGAACATTTTGAAACTAACGCCTTAGATAAACCTGAACACAAACCCAAACTTTGGCTTAGATATGTTGATGACATTTTCGTGATTTGGCCACACAGGAAAGAAAAACTGGACAACTTCCTCACACATCTCAATAGCGGTTGCAACGGGATCCGGAACTCACCACTGTGTTAGACTTTGGGGGCTGGGATGGGCATGTCCAGCTCAATATCACTTATGTCAGGGGCACCTATGGTGGCCCGAACGCTCTGTCAGCAGAAACGGACTCCCAAGCTCTGTTTTCAGCTATGATGGCCTCCTGCAACACTTTGCCAGCAAAAACAGAACTTGGGGGGTGTGTCTTCCCGTGGCCCTTGCGAGCTCAGTTTTCACTGGCAGGGGCACCACAGGCTGGTCCTTCACTGTTTCCAGGACAGCCCCACAGGCCAGATCTAAGCAACCCAAGGGCCAGATCCGGCCCACGGGCCTTGAGCTTGACATCCCTGATGTATAGCCTTCTGTTCCCCTACTGCACAGGAACTGCCTCAGAAAAAGAGTACTGTATATTGATCAGTGTGTTTGGTAAGTTGGGCTGCTAGTCAGAAAACCATTTTAATTACAAATGAAATTTTGTTCTTCTTTAATTTTTAATCCTTGTATCTGCTTGGGCAGCTCAGCACATTGTCATATTTTGTCTCCTTTGGAGTCTAAACTGGTTTGAGCCAAGTTAGTGGTTGAATGGGATGCCACCAAGGAATACCAGCGCTGTAGGCTAAACAGGGAAATTGAAAAATTCCCAGAACAAAGCAAAGGCAAACACAAACACTTCCATAATTCTGCCAAAAGACCTGCATGCCTGTGTCCATTACCAGGAATTGAGCCTGATGTGAAGGAGTCTTTTCTTTTTATTAGCTCAGTGTAATGGAGATATACTGGTGTCAAAATGTTGTTTAATATATAAAAGATATGTGCAGGCATGTCCATGCAGTCCTGACTCTTATGGTGATTTTTAAATACATAATTGAAACAATAAAATCAATATAGTGAAAGTCTTTTCTTTATAAAAAAAACTACTGCTAATTATTTGATATAGTACTGTATTGCTAGAATCACCTGTAATTTGTATAGTCAACATCTTGGAAAGGCATAAGCTTTAAATAAACCACTTCTGGGTATCAGAAACTAATAAACCAGGACATATTTATATGCAAGAAAAGGCAGAGAGTAAATAATTGCACTGGTGACCAATACTGTAATAATCCTGTTTTACAATATGCACTTGACAGGTTGTAATAGTGCTAATTGAAGAGACTAATTCACACTTGCTTCATTCTATTCAAAGGCAAAATCAGCAGCTTGTTTTGCTTTTGACCAGATGGTCCTGATGAACACCTACTGTGCACTTTAAGTGCTTTACTAGAATTACAAAGGCTGGGGGGCTGCATCCAACTTGAATGATTTGAGAAGAAGGAGGGGGGGAACTCTTCAGTGCTCAATGGATTTGGTGCAACTAAATTAATTCTAGTGGGCCCATTACACATCAAGCCCCCTTTTCAAAGTCCTGAGCCTCCTCGTTTGTTCTGTAGCAAGGAGAAAGTGAAAGGCAGATTACTGCAAACAGAAATTTTTTAAAAAAGTTCTCTGAAAGGGAGAAAAGAGGCCTTGAAGCCTTTTCATATCATTTTAGGTTTTTCAACTGCGTTATTTTTGGGAAGGGTGGATGTCTGAAAAGCCAATTGGTGGTGGATTTTCCCCCCTTTGGTTTTTGTTTTAAAGTCCGCTATTTAAGTACCATGAATATAAAAGCAAGAGCAACAGTTGACTGAGTTTACTGTGGTAAAGCTTTGTGTCCCAAGGATGAATCAAATTCATTATAGCAGGCTCCTTGTATTTTAATATGAATGTGAGGTTAGTTTCACAGGACTGTGTTTGTTTAGGATAATTATATTTTAATATTTTTGATAAACTTACCACTGTAGAGATCTGAAATTTTCAACAGAAACCAGATACCTTTATTGGGTTTTTTAAAAGAAAGCGCTGGTTTTGAAACATCCATAAAGTGAAATTAAAAAGGGTGTTAATGTTAATTTCTATGGAAAAGGGAAGCCTTTTCCAATAGCATTGAAGCAGAGATTATTATAACTAATTAGAACATCTGTTAGTCTTAACCCTAACCCTGTATGTATATATGTATATGTGCATGTGTATTTACACACACATATATACACGCATAGACACACACACTTGTATGTTTACTTAAGTATGTGTCTTTATAGCTATATAATATATTCTTACAGATATACATAGTTGCTTAGGGGGTTATGTATAAAATCTAATATAAACATAATATACATTGAAATTCTATTCACTTTTAGTGAGAGTTGATTTTAGTGAATTTTAATGAATGGGAATGAATTTTATTGAAATCAATAAGTTTTACTTCAGAATAGATATGCATAGCATTGTGCTGCTTATATTACAAATACATTAACAGGCAAGTTGTTCTTGGATTAAAAAAATAATTTTAAGTGTGTGACTTTTAAATTGCATCTCATACCTCAAGGCTTTTAAATTGGGTTTTAATTTGACTAGTTAATAGAGAAATTTAATTAAAAACTATAAAATTTGCCTTACATTTCAGGGATGTTTCTTTAAATATCAAGAATAATACTTCTGAAAGCATGTCAGTTTTAAAATGATAGAAAAAAATAGGTAAGTAGTTAGTTCACAAAGAAATATAAGCACATTAACAGTGCTATTTCCTTTGCAAATAATTGCTTATAATTTGATATAAATATGAGATCTATGTTTCAATATACCTGAATAATACTTTCATTGGCAGATTGCATTTTTCTCTATTTAACTGTTGTGTAGAATTTTAGTATTGAAAAATATGCATAGTTGATCTCTACAGATCACTCTCAAAATATTTTTAAATATTTCTATGAAGCAGACATAATGTAGAGAGGGAAAAGAAATAAAGAATACAAGTTCATATTTAATAAATATTTAAAATGCAAGAGAGGAAATCCCAAGTCTTTTTCCCCACTGCTAAAATTGGAAGCTTTTATGCTATTTTAAATCACTATTAGACATATTACTATTTTAGATCATTATTAGACTTATTAATCTGGTTATTTTTCACCTTGCCTTTTAAAAGTAGATTTGTGAAAAAGATGACTTCTTCAAACAATTAATCCATCAAACAATCCAATTATATTGATAAGTAGAGACGTGCTAATGAACTGCTAATTCTAGTAAAAGTTTCTGTAAATCAGTGTTAAAAATAATTGCAGATTTGAAAGTATATTTTGGGTATATTTTAATGTTAAGGTTAATTTGCAGGTATCCTAAATATATGCAAGTATAGATAATAAATTAATATAGAGATAACATGTAATAGATAATATGAGTAGAATAAATCTGAAAAGAATACACCATTGTACTGCTCCTATGAACCAAGTGGTCCTATAAATCTACTCAATAAATTTAGAATTATATACGGTATTTAAAAACACAATCACCGATCAGATTTTTGTTTTTGTATGATTGTGATTGATTCATCCAATGCTTTAAATCCTGATTATTTTTAATCTCATGCCACATTTTCTGTTTAACAAATAAGCATAATGTCAGTGGTTTTTCCCCTTTTAGAATGAATATTAATGTGATATATTAAAATATCATGATATAATCATTTTACTAATTAGGATCATATCATAGGCAGGATATTTATCATATGGCTGTTTTGCAATAAGAAGTTTCTTAAGCTCCAGTATAGTAGCAGCTATATCACTGTCCCTTTCTGTATGGTAAAGGGTGAGTAGTGTTTGTGTCTTTTTGGGTTGATACATGTAAGTACATATGCTCTCACATACAAATAGACCTCAATTTGTTATAAAATAGAACTGTAATTATAAGACAAACAATCTTAAAATGATATTGACTGATGATATCATGGGTGGTTAAAGAAGCTCTGTTATATGTAAAAACAAAATCTTAAAACTCAACATATTAAAATTGTTTTTGTCAATATATGAAAATCATGGTGCAAATTAAACTCCCATGAAGCTAATTTAAAAGGTAATGTAGTTTCATAATCACCCACAATAAATCCCTGTTACTGTTTTTAAAGCTCTGAGCAAACATTTGCAATCAGTGGCCAAATTTATGCTTTGCTTTGTAGTTGTTGCGTGACCAGACAGAGTGGTACAGGATTGCTTTAAGATTTTTACAGCTGCAAGCGAAAAGCATCTGTTCTTGGGAAATCCGGCATTGTTTAATTTTGACACTGACTCTTCCATGCTGTTTGTACCACCCTCTGGATTAGATTCCACTAAGATGAAATTTAAGTTGTTCCCAGATGCAGCTGTCGCTATACATGGCCTGATAGATAAAGTAAAGAAGATACATCTTTGTGCTGGGTTATCACAGTAAAAAAAAAAAACACTTGGAAAAGGAATACTAATATTTTACCTCACATATAGCTACAACACTAATTGAAAGTAATAAAGGAATATTGAACAAATATTTTCTTTCATTCCAATTATAAGGTTATGAAATAAACATTTTGCCTAAGCAGTGTGCTAAGAAAAGACATTGATTTCTTATATAGGCATGTATTTTATTATATTAAATTATTGTGAAACTTAGTAATAGTAGCAGTACATACAGTACTATATAAATGTATCTGATTTACAGCAAGCTGCTGACATTCATTTTTGTTATTGAAGCTTTCCTTACTATTTATAGTAAAAATGAATAATAATGAATAATAAAAGAACATATAGTTGCTGATTTTCTTCTAGAATGTTGATTTCATACCCCATAATCCAAAATATGTGATTATACATTAAATTATGCATCAAAGCTCTCATGGATAATAAATACATTCTATTTTCTTTTATATGTAAATATTGTGGGGAGAATGTTCCCTAAATGTCAGTAAGTATTAAATCTGTATAGTTGAAATTGAATATGTGTTTTTAAATAAGTCAGTGTAAATGAGCTACTTTTACCATCAAGACTAATATGTTCAGGAATCTTATCTTCTAAATCTTAAATGCGGTAGGTTAAAAAAATGAACACTTTCCCCCAACATGGTGTCATCCAGATGTATTGGCATTACAACTGTCAGAATTGGCTGCATGACTAAAAATTCTTTGAGAGTTGTACTCCCAATTCATTTGCAAACAATAGATAGGGAAGCATAAGAGAGAATGTTGGATTTGGATTGGCAGCAAGAGAGATCTAATTCAGAATCTTGGTTTATACTAAACCTCTTTAGTTGTAACTGGCCAGTCACTGGGTTCATAGATTGTGCAAAGCTATGCTTTATGTAGTCCAAGTTTATTAAATAAGTCACAATTGGATGGATTTATATATATAACACATTAAACCATAAACCATGGTTCATAAATCTATTTGGTTTGCTCCACACATCCATTAGCATGTTGTCAAAAACATGGATAAGATTCTAACTTTTTTTCTATATTTTTTGTGTGGTTACAGATGATTTGGCAACTCAAGTATATTCAAATTGTTATGCTAACAATACTGTCAGGAGGTATTTCAATAAAACATTTGACAAAAATCTGTTTATTGTCACTTCTGTCAACATGGTAGAAGTGGCTAATAAATATTTTTTCAAAAATATTAAAATATACACGAAAATTTAAAAGACACAACTAATCAATAACTAAGCATCATTAGAATATATGTATCTTCAAAATGTAAAAACTGTCAATAAAAAAGTGTGCATAAGGCATTTCACAGCCTTGGTGTAGCCATATTGAAAACTCTCTTCTATTTTCTCCACAAACATGTCCACGATATAAAATTAGACAAAACAATCTCTCTCGGGGTATTTAACTTCTAAACTGTTTGGACCTTAAAAACTGCAAATTTGTATTTTTACTACCAAAGCATTGTGTTCCTAATTTAGAACAAATATACTGGGATTAAAAATCTTCCTGAAAAAGTAAGCGTGGCTGCATCTGAAAACAGTTATGAATGAAATAGGAATGAAACTGATTAGTTAGACATAAACAGCTCAAGAGCCATGGTGGCTCAGTGGCTAGAATGCAATACTGCAGGTTACCTCTGCTGATTGCTGGCTGCCAGCAGTTTGGCAGTTCAAGTCTCAAAGATTGACTCAGTTTTCCATTGTTCCGAGGAAATGAGGACCCAGATTGTTGAGGGAAATATGTTGACTCTGTAAACCGCTTACAGAGGGCTGTAAAAGCACTGTGAAGCAGTATATAAGTCTAAGTGATACTGCTATTATAACATAAATATGAATAGCAGTAAAATCTCCACATAGATGATAATTTATTTTCTTTTAGCCAAATGGTATGTGAGATTATTTTTGTAGTAGATAAAAATGATTAGAGCTGCAACTTAAAAGAAGAGAGATAAGAGAGATAATGGTAATAGTCAGCATGCAAGAATCTGTTCCTGGCATTTCACAGGAAGTTTATATGGTTTTTGAACCCCAAATATCAATAAATATAATCCATACAAGTAAAAGTTCCTTTGGGTTCCTCCATAATTTTTAAAAGTGAACTGGGAGCCTGAGAGAAAAAGGTTTAAGAAAACTGGACTAGGTTATCAGCCTTGGTGC
Organism: Thamnophis sirtalis; assembly: GCF_051295495.1. Lineage (NCBI taxonomy): Eukaryota > Metazoa > Chordata > Lepidosauria > Squamata > Natricidae > Thamnophis > Thamnophis sirtalis. The sequence goes on from NW_028261387.1 coordinate 33,118,174, forward strand.
CTCATGCAATATTATCAATATGCCACAAGTTTACCTCAACGCCAGCTTCATTTAAAGCACGCTCATACAATTTTGCACAAGAAAGGATTTGTAATCTGGAGACTACTAATTACCAATAAGATGTGATGGATTGAAAGAATAAACCTGAAGAACATGAGAAAGAGTCTCAACCAAGAGCCACAACAGTCAGATAAAAGAAATTTGAGTCCAAAACAGTAATGTAATTTGAGAAAATACTTCAGATTTGACCATCCTAGTTTTCTAGGCAGGGGGAGGCACATTTAGACTTAAAAAATTCTGCTCCTATAACCCTATAATAAAATTAGTATTTACATTCATAATTTTGTTCCTTAGTCTGGATGCTAGGTGATATACAGATACATACACATATATTGTAAGACTGCATAATTTGTAGTTAAATCATATTTAGAACAATAAAACAAATGGCAAATTGTCTGGATGTATTCTAGATGATGAAAATAACATAATAATCATCACTATAGATAGTCTTCAACTCACAATCAGTTGTTTAACAACAGTTTGAAGTTATGACAGCCTAATAAAGAGTGCTTTATGACCCATAATACATTTCCAGTTGTCATAAAATGTGCTGTACCTCCCCTCCCCCCCAAGATTGCTATCTTGATTCTTGGCAATCAGTTTGCACTTGTGACTGGTTGCCAAGCTCTCTGCAATCACGTTATTGCCATTTGCAATCTTCTGTGCACGGAGGAAAGAGAAACAGAGCTCAGAGGAAGGAAATATGACATCTTCAATGTAATGGAACTTGAGGATTTTAGCTCTTGTTTCTTCACCCTGCAGAAGTAAGCAGAGGTTGAAGAAATTTCTTTCTACATGTGGAGGAGAGGTAACATCCTTTGACAGGCATCACTTTCAGCCAGCAGGCAAGAGGCAATCAAGAAAGCAGTGCAGAGTGCCCCATGTGTGTAGGGGAGAGCCCTGGGAGTCCCAGTGCAGGCTGTGCATGAATGTCTGTTAGGGGCTGACAATCCTGCTTGGATTTCAGCAAGGAGGATTTTCAAGTCCTGAGCAGAGCCTCCCACAGTCTCTCTCCCTCTTGAGGCACACAGTGCTTACCTGGGACTCTGTTCACTTAATGACCTACACAATAGGTTAGCAACTGCAACCAGAAGTTCCAGGATTGTGGTCATTGAGCGAAATGGTTAGATCATGTCTCACTTATTGGCTGCTTTGCTTAACAACTGAGATCCCTGGTTTTAATTGTCGTAAGTCGATGCCTGCCTATAAGGAAATCTATATAGTTACTATAGTAGTACTATATACTACAAAAATATAATGCTTGTTTATTGTATTTTAGTTGGGCAAAATAGTGCATCTTAAGGCAGTTTTTTCCCCAGCCAAGATACCTCAAATGAGTTAACTTGCAGAATGGTTCCAAAATCCAGGACCCATGACCAATGTTCCCTCTAATTTTTTTTCAGTGTGAGCGGAAAAGTATAGTGTTTGAGCGGCACATTTTCATGCCTGAGCACTTGAATTTTTTTCACAGATGTCACCTAAGACAACAACGAAATCAGTGTTATTTGAAACTCAAAGTTATGTTTATTCAAAGTACCCGCTTAATTAAAAGTGTTATATAATATCAGTATCACTTAACAACGGTCCTGCTTAGCAACCAAAATGTTGGCTCAGAAACTCTGGCATTGAAGCACGCAAGTCTTAAAGCTGTCAAGTTACAAGACCTTTGCACCCCTAACCCTTTAGGAAAAAAAACCCCAGGGGTCTTCAAACCTGACAGCTTTAAGCCTTGCTGACTTCAACTCCCAGGATTCCTCCTCCAGTCATGTTGCAGCAACGTCATCTGCGTGGATCTGCTCCATCTTCGGGTTTTTTCACAGGAGGCAGGGCTGCTGCTGAAGATGCCAACGAGCCCCCACCGCCACTAGAACATGCATTTGTTTAGCATGACATAGAATAGTCTTTCAACCAGAAGTATGGAATAAAAGAGAGACTGATAAATATTAAAAAAAATAAAACCAAAAAGCAGCTATTTATTTGAGTTCTAGATAAACATTTAGTTCAGATTTAATAGTGTTTCAGAGATGTGGCTGTCAGCTATTTGTGTATGTATGTTATTATTATGGAAGGTTAGATGAGATTTCACCAACATTATTCACCCCTGATTAATGCATTCATTCTAATAATCGAGTCTGACTCTGAATTACAAATCTATGTCTGAAGAATCTGGGTTAAGTTTTGGATTGGAAATTTGGGGAACATGAAAGTTTATGCATAATTTTTGTAATTTTTTCATTGGGTCTTAATAATGATTTTATTCATTTGGGATTTTTTTCATAGGCTTAACACAGCTCTAATTTTGTCATTAGGAGCAATGTAACATTGGCCACTAATGTATTGTATACAGGTTGCCTTAGAAGGTAATACCTTTTGTATAGTAGGAACTTAAGATAGGAAGACTTCATACAGATAAACAATTGAGAAATATTGTTCTTTTTAAAAAGCAGTGTTAATTGCTGCACCTTTCTCATATTAAGTATATTAGCTCAAGTTCATGTAAGGAAAAACTTTCAGTCTTAAAGGTTTGGTGAGGAGAAATCCAAAAATTCTTTTAAAGAATTTAAATTAAATTTGAGGCTACTTCTGCTTTCGCTCTCCCTCCCTCAGTTGTGCAGCAGCGGCAGCTCTCAGCCTACGGAGGCAGCGTCACACAGGCTGTAGAAGGAGGAGGAGGAGGAGGAGGAGGAGGAGGGAACCAAAGAGAGGCTTTTACCGGGTCTGCGCCCCACAGCCAGGACCGTCCTTGCGCCTCAAGCCGCGTTTCTTCCTGCAAAGCCCTTCGGGCAACCCGAGAGTTCCGCTTGACGCCAGAAGGGCTTTGCAGGAAGAAACGCAGCTTGAGGCGCGAGGACGGTCCTGGCTGTGGGGCGCAGACTCGGCAAAAGCCTCTCTTTGGTTTCCTCCTCCTCCCGCTCCTTCCACAGCCTGCGTGACGCTGCCGCCGTAGGCTGAGAGCTGCCGCTGAAACAAGTTTGGGAAGGTCCTTTGCGGGCGGCCAGTTCTAGCCACCCGCATAGGACTTCCCCACGTTTGCTTTGAAAGAAACCTCTGCGCGGCAGTTAGAAACCTCTGCGCGGGGGTTTCTTGCCATGTGCGCGGCCGCGCAGCCGCGCACCTTAGAGGGAACAGTGCCCATGACTCCCATGGAATTGAAATTTGGCAAATTTTATAAAACATTTGATGATATAAAATCATCATAAAGCATTTTATGACATAATGCAAAATTTTATAAAACATTTCCTTTGATCAAATGCTGATGTCTGTGCTATATAGTGCAGTGTGGCTTACTTTCAAGGCAGATACATATCTGAATATATCCATGAATTCTGAAGAACTTTTTTAGTACATTACAAGCTCTGCCATTGTTCAAGGCATTGAGGAATCTGTCAAGGAAATATCCTTGAATTGAGGACACCTGGGTCCTTTAATACAGTTAGTCCTCGTCTTTAACCACAGTTGAGCCCAAAATTTATAAGAGAGAAATTTGTTAAGTGAGTTTTGTCCCATTTTACAACCTTTCTTGCCACATTTATTAAGTGAATTACTGCAGTTGATAAATTGGTAACACGATTGTTAAGTGAATCTGGTTTCCCCACTGACTTAATTGTCAGAAGGTCAAAAAAGGGGAATCACATGACTCCAGGATCCTGCAACCATCACAAATATGAACCAGTTGTCAAACATCCAAATGACCAATAAGGATGCTGCAATGGACATAAGTGTGCAAAATTGGCCATATCACATTTTTCAGTGCCATTGTAACTTCAAATGGTGACTAAATGAACTGTTGTAAGTTAAGGACTACCTGTACTTATAAAATATGTTTTGAGTGTGTTTCTTGTCCGGACTATCTTGCAAGACTGGCAACAATTGATCAAATCTTTATTATGGTCATAGAATGGAATAAGGAGGGTGGGATACAAACATTTTTTTAAAAAGCTAAAAATATTAAAACAAAAAATACACAAAATTAAAAAACATAACATACACATACTGTAGATAAATAGCAAGATGTATATAGATACATAGATATTTGTAAAACAAAAAAAGGATGCGTTAAAATATTTTATACAAAAAAAGACATAAAGTTATGTAAGGCGAACTAAATCTACTCCATACACTTAACTAAGTATTAAATACTCATTAAGGCTAGTTTGAGGCACAGGTCATCATCTGACATATTTTAAGTTCTTATGAGCAGAAAGTGGCCAGCATAAAATTGTAAAAATAATATAAAATTGTCATGTGTGCTCTGGATATTTATACAGAAATGGTGAAATGAGGCTAGCGTGAATGTCTCTAAAATACAGGCACTAGAGAAGCACATGCTGTTTTTCTCTGCATCCAGAGTCACACAGACATTTTCTTTCTGGGTATGGAAGTTTCCTGTATGATGATATCAAGCCAGTGTAAAGGCCCTCTGGTGGTTAGATTGGTTAAATATGTCAGTACCAGTTGGGTTAGGATTAGCTACCTTGGCAGGGGATATCTTAATCATGACATCAGTCTTGCAAGTTGAAAGTACATCTTTTTTCCCCCTTGTCTTTACAATCCATGAAACTAGGAAGAGTACCTTCTGAGAGGTTTATCATAACCACATTCCTTTCTTCTTGGCTCAGCTACAGCTTGTCTGACTGTTGTGTAGTCTGCGGCTCTTCCTCCTGTCTCCCAAGGTCATTCCCACATACCATTACAGTATCCCTTTTATTTGCTGGTATATTTGCCTGTTAGACAAAGAATATATGGTTTAATTTGAGGTCATAGCATTCTTCATGTCCATAGGGTGAATCCACCACAGTGCACAGTGGTAATCAAACACCTAAGATTGAAATGCCCAGACTCATAGAATACTAAAATGGAATACTAAAATTGGTGGCAAAGAAAGGGTCATTGTTGAGGCTTTATTCTGTTAACCATCCTCTTGAGAATCAGGTATCATTTTATGGATGGTTTCACACAAACCATTATTAGTAAATATTTTTACAAAGCATACATGTGTTTTATAATGAAAGTACACAAGAATTAAAAAGTCACCTTTTTCCTCTTCCAATCCCTCATCTTTTCGGTTGCCTTTTCTCTTCCAATGCAATAGTGACTGTTTTCTATTTTGTTACATCTGCACCTACAATTGCTTTCTGGAAATGCTGGGATAATAAAATTAAGAAATCTTTTTGCTTAATCATAGTTAGTATATGTATAATCATGTAGATATAGGTGTAGGGAAAGAGAAATAATTGGGACAGGAAGAAATAATATTGTCAGTATAGGCAGCATTATCTTAGAAAATCAGAAATTGAAAGTGTTCATAGACTTGCCAGAATGAGGAACTTGAGAATTATTTTCAAAGCACACACAAAAAAGGATGTAGAAAAATCTCCATGTTTTGCTGCATTTTACTTAATTATGTATTTGTGCCCAAAACTACATCTGAATCTCTAGATTTGGACAATGGAGATAGGGAAGTTTGGAAAGATTTCATCTTCAACTTTTAAAATCCAATTGGTTGGGGATTTTTTTCTGCATTGGAATAGTCATCTACAGTGTTGTGTTCAGTGTTGCAGCTGCTTGTGGTGATGTTATGGATGGAATTTCATTGTTTAGGACTGTGGGAGTGTAGAATTCCTCTACAACACAGAATACCAATGTCTATAGCATCCTCAAAGCCACCGACACCCCACTGTCACTAACCTTCAGGCTTCTTCAGTCTTTCAATGTTAAGCTAATTGGTTCTCCAGGCTTCTGTTGCCCCCTGTGCTCATGTCAGTGGCTGTTTTTCTCTGTTGATGCACTCCATGTATCACTGTGTATGCTGCATTATGAACTCCTTGCAGAGAAGTCCAGAACACATTCATCATGTTTGTACGTCTATGTTTTTTATTGCATACCAGTCTTTTGTTATCGCTTTTATAACCTAATGTTTGCCTGAGAGTCTCTGTGCTCCAGATGGCTGTGTTAGTCCTCCATCGTTTCTCCCCCTCCATCAGTTGTGCTCCCTTGGCCAGGGTGGATTTGTGGGCTGCACTCATGACTGCTCAGCCTTTGTGAGCTAGCTACTCGTATGTGTTTATGGAATTTTGTCAGCGCATTGATGCTCTTTGCTGCTGTGATACAAGTATGATAATAGCAGCTGCTTTGAATCAGTTCTTCTTTTCATTTTTATTTAATATTGAAAAAGTGAATGCAGATCTTTATAAAATAGGGTTAAATATAAAAAGTATATTAATAAGCAGGAAAGGGGGTAAATATGGAGATCTGATAAAACAATAATAGTGCTAGGTTTAAAAATGCCAAAAATAAATACAAGGCCTAATGTAAAACCTTAAGTAAAGAGTTGACTAAAATAATTGGATAAGTCAAACTGAGACCTTGTGCCTGAAAAATATTTCAGAAACAATGTATGTTTTTTAAAATTTCTGTCCTGATGAGCAAATAGTCAGGAGTGATTTCAATTATTAGTGAAAATGCTGAGCTTGGACAAGATTGAGTCTCCACTTCCCAATGAAGTTCACTGGATGATCCATTTATCACAACTACCTCACGGGATAATATTTGTTATGTTTCTTAAATTAAGAAAGACATCAGAAGCAGATTTGACTTCTTAGAATTTGACTATCTCAGCAAAATTGAGATAGAAATGCAATCAGCAAATGACACTAAATAAATAAAATATATTAATACAGTTATAACACAGACCTGGTGAGTTTCAGTGTACAGCCATTTGAAACTGCGTAACAAATTAAAGAATAAAAATGAGACTGGAAATATATACATTAAACCTGTGTATATATGATTCAAGAGAGATTTTCAGAATGCAAAGCAAACACATCTTTTAAAGGTTTCAATAGAGCCTGAAAACAGATGTATTACCATTGAGGATGCGGCTGCTGTAATTAATTGACTACTTAAATGAACTGTGTCTTTTTTCAGACTCACATAGAAACCTGAAAAAAACGCAGCTCCTTGTTAAATTGCGGCATCCCCATTCAGCATTTCTAGAACACCTAAAACATTTTTGTATCACATACAGCTGTAAGATAATGCTCATAATAAAATTAACAAATGGATCATAAATTGTGCAGTTTATAATAATAAACTAAAATAAAACACTGATCAATGAATCTTAGGGTAAGACAATCAATGAATCAATCTCATTCTTTTATATTTTGCAAATATATGACCATTTTCTATAGAAAATAAGAAATATATACATATACACACACACACACACACACACACTGTTATTGTTGAAGGCACCAATATAAGAGAATGTGGTTCAGGTTTGGACTGTGGGGTCCTCTCTCAACTTGGTTCTTTTCTTGCAGACATTTCATTACCAAACTAGGCAATACCATCAGTGCATTAGGAATCTAGAGAGGAAAGATGGTCATGAGCTGTCTAGTGTATACCCAAAATATGAAATCCCTGTGTATAAATTTTCGTAAAATCAAAACATAGGTAGAAGTCACACATACACACACACACACACACACACACACACACAAACGTGTGTGTGTGTGTTTTCGTAGATTTTCACGGTTGTAGGTATGCTGGTCTTGTTGTATTCGGGTCTTTTCCCGTGTAAGATTGACATTGTCTTGGCAACGTTTCGGCGAGGTATCACTCGCCATCTTCAGGCTGGGTTTTGGGCTTAAAGTGTGGTTGGAGCTGCCATCTTTCTATAAATCTTGGTGGGGATGTGTGGAGTGCTGGCGTTGTTTCAGTAAGTGGAATGATTGGCTGTGTGGTTGTATCATGATTGGTAGATTGATGCTGATTTGTGCTGGCTGTGTGTGCATTGTTGTTTTCCAGAGTGGGAGGAGGGAATGGTCACACGTGGGTTTTATCACAGCCTGATTGGTCCAAGACTGAGAGGAAATCTATAAATACTGGTGCCTGTCCACTGTTAGCCCAGATTCTCTCTCAGTCTGGTCCAAGTTGTAGAGTAGTTTGGTAGGATTCTGCTTTGTTATTTTCCCTTTTTGGGTGAGTTTCTATTCAATCTGATTCTATTTGGCTAATTGGGCACTTTAAATCCTTTTACATTCTAAATTGATCTGCTGCGGCCCCAAGGGACAGATCTCTGCCTCGGGCGACTGGGGGAGGGCCCAGTGGGGCACTAGTCTCCCCCCCGCAGGCCAGGAGCTTCAGCCCGACCCCCGAGTGAGCGGGGGTGGCAGCTCCTTCAGGCTACTTAGAAGCAGCCGTTTTGCAGCAGGAACGCTAAAAGCGGCTTCGGAGCCTCGAGGAGCACGCGAGCGGCCCGCCTTACAGCTGAACACTCCGGAGGGGGCCTCGCTGCAGGCTCCTTTGATTGTGTTGCCGTGGGGACAGAGCGGGGGTGAGGAGAGTGTGTGTGTGTGCCGTGCGGCTCTCCCCGCTCATTTTAAAGCAACGCCGGCACCTGGCTGGGGTGCTGGCATTATTTCCAGCCCTTTTCTCCCGCGCACGGAGTTCCGGCGGCCATTTTGGAGGCTGCCACGTGCGTGAGGCCTTGCCTTTATCGACAGGCCTAGCGTGGCCTAGTGAGAGGCCTTGAGCCTAGGTCTCCCCACAGGCTTCAGGCCCTGGTCTCAGGTGGGACTTTGGAGGCCGATTCCTGCTCCTTTTCGTTGGACATGTGAGTGGGGCATGGACAAGGGAGCGGAGATTCCCCAGGGGCAGGGAGCAGGCCCAACTGGGAGTGAGGAGGCCTTGGATCAGGAGGGGGGGGCTCCCCCTCAGAGATCCCTTTCTTCAAGGCGCCCCTCCAGATCTGCCACTAGGGATGAGGCAGGGCGCTGGAAAAGACCTTTGCCAGGGCAGAAAGGCAGGCCCAGTCCTCCAAGCCTTTATCTAGGGACAGATCCAGGTCCCCTCTTAGGCCCATTTCTGCAAGGTCACCCCTTAGGGGTTATAGCCCGGCTTCTTCAGGCAGCTCCCCTGGTAGGTCGCGGGCCTTCTCCAGGAGGGGGCGTTCTCCATCCCCCATAGAGGATCCTCTGGAGGGCACGTCCAGAGGCCCCTGTTCCCCCCAAAGGTTGGCCCCTCAGGGCCCTGCTTCTACTTATGGGGATGTGGAGGATCTGGATAATCTCCCTGAAGGGATTAAAAGGCTTATTTCTGCTGTCATCACTCGGGGCATTGCCCAGCGGGACAAAGGCTCCCTTTACTCTAGACATGGGGGGCTGAACAGGGCTCAGTTTCGGGCTTCTTCTCCTTCCATGATCAGTGAGGCTTCCTTCCTGGGGGGGGGAGTTACCCCAGGAGATGGGATTCTCAGATGATGAGAATACCACTGTTTTGGAGGAGCCCTCTTCCAAGGTCCCGAAGAGCACGGGGGGTTGGAGAGCAATTCTAGACCTCAAGCGCCTGAACAGGTTTCTGGTCTACAGGCGGTTCAAAATGTCATCGCTCAAGTCCATACTTCAGGGCATCAGAAAAGGTGATTTCCTGGCCTCCGTGGATCTCACGGAGGCCTATCTTCACATTCCCATCCTGCCCGCCCATCGCCGGTTCTTGAGGTTCTCCCACGGGTCCCACCATTACCAGTACAGGGCTCTTCCCTTCGGCCTGGCCTCGGCCCCGCGGACCTTCACAAAGGTCCTGGCAGCTCTGGCGGCCCATCTGCGAGCGGTCCCGGTCCGCCTCCAATGTTATTTTGACGATGTCTTGCTCCAGGCGGGCTCCCTGACTCAGGCCGTTTCAGATCTTCGGCTTATCATTCGGAGCCTCCAGGCCCTGGGGTTCTCGGTAAACTTCGAAAAGAGCCATCTCACTCCTTCCACTCGCATTCTGCATCTGGGGACAGTCATAGATTCCAAGATGGGGGAGGTGCGTCTGTCTCGGGAGAGGCAGGTAAGCCTTCGTCATCTGGCGGAGAGCATTCGCACAAAGAGCTCCGTTTCCATCCTCTCTCTGTCGCAGTTATTAGGCAAGATGGTCTCTTGCATAGGGATTGTTCTGTGGGCCAGGCTCCATCTTCGGCCCCTTCAATGGGAGCTTATCCCCTATCAGAGGGGACAAATGAGCAATTCCCTTCGGACTCTCCGCATCTCGGCGGGAGTCCGTGCATCCCTGGCATGGTGGCTCTCCCCGGCCATCCAGCGGGGGTGTTTGTTCTGGGAGCCGAGCAGGGTAACCGTCACCACGTATGCGAGTCTGTTCGGGTGGGGGGCCCTGGTGGGCTCTCAGATGGCGCAGGGCAGATGGACGGCCATGGACCTCCGCCACAACATCAATTGGCTGGAGCTGAAGGCCGCGCGTCTGGCCCTGAGTCACTTTCGCTCCTCAGTGAAAGGGAGCCACGTTCTCCTCCTGACAGACAATGTGGCCACCAAGGCGCACATCAATCGTCAGGGCAGGACCCACTCGAGAGCTCTCTGGCTGGAGGCTCTGCGATTGGGGTCATGGACGGAGAAACACCTGCAGTCTCTGGTGGCGGAACACATCTCGGGACTCTCCAACATCCAGGCGGACTGGCTCAGTCGAGCGACTCTGGACAACGGCGAGTGGCAACTCCACCTGTCGCTGTTCCGGGAGATCTGTCGTCGGTTCGGGTCCCCCCAGGTGGACCTGTTTGCGTCTCCCGAGAACACCCAACTCCCGCGTTTCTTCACCCGTTTCCAATCCAGCTCGGCGGAGGGCACAGATGCCCTCAGGAGCCGGTGGCCCCCGGGCCTTCTCTATGCCTTTCCCCCCATTCCACTCATCCCGGGGACCGTCAGGAAGGTGGTGACGGAAGGGGCCTTGGTCATTCTGGTGGCCCCATTTTGGCCCAGGAGGCCCTGGTTCGCGGACCTGGTTCAGCTGTCGGTGACTCCCCCGTGGAGGATTCCGCAGGGGGAGGTGGTCTTACGGCAGGGGGCCTTGATTCACCCAGAGCCTCAGTGGCTCCAGCTGACCATGTGGCTCTTGAACGGCGGCTTCTGAGGGGGGCTCATCTATCTTCCGGGGTCATTCGCACCATCGAGGCGGCCCGGCGTTCCTCGACGACCCGCATTTATAACTCCACCTGGGCGGCCTTCGTCCGCTGGTGCTCCCCCAGGGGCATCTCTCCCGACAGAGCCACCATTCCCAACGTCTTGGATTTCCTTCAAAAGGGCCTGGAGGACGGGCTCTCGCAAAACACCTTACGACGCCAAGTGGTGGCTCTGTCCTTGGTCTTGGGGGGGGGCGGGGTCTTCTTCTCTTTCCCAGTCTCCCCTGGTCAAGCTGTTCCTCAAGGGGGTGGCAAATCTCAGGCCTCCCACCGTTCATAGATTTCCCATGTGGGACCTTCCTCTAGTCCTCAAGGCCTTAACGGGAGCTCCGTTTGAACCTCTCCGCTCGGTGCACTTGCGCTTCTTATCACTGAAGGTGGTCTTCCTGGTGGCCATCACTTCCGCCCGGCGTATATCCGAGCTGGGCGCCCTGTCCTCTAAGGATGACCTCTGTCATTTTCACCAGGACAGAGTGGTCCTTCGCCTTGACCCGGCATTTGTCCCCAAAGTAAATACCCCCTTTCACAGGGCTCAGGAGATCGTCCTGCCCGACTTCTGCCCGGGTCCGTCCAATGACAGGGAGCAGCTTTGGCATCGACTGGATGTCCGCCGTGCCCTGTGGATCTACCTCCGGCGGACCAAGGATTTCCGCAAGTCGGAGGCCTTGTTTGTCTCCTTCTTACCTGGAGCTCTGGGTTCGAGGGTGTCCTCGGCTACCATCGGCCGTTGGCTGCGTCAGGCCATCTCAGAGGCCTACGTGGCCTCAGGGCGGCCGGTTCCATCGGGCATCACGGCGCACTCTACCAGGAGCACGGTGACCTCGGCAGCGTGGGCCACGAGGGCCCCGTTTGAAGACATCTGCCGGGCGGCTACCTGGGCCACTCCAACTTCATTCATCCGGCACTATCGTCTGGATGCTTTCGCGTCTGCAGACGCGTCTTTCGGTCGTAGGGTCCTACAGGGGGTGGCGGCTGAGGCTCCCCTTGGGCCCTAGAGTTTCTGTTCTCCCTCCCTGGGACTTTAGCTTGGGTATGTCCCACGTGTGACCATTCCCTCCTCCCACTCTGGAAAAAGGACGTTGGTCTTACCTGAACGTCTATTTTCTGATGGGAGGAGGGAATGGTCACAACCCGCCCTGAGTTCTGTCAGTTGGGGCCAAGGGGAGGGCCCGGGGGGTGTTTTCCCGGGGTTTGTTGTGTTGTTGTTTTCTTGTTTTTCAGTTGTACCGTTCGTGTTTGAGAATCTGGGCTAACAGTGGACAGGCACCAGTATTTATAGATTTCCTCTCAGTCTTGGACCAATCAGGCTGTGATAAAACCCACGTGTGACCATTCCCTCCTCCCATCAGAAAATAGACGTTCAGGTAAGACCAATGTCCTTTTCATGTTGTAACGGCCTGGGTGGTGAGTGGGGCTCGTTTGTTGATTAGGGCTGGTTTCCAGATGTCTGGTAGGCAGGAGGTATCATCACGGTTGTTCATGTTGTGAGGGTGTTTCTCTATTTCGATAGCTTCCATAATTATTCTCTTGTTGAAGTGTTCAGTTTTGGAGATTAACCTGGTTCCTTCAAAATTAATTTCATGTCGTGTAGTTTTAAGGTGCTAGAAAAGAGAGGAAGTTTTTTCTTTTTTTCTTACTGTGTTCTTGTGTTCTGCGATACGTGCATTTACATACATAGGACAAACGAACAGGAGAATAAATGCACGCATCGCAGAACACAAGAACAACCAGCAACAAGACACAAGGTAGTTATACTGCATTAACAAGGTCTCTCCCAGGCAAAGATTTCAAAGCAGACTGGGGTTTCAAGATGTGCTGTTCAAGCTCTTTTGAAGAAGCACAAAGAAACGGGCAACGTTGAGGATCGTAGACGCAGTGGTTGGCCAAGAAAACTTAGTGCAGCAGATGAAAGACACATCAAGCTTATTACTCGTCGAAATCGGAAGATGTCCAGCAGTGCCATCATCTCAGAACTGGCAGAAACCAGTGGGAGCCAGGTACAACCATCTACTGTCCAGAGAAGTCTGGCCAGAAGTGGTCTTCATGGAAGAGTTGCAGCCAAAAAGCCATACCTCCGATATGGGAACAAGGCCAAGCGACTAAAGTATGCACAAAAACATAGGAACTGGAGTGCAGAAAAATGGCAGCAGGTGCTCTGGACTGATGAGTCTAAATTTGAAATATTTGGCTATAGCAGAAGGTAGTTTGTTTGTTGAAGGGCTGGAGAGCGGTACAATAATGAGTGTCTGCAGGCAACGGTGAAACATGGTGGAAGTTCTTTGAACGTTTGGGGCTGCATTTCTGCAAATGGAGTTGGAGATTTGTTCAGGATTAATGGTGTTCTCAATGCTGAGAAATACAGGCAGATACTTATCCATCATGCAATACCATCAGGGAGGCGTATGATTGGCCCCAAATTTATTCTGCAGCAGGACAACGACCCCAAGCATACAGCCAAAGTCATTAAGAACTATCTTCAACGTAAAGAAGAACAAGAAGTACTAGAAATGATGGCATGGCCTCCACAGAGCCCTGATCTCAACATCATCGAGTGTGTCTGGGATTACATGAAGAGACAGAAGGATGTGAGAAAGCCTACATCCACAGAAGATGTGTTTAGTTCTCCAAGATGTTTGGAACAATCTACCAGCCGAGTTCCTTCAAAAACTGTGTGCAAGTGTACCTAGAAGAATTGCTGCTGTTTTGAAGGCGGTCACGCCAAATATTGATTTGACTTAGATTTTTCTTTTGTTCGCTCACTTTGCATTTTGAAAAGTGACAAAAATAAACAATCATTGTTTATATTTCTGAAAGCATTCTTTGTTTACAGCATTTTTCCACACCTTTTGCACAGTACTACATATATATGTAGTATATGTAGTACGGCAAGGTCTCACTATATACAGTATGTATACTATATATACTATGTATGTGTGTGTGTGTTTGTGTGTGTGTGTGTGTGTTGCCTTTGTTATATTTGTGTAACAAATATTGTGTAACAAAGGCAACAGTAAAAATATTGGGTTTCTGTCATGATAGACTCTTGTGACGAGCCGATTGACAGATGATGGAAGCAGTTAGCTTCCTCCCATAATTGGGGCTTACCAGGGGTTGTAAAAAAATCTAATAGATACCTTTCACCCTGGCTTCGCTGATAACGGATAAGAGCCTGTAGCCTAATGGCTAAGATGTCTGCCTAGTATGTAATATAGCACAGGTTTAAATCCCAGTAAGGGTATGGCTAGCTGATGAGAGCTAAATAGCTTGAAATAGATCTATACTAGTCTCCCTTTATTTATTTATCAGCACAAATAAAAAACACAAATATAACAAAGGCAACAGTAAAAATATTGGGTTTCTGTCGTGATGGACTCTTGTGACGAGCCGATTGACAGATGATGGAAGCAGTTAGCTTCCTCCCATAATTGGGGCTTACCAGGGGTTGTAAAAAAATCTTATATATATATATATGTGTGTGTGTGTGTGTGTGTGTGTGTGTGTATGTATGTATGTATGTATGTATGTATATGTATATATATGTATATATATGTACGTACGTACGTACGTACGTACATATATATATATATATATATATATATATATATATATATATATATATATATATACACACATATACATACAGACATATATATATATATATATATATATATATATATATATATATATATATATATATATACATACATACATACATACATACATACATACATACATACATACATATATGTATATACACAAATATACATATATATATATTTGTTTGTTTTCTGAGGTTTTCGCGGGTGTTAGTATGTAGGTCTTTGGTTGTTCGGGTTTTCTCCCGCGTAAAATTGGAAGTGTCTTGGGGACGTTTCGACGAAGTCTCATTCGTCATTTGTCATGGTCAGATCACTACCTGTTGAGGCTTGATTTTTGGAAGCTACTCCCCCACCGCAGGGAGGTGGAACCGATTAGGTGGTTCCGCCCCAGACACCTGATGGACCCGTTGGGATTTCAGAAGGAGCTTGGGGAGATGCCTGACTCTCTTGCCCACAATCCGGCAGAGTTCCTGGTCGCTGCCTGGAACACAGCAGCGACTGGGCCCCTGGATCGGATTGCGCCTATGCGCCCTCCCCGCAGCAGTGGATCCAGGAGGGCTCCTTGATTTACTGAGGAACTCCGGGAGATGAAGCGCCAAAAGAGATGCCTAGAGCGACTCTGGAGGGGTAGTAACTCCGAATCCGACCGAACACTGCTAAGAGCCTTTATTAGGACTTATCTCGTGGTGATACGGGCGGCAAAATGTGCGCATTTTTCCGCTCTCATTGCGTCCGCAGAATTGCGCCCAGCCACCCTGTTTAGGATAACCTGTTCCCTCCTGAATGGGGGGGAAACGGGTGATGCCTTGCAGGGTCGAGCTGAGGAGTTTGCTCAGTTTCTGTCGGACAAAATCACTCAGATTCCGACAGACCTGGACTCCATTTGGACAGAACCAACCGAGTTGCCGAGGGAGGGTCTTGCTCAGACTTTCTGGAATGAGTTCCAGCTTGCCACCCCTGATGAAGTGGACAAGGCCATGGGAGCGATGAGTGCCTCCACCTGTTTACTGGATCCGTGTCCCTCCTGGCTGGTCTCAAAGGCTGGCTCCAGAGAATTATGAACGCCTCCTTGATGGAGGGATCCTTTCCACGTCCTCTTAAGGAGGCGGTGGTGAGACCCCTCCTCAAGAAGCCTTCTCTGGACCCAGCTATTTTTAAAAACTATCGTCCAGTCTCCAACCTCCCTTTTTAGGGAAGGTTGTTGAGAAGGTGGTGGCCCTCTAACTCCGACGGACCTTGGATGAAGCAGATTATCTAGACCCTTTTCAGTCTGGTTTCAGGCCTGGTTACTCCACCGAAACCGCTTTGGTCGCACTGACGGATGATCTCTGGCGGGCCAGGGACAGAGGCCATTCCTCTGTCCTTGTGCTCCTTGACCTCTCAGCGGCCTTCGATACCATCAACCATGGTATCCTTCTGCGGCGACTGGGAGAGGTGGAAGTGGGAGGCACGGTTTTACGGTGGTTCTCCTCTTACCTCTCCGACAGGTCGCAGTCGGTGTTGGTCGGAGGACAGAGGTCGACTCCTAGGCCCCTCAATTATGGGGTGCCGCAGGGGTCGGTCCTGTCCCTCCCCCTATTTAACATCTACATGAAGCCACTGGGCGAGATCATCCACTGGCATGGGATTAAATACCACCAGTATGCGGACGATACTCAGCTGTATCTGTCCGCCCCGTGCCAACTCAGTGAAGTGGTGGAAGTGATGTGCCAGTGCCTGGAAGCTGTTAGGGTCTGGATGGGAGTGAACAAACTCGCACTCAATCCTGACAAGACCGAATGGCTGTGGATGTTGCCCCCTAAGGACAGTCCATCTAGTCCTTAATCCTGGGGGGAGAAAACTTGCCCCCCTCAGAGAGGGTTCGCAATTTGGGGGTCCTCCTGGACCCACAGCTGACCTTGGAACACCATCTGTCGGCTGTGACCAGGGGGGCCTTTGCCCAGGTTTGCCTGGTGCACCAATTGCGGCCCTATTTGGACCGGGAGGCACTTCAGACAGTCACTCATGCCCTTGTCATCTCAAGACTAGATTACTGTAACACGCTCTACTTGGGGCTGCCCCTGAAAAGTGTTCGGCGACTGCAACTAGTCCAGAATGCAGCCGCGTGAGCAATATTGGGTGTGCCAAGGTACACCCATATCACATCTATCCTCCGCGAGCTGCACTGGCTGCCCATTGGTCTCCGAACACGATTCAAGGTGCTGGTTATCACCTTTAAAGCCCTACATGGCCTAGGACCTGGGTGCCTACGAGACTGTCTTCTGCAACATACCTCCCTTAGACCAATAAGATCGCACAGGATGGGCCTTCTCCAGGTGCCTTCAGCAGGACAATGCTGGCTGGTGGTGCCTAGGAGTAGGGCCTTCTCTGTTGCCACTCCGGCCATATGGAATGAGCTGCCCCCAGAGATCCGGGCCCTCCCCACTCTCATGGCCTTTCGCAAAGCCATTAAAACCTGGCTTTTCCGGCAGGCCTTCTGATTGGGTGTTTGTTGCGTTCCTTTTTTAACTTCATGTATCCTATTGTTTTTAAGTTCCCTTAATTTCTTTTTATTTTTGTAAGCCGCCCGGAGTCCTTCGGGATTGGGCGACATAGAAATAAATAAATTCAATTCAATTCAATTCCTTATCAGCTCTGCCAGGGAAGTAGGTATGTATTTAGTGTCACAACCCCTGGTATGCCCAAATATGGGAGGAAGCAGACTGCTTCTTTTCTCTGTCTATCGGCTCGTCACAAGAGACCATAACGACAGAAAGCCATTTTATTTTTATATATCTTGGTCATCAAATGACTGTTCACAAATACCAATGCATTTATTTCATAGGAAAGCATCCCAGATGAAAGATACAATGTTCTGTTACATTGGCAAATTCATGTCTCACTCCTATGCCTGTAGATTTTCCCTCCTCCCCATCTCTGTACCATTTAAATAGCAAACATTGAACAGCTGCTTCAAAACAGAAATGATATTGATAGAATGTGTCTACATTCGATTGATCTACATTTTTGTATATCTTTTCCTCCTTAATATTTGAGCAAGAATTTTAACCTAGCTATTTCAGTATAGCTTTTTAATAAAAATAAAACCTATTTTCCAACTTAATAACGTGACATTTTAAAATATTGTTGTCAGCAATAACATAATTATACTACATTTGTTTATGCACTTTGTATGAATTCCATTTAAACAAAATTTTGGTAATTTGTTAAATAGCTCTTACTGATTGATTTAAGAAAGAATAGTTTGTTGGAATATGAAACCTACCAAATGTTTAACAATATATTTTTTTTACTCGGTAGCAAATAGAAGGGTTATGCAGAAGCATTGTGAGTTAATAGGCAAGGCTGGTACAATCCACCAAATCCTGGATTTCATTGGGTCTTGCATTCCTATTGTTTCTTTTTTATATATATTTCAGCTTCTTGATTGGATACCCTCTAGACAGATTAGCAAATGAAATTTCAAATCAATAGTTTAAAATCCTCTGAAATTTATTGATCAGATTTTGGTGCAACGTAAAGGGCATGAGGGAATGACAGAGTGTATGTATTTGCAATAATCTGAGCACAAATCATCCTTCAATTGTTCTTTGTATTTAATCTAAACTGTTTTAGTAATTAGGCATTTGCATGCTTACATATGATCAACAAATTTAGGATGGGGTACTTTACAATCTTTAAAATGTAATAAAAGTTGGGTTATATTCTGTATGTATATTCCTTAAAAATTGAAAGTACATAAATATTTTAAAAAGTAGTTGCGTTTTGGGTTTTAAATGTTGGAATATAATAAAAACATTTCTAATAAAACATCTCAGTTTTGTTTTGTGTGTAAACCTCCATAGTTAAGTTGTACACAGCAATTTCTTGATTGTATAACACTGCATAGCTCAGAGGTGAGATTAGAGAAACCCTGTAGAGTAGATAATACTTGAGGGCATCTACAACCAGAAAAGTATGTGCATTTAGGCATGGGAGGAAGGAAGGATCTGCTTTAAATTTAGTGTAGGGTCACTGAATCATAATGATAGATTAAATAGAGGAGTTGGAACAAAGAATAGGGATATGCAGTGTGTAGCACTAATACTAGAAGTCTATGCTTTGCAGTAGTTATTTAATGTCTTTTCCCATATGTTTCTGAATAGAGAAGGTTATGGCAGAGATGAGCTAAGGAATAGCTTTGTTAGTGAGTAGTTAAATGGAAATAAATTTTTAAAAGAATTCTTTCTGTATACTAAGACTGCTTGTGAGTACAACAGCATAATGTTGGAATGTTAACATTCACTATCACACATATTTGTAAATTTGTTATGGACTTTACTCTTCAAACTTGCAATACTGTTTGTTATAGCTCTGAAAACATAAAAGACTCTTTATGCTTTCCTTGGTTGCAATGGAAGTAAGTTTTGGTTATCTTGAGGAACTTAAGTATCTGGCAAGCAGTATTAATTATTATAAGCAGATGGAAATATTAAATCGAAGGAAAATTAGAAGTGATATTTTTATTAATATTTATCAGCTATAATATTTTGTGTATATGAAATGTATATGAGCATGTTTTGTCAATGGTCTATGAGAGCTTCACTTCCACTGTGATTTATGAATGGAAGTAATTTATATGCCTATATGGGCATGTTTGTGTGAAAAAAAACCCAGAGTAATAGATGCACTCTTGCAGAAGGAGAATTGCTGGAGTATAGAAAAGACAGAATCTTGTTATTTATGCGTTTTCTATAATGACAAAATTAGAATTATGTTCCTCCTTCCTTCATTAACTTAAAGAGGAGCTGCTTCTAATGTATGATCAATATCTTTAAATGCCTCTTTGCCACATCAGTACCCAGGCAATTGACCCATGTAACCTGATCCAATCAACCTATAAATTGGTCAGCTCAGAGCCTTTTTTGAAGAAAAGAAACCACACAATTCTGAAATGTTCCTATTTCTAAGGCATATCAACTGGTCAGTGTATATCCCCTAGGCACTACTCATACTGCATTGCTTTCTTTTACTGATGAGACCAAAACAATGAAGTAGTTAAGATTCACCATGTGCTTCTCTTTCATTCAGACAGATCATCCTGTTGATTCTTTATTCTGCCCATCTGGAGCACAGTCTCCAAGTTACTTGAATCATCAGTACTTTTTGTTTGACGCTTATAACTGCCCAGCAGTTTGAGTACCAGTTGTCTTCTTTAATTCCTAGTATTTGTACACTTGTAATTAAAGGTTGACTAAGAGCTTGTTTGGACCATTTCTTGATCACATTTTCCAAACCTGCTATTCATTCTGTTCCAGGGTTGATTTATATTTTAAGATCAGAAATACTCTATTACTTTTCTTGAAGTTTTATTTTCACATTTGTGAAAGGATCTGTTTTGTGCACCCAGAGGGAGTCTTGAACTTGGTACAATACCTTTAGAGGTCTGACATATGGCATTATATATATATATATATATATATATATATATATATATATATATATATATATATATATATATATGAATACCATTTTTCATTTTTGGTGCATCACTAAAAGTTTGTCTTATATATGAGGCACTGTTTTTTTAGACCCATGGTTCTCTTTGTCAAATAGATAGAAACTATTTCTAAATGAAATAACTGCAACCATTTAATTATATTTAATTTCGTTTAATACAGTACCAAATTCTGTGGCAGCAGAGTCTCTATACTCATTGCAATCATATACATTATTCAAGGTCTTTCTTATAGAATAATCTTCAATTCTTTCTAAATTGTTTGAGATTTTTAGCCTTGTTTAAATTTATAACCAAATCTTTGAATCTAGATGGGACTTTGCTCCATGGTGAGTTTTTAATTATGTGTGAAGCTCTCTTGAGCAGAAATAAGCTCATGCTGTAGTTCTTCTTTCCCTTTTTAAAGTGATTAATATCATTCCTGTTCACCATCATGTTCACCAGTATTTGAGTTTCCTGCCCCATTTCAACACTACTTCAATTACTTATTTGGTAAACTTTAATAGAAACATTATATCAGTCCATGTACTAGCCGTTTTCGTTCAAATCCAATCACAAGAAGAAATCACATTTACTCAAATGTTGTAACTGCTGCTTTAATATTCTATATCAACGTGCAAAAGTTTGAGATTGATGAGCCAGAGTTAGAACATTCTAGTTTTCAGACCTAGGCATTTTCATGTTGAAAATGTTAATCTTTATTATTGTTGAAATCAATGCATTCACTTTATTATTTATTTTTCTGAAATACTTCTGTTATGGCAGGATTTTTATTTATTATCTAAAATTGGGTTTCATGTCCTCTTCACTTCCTGACCCCAGAGACTTATAATATCCAGCAACTCTTGCGTTATCAGTATTGCAGCCAAATAAACACAGTTTGAAAGCCTATTGATAAAGGAATATGCTCTGAAGGCTTATACCAAACTCCAGGCCCATAGCTTGTCAAGCTGGAAAATGTCACCGTTTCTGCCAAAGTGTCTGGATCTTCCAAACATGTGACAAACAACTAAGTGTCTCCAAAAATATTATCCATACTCAACATTAAAAATTGTGCCATTTGTTCTCATTTCAGTTTTATATTAATCACTCTACTCTGTTGCACTCAATGAATATTGGTGGTAGCACTATAAGAACTAATTGTACTTTCTGTCTCTGTTAAGCAATCCTCCTTTTCCTTTGTGGAACTGTACTTCAATTATTGATCATTAATTCTGTTTTATAATTTTTGCTACAGATAAAGGCTATTATCTATCATCTATAATACAGTGAAATAATAGTTGTGGGCACCAACAGTGGAAATATATTTTCCTCAAAATGCTTCTTGTGGACAGCTTGCTCCTGTGGGAAATAGGTGAGGGAATAGATTCATCAATTGCTTCTTATCCTCTTTTATGGAGAAACTAATTTATTCATGACCAGAATATGTTAAAAGTTTATAATGAACTTGTGAACTATAACATTTTTATTATATGTCTTTAATCCAATGCCTTAGAGTTTTATAGCTACTTGGGCATTCAGCCCAACTATTTTTTAATTTTTAATATCATCAAATCCATACCAACTCATGTCAACTTATAATAAAAATTAAAATATTCACAATTCTACGTAGTTATGAAAAATAAAAATGTATGTGGTAAAAAGCTACCTTAACAAAGAAGGAGGGTAAATGGCAAAATTTGAATCAAGACACCTACTAGGGTATATATATAAATTGTTATTAAAATGTATCATGGAGACAAAACACATACAGATAGTCCTACTGCAATGGAGCCTGCCATTACCATCACAAGTTATGACACAAACCCACATGATCACCTCCCTTAATGACTCCTGAAACTGCTCTCCCCGGGGCAGTTGTTAAGCAATCATGCAAATCATTAAGCAAATCAAGTGATGCCTCAGGATGTAGGGCTGGCCTAGTGAAAACCCTGGGTCCATTCTTTGCTTCTCCCCATGGGCCTTGGGCCTGCTTTCCCTCACAGTTCCTGTAATAGCAATAGCAATAGCAGTAGACTTATATACCGCTTCATAGGCCTTTCAGGCCTCTCTAAGCGGTTTACAGAGAGTCAGCATATTGCCCCCAACAATCTGGGTCCTCATTTTACCCACCTCGGAAGGATGGAAGGCTGAGTCAACCCTGAGCCGGTGAGATTTGAACCGCTGACCTGCTGATCTAGCAGTAGCCTGCAGTGCTGCATTTAACCACTGCGCCACCTTGGCTCTTAAGTCTTCTACCTGCTCCTGACCCAGCCACTCAGCCACTCAAGGGAGCCTCAGTGTGTTTCAGAAGCTACTGGTGTGTGCAAAGATGTTGCAACTTTCAAGACTCGGCCTGCTTCTCAGCCAGCTCCAGGGCCCAGCAGCACTCAACTTTTCAGTTTTCTATAGTTTCTGACAGAGCTGCCCAGACAATGCGAGGCTCAGCTTTCCTTCAGAACAGCCGTGTGGTTGGCTTGTGCCATTCTGCAAGCAGATGCTATTCTCAGTTATTGTCACAATTCTTTCGAAGGCTCCATTTTTAAGGAGGCTCCATTTAAAGAATTTACCTATACTATAATATATGAGAAAATTGGTACAAAAAATGTTACGGTTCTCTCTCTTCTCTCTCCTCCTTCCTGTCTGTCTCTCTGTCTGTCTCTCAGCAAATAGCAGCTTCAGGGATAGTTTTCATGATTCTTATATCTTACATCACAGGCAAAGGACATTCTGGGCAGAGGAACTTGTCAGAAGCAGTTCTCTTCCAAATGCTTCTGAAAATACAATTAAGAAATTCAATACTCACATTTAAAGAGTCCCTTCTTTCATTAATAATATATCCTTACTTCAAAATGTTTTTTTCAGCATTTTTCAGAAACATTCTTGTGTGAAGTCATGATCAGGGATCATAAAATAAAATAAAAAACCTCTATGAAGAGCTTAAAAACTAGATGATGTTACGTTAGATATTAAGGAAAGGAAAAGGCTAGGTTACGTTTCATCTGCAACAGGCACTCTGGAATGTATATTTCTAACTGACTTCCAAATCAATTCTCAAATAATGGCTCTTTCATATATGTTTAGATTCTTCGATTGCATTTCTTATTTTCTTGATTTTCACCAAATGAATTTTGAAGGGAAAAGGAGGAGCAGGGGGTGGGGAAGACCTCATTTACCTTTAAAGCCCTACATGGCCTAGGACCTGGTTATCTCCATGATCGCCTCCTGCAACATACCTCCCAGCGACCAATAAGATCGCACAGGGCAGGCCTCCTCCGAGTACCATCGACTGCGCAGTGCCGTCTGGCAGGTCCGCAGGGGAGAGCCTTCTCTGTAGCTGCCCCGGCCCTTTTGAATGATCTACCCCCTGAGATCCCGACCCTCCCCACTCTCTTGGCCTTCCGTAAGTCTGTTAAGACCTGGCTGTTCCGGCAGGCCTGGGGCTGTTGATCTAGACTGATCTTCAGCCCCATTAAGATCGAGTGTATGTTGTGCCCTCCTTTAATTCATCTTTGTTTTGTATTTTAACTTTTTAAAATGCTTTTAAACTGTTTTTATGTAAGCCGCCCGGAGTCCTTCGGGATTGGGCAGCATACAAATCTATTAAAATTGCAAATTGCATAGAAACAGGCAAGGAAAGAGAAGGCTTAAGGAAGAATGAAAGCTTCATTCTTTCAGAAAAAATGCCAATTATATTATTAAGATGCCAGTTATATTATCATCAAATAATATACAATGTGGATTAAGGTTTGTATATGATTTTAAACAGGATCTTCCCTTTAAAATTGTTTGAGAGCACTTTTTGGTCTTTAATGAGTCTTGACGCTTTCAGTAGTTTCCTTTTAAATTATGGAGTTCAGTCCTGAACATATTATTCACTATGTACAATGGATTTACTTCCAAATAAATAAATTTAGGGCTGCAGCCTCTTGATTAACTCACAGTCTAATGTTTTGTTTTTATCTTCCTCATCTTTAAAAAAGGAGGATTTGTGCAGCCTATCTGTTCTGTAATACAATCCTGCACAAATGACCCTTCATCACTCCATTTGTCTGTTCTATTGATCTGTTTGTTTTCCAATGCTTCTGCATGTGCCCTTAAACAACAAACCTTTGGGGGCAGGGCATGTGATATTTAAAAAACAGCATTCAGTTATACATTGCTGCACAAATCATGTTAGTCTGCTGAGAGTAATGTTATAATAATGCCACATCTACAAAATAGAGAACATATTTTGATTTTGTTTTAAAATCAATACTTTTCATGTAGGAAGAAGAAGCTATAGAACGTGAGTTCCTGATGTGATGTTTTTTAATATATTGCCTATCTCACAAAGCAGATTATCTTTTGATAATATTTATTAGCAGCCATTTTGCTATGTCCTGAGTCATTTATTTTATCCTACGTAGCTGTTCAAATATATATTTCTGAATGAAATGTTGCAATATATTTCACTACCAATCTATATTCATTCCTAACAGTTTTTTGTGTATGAAATGCAATTGCCATATATTAGGTCATATAAAATGATAAATAAGAAGTAAATAAGTGGAACTGAGGCTGATGAATTTTTACATTTGCCAATTCAAGGTGTATTACAGGGAACAAATATTTAATATGGAATCTGTTCAAAATAAGAGGCCTTTGGATTGAAGATGTATAGGCTAAAAATGAAGATTGTTCTTTTACTATTCTGAATGCACATGTGAAAAATACTGCATTCTCTCAATCTTTGAAATATAAGAACTGGGTTGTTAGGATTGATCAGCAATTACAAGATTAGGGTAAATACTGTTCATAAAAAGGGGCTCAAGATCTGAAGCCCCTCTTTTTTGCTGATTGCTTTTTCATTTGCTTATGAGAACCATATAGCAGAATTGGTGCATTAGCTATATTTTCATTTCTGAAATGCACGTTTTATCCTGAGTGTGTATAGGTTGGTTTGCAAGTACTATAATCTCTACATTAGAAATCATAGCTACCTGGAATACTACTTTGTTGCTTTTTGATACACTGGCCAAAAGGCTAAAAAATTGGTCTGTATTGTACCTCTATGCCACTATGTGGCATAGAGGTACAATATGCTGTTATCCTAGCCCGTGCATTCTCTGTTTCACTAAAAAAAAAAATATTGCTTGACCAAAGTCATAATGGATAACGGAGATCAATATGGGCCTCCCCATGACATATGGATGGCTGTTACATAGAATGAAGGAAGAGCAAATGATGTATTTTCTTAATTTTGAATATGGAAATGTTGAAAACAAGCTTAATTTCCCCCCTTATTTAAATTAATCAGATTTCTGTCTGTTTTGCAAAAAGACAATCAGCTGAGACATCCAACTTTCAAGAGTTCAACAATAAGCAAATATTGTTACCACCATGGTGTTGGCTTATGTGTCTGTTTGGGATACTTAGGAGGAATAGCTGAAGGTCCATTGTTGCTGCCACTGTTTCAAAATATTTACCACAAGAAACTGCCATGTCAGTCTGTAAACCTAAGTTCTCTAAATTCTTCCACTTTTATGCTAAGCCCTGATTGTATAAGGACATATGAAATGTCTTCATTTTACATAAAATATTCTCAACATAGAATCCTCTGTGCATAGGATTTTAAAACATTATATTTATAGTCTTTTTTTAAAAATAGGCTAGTTGATACATTATCAGAGAGCAACTTAAAAAAAATACTATAGGTCAAAAAGGACTGGCTTTGGCATCTTTTCAGAAGGCATTTGTGAATATAACCTCAGCCTTTTGTTTAACTAAACACAGTGCATGCCTAAATACATTTTACCTGCTACTTCCCAGCTGAGGCCTGTCTCTAACAACTAGTGTATTTTGCAACAAGCTGCTCAACAGATGTCATTCTGGTTGAATAATACTTGTGCGTTGGCTAACATTACTCAAACTTTGATCACTTTAGTTCAGCACATCAGTCTGGCATTGTGCTTTATACCAACATAACACTCTAAGTAGAAATGCCTTTCAGGCTTAGAATAGCAAAGGAATGTTATTGAAATCAATGGAGTTACAGACGAATGAATGGAAAAAGGAGAATACTGTTTATTTCATAATGCTGTGGTGTTGTGTTTTGGAATTAGAACAGAATGTAAAGAATCCAGTTTCCCGAATTTAGTTATTTTTACTTCATTGGTGTTGAAGAACAGTATTTATTCTTTTTGCTGTTTTTGTAGATTTTATTATATGACTAACATTGGTTTCTTAGATAAGCAAACTCCTTGTCTTTATAGTATGTGTCTTAATTATGAAAATAATATAATTTTGATAATAAATAAAATAGGGAAATTATTTTCAGTGCCTTTTATTTCTGGACATACTAACACTCATTTTAGGAAACACATCTTAGTCCTGAATCTTTTTATGTAGGTTATAATAATAGTCATGTCTGTTGCCTCCTGACATGGAAAATATTTTTTTAAAAGATATTCTTAAGTGTTTAGGAAGCTTATCTTTATTCTCTGTAGGTTATCTTACACTTGTTAAAACATCCATTCTGGAATTATTAGTTTGTAATCTAGAATGTAAACTCTTGAAGGTTTTCTTGGTTACCCTATGCAGTGTGTGTGTGTGTGTGTGTGTGTGTGTGTGTGTGTGTGTGTATGAGAGAGAGAGAGAGAGAGAGAGAGAGAGAGAGAGAGAGAGAGAGAGAGAGAGAGAGAGAGAGAGAGCAAAATAGAAATATTGCTGTAATATTATAAACTAAACAGGTAAAGTTTCATTTTATATGCAAAATGACACTGAAATAACTTTTTAAACTTTTGCAACAAAAACAACTTTGAAACTTGTAGCACATTAAAAATAGCAATTATGCATAAGGTTTCTTAAACTACAGTTCAGTTCAACAGGTGAATCACTTTCTAAAACAGAAGGGGAGAGAGTGTGTGTGTATGTTAAGAGGAGTGGGGAGAAAGATTACTTAATAAGCAATGACTTAAGAATAAAATGTAAATTTTATGTAACAGAATGTAAATTTAACATGCTAATATTAAACCTTAGTGTATATAAAATGATTAGTGACTATAACAGTTGGTTACCAGACTGATAGAGATTCATTAGCTGCAAATGTCCATCAGAAGGCTGTAAAAAGTTACATCAGAAAGTCTCCGTTCTAATGTACATGGGGTAATAGGGTATTAGTTCTACATTGAAAAGAATTAAAATGTAGGAATTATTGTAACCGCGTCCTATCTATCTTTCTAAAGAGAATTGTGTCAGAAGAATGCTTATAGTAGAAGAATCACTTTCTTTTTAGAGAGAGCTAAATAGTTTGACAATCACCATTCACCATCTAGTGTTAACAATTTGTTAGACAAATAATACCTGTAGTGGGATAAAATAATTGTGATTCCGGCTATAAATAAAAGAACCAAACTTCTTGGTAAGTTGAAAAACCAGTATTAGATTATGCCTAATAAATTCTCATATTAGAGTATACCTAATAAAGTGATTTTATTCATCAGTGGCCACTTTAAAATAACAGTTGATACCCATACATTATTGGCAAATGAACAAATGAAAATAGCAATGTGCTTGATTTTTTTAGATCTTGCAAAAGGGATAAAATCTGTTATAAAAGTATGAGAGAGAAATATTGTCATCAACAAAGTTTCCTGGCATAGAGAAGGCCAGCCAGGCATCGCTACTCATTGTGACCGAATGCTTCAACTAGGAGCAGTAAATAACCATGGACTCTTTTCTAAGTCTGTCCTATAGTATGCTAGTTTTGGATGCCACTGTAGGCTTGTTAATTAATTTTTTAATTCATTGGATAGGTGTTGTAATATAAGAAATACAAATTGGAGCAGAGGCTCAAGCATAGATTAGGAAAAGGTATTTTTTTTCAGCCAATGGGCCAGATTCCTTTTAATATCCCTTTCAAGGGCTACGTGATGTTATTGCCCAGGTAAAAACACACAAAAATGACACAATAGTCTGTCCATAGAAGTAAATTCATCTTCTTCACTTCACTGTAATTCCCCAGTATTCCACTTCATTCCACTGTAAGGTCACTATTTTCTTTAGAATTGTATTTCCCAGTCTACCTGTCATTGACACTTTCTTAGAATTGTTTGAAAAAAATCAAAATATTATATTTCACTAGTAGGATCTTTAGACTAAAATTACTGAATATTGACATTAATGTATTTTTCTTTCTGATCGCTTTGAAAACAGATTTGAATAATTATTTTTCTAAAGGGCCATTTTCTTTTTATGGTACCTTTTATGTTATATTTGCTACATGCACCAGGTACATTTATGTCCAAGTAGTTTCACAGTAAACTTGATGAATGTGTCTGTAAAACATCTGGTACGGAAGCAAACAACTAAATTTTGATTCTAGCTTTCATTAGAGGTCTTAATGATTGCTTAAAAAAAAAATCACTTCTAGAACTTCCTGTGGTGACGTCACTGTGCTTAGAGTGGAGGGAAGGAAGCTCTCCTAACCTCTAACTCTAACTTCTTCGTTTAGGCTCACCTTTGAGCACTGTTGATCCTGTAGGGGCCAACAGATTAAGGGGGATATTCTGTAGACGCTGGGGTGATAAGGCAAATCCTCCTGCGGAAAGGAGAAACCCCCTAAACGGATGAGGAACTATCCTGCCTTTTGGTTAGGACCAGAATGATGGCGACCGCATAAGAAGGAAGCGAATAGACAGAGAAGCAGTGGAAATCGGATACTTGTTACTATTGCTGACAAGCCAAAGAGGAAGGCAATGCGAAACTGGCAGAGAGGGTAAGCTGGAAAGAAGAAGGCACCAGGAGAGAGGCTGTTTTTGCAGCTCAATTTTGCCGAAAAGAACTGGAGCAGATACGCTGAGACGCTGGGACGGAAGGGACAGCTGGAAGAGGCTAAATGAATTAGCCACAGTGAGAACGAAAATCTGACATAGACAACAGGAGTGGAGTGGAAAATAATATTTGCCGAAAAGATTTGGAAAGCTCAAAGGAGAGATTGTTTAACAGTCGGGTTGGTACACTGAGTTCCTTTTCTTTTTCTGCTCACTCTTCCTTCTACTGCTTATTGAATTTATAAGTATTTGACATTTATTTGCCTCGGAGTTTGGAACAGTGCCAGAGACAATAGATAGAGGACTGTATTGGAAAGAGAACTTTGCTTTGTGGATATTCACAGTGAGACTGAGGAAAGGGTGACACCTAGTGGACTGTAAATCTGAACCCTGAAATCTGATGTAAGAAAATTTCTGATGACATAAGCTGATACATATATATATATGTATATATATGTATGTATGTATGTATGTATGTATGTACACACACACACACACACACACAGACTAATTACTAGGATTGAATGCTTGTATAATTGATAAAATTGAGGGACATTTATTGGTATAAGATAATAGTGTAATATATAAATTTATGATATATATTAAGTAAAGACCAAAAACCAAATAATCAAATAGGATAGAATACTACATAGGAATGTTTAGGGATTGAAATGTGATATTAAGGACAGTTAATTATTGTTGAATATTGAAATATACAATTATTTATATCATAGATATTACTGACAAAGTAGAAGTAAAAGTAAAACTTATGTGCAATTGTAGGCAAGGATAAATAGGGGGATAAAAATGGCAACTTCAGTAAAATTAGTGAAAAAAACTACACCCAATGTGATCTCAGCAACACCACCACTCCTCAAATCAAATCAAAGATCAATTGAGAGTGCGTTGGGGTTGGAGAAAGGTGAAAAGATGACAGAAACAGCGGGACCAGCTCCAACGATGCAGAGTATGCAATCAATCCTCCAGATGATACAAGAGACACTGGCGAAAAGCTAAGAAGTGACAACTACTAATCATGAAGAAACAAGGAGGAATCATGAAGAAATGAAAAATGAAATGGGAGAATTGAAGGGAACTATTAAGATTGTAGATGATAAAATTGAAAAGATACAGAAGGCGTTAACAATCAATGAACAGAAAATCCAGTGTATGGAAGAAAAAATAGAACAATCAGACCAGAAGATGGGAAAAATGGAACTGGAATATAAACAACTTAATAAAGAATTAGAACTATCAATAATCCGACTGGAAAATGAAAGAGCTGCATTCTACCTAAGATTCCAAAACATACCGGAAGAGAAGGAGGAAGACGTGAAAGGAAAATTAATTAAAATTCTCACTGAATCTCTTTAAAAAAAAGAACAAGAATTGAGAGGAGACATTGATGAAGCTTATAGGGTGCATACTAATTATGCCAGAAGACATGGACTCCCGAGAGAAGTGCATGTAAGATTTGCTAAAAAAATAACGAGAAATGAAGTGTACAAAAAACCAGAGAAGAGACAATTACTCTACAGGGAAAAGAGTTGATTACGCTCAAACAGATTCCACGAAGAATTTGGGAACAGCGTAGGCAGTACCAATTCTTAGCAAACCAGTTAAATAAAAACAGAATAATGTACAGATGGTTGGTACCAGAAGGAGTTCTAGAATCTTGGCAAGGAAAAAGATATGGTTACAGGCCTGGTTACAGCATGGAAACTGCTTTGGTCGCGCTGATCGATGATCTCTGGCGGGCCAGGGATAGGGGTCACCCCTCTATCCTTGTGCTTCTTGACCTCTCAGCGGCCTTTGATACCATCGACCATGGTATCCTTCTGCGACGGTTGCGAGAGGTGGGGGTGGGAGGCACCGTTTTGCGGTGGTTCTCCTCCTACCTCTCGGACAGGTCGCAGTTGGTGTTGGTCGGAGGGCAGAGATCGACCCCAAGGCCCCTCAAGTATGGGGTGCCGCAGGGTTCGGTCCTGTCCCCCCTCCTATTTAACATCTACATGAAGCCGCTGGGTGAGATCATACGCAGGCACGGGATTAAGTATCACCAATATGCAGACGATACGCAGCTGTATCTGTCTGCCCCGTGCCAACTCAGTGAAGCAGTAGAAGTGATGTGCCAGTGCCTGGAGGCTGTTAGAGTCTGGATGGGAGCAAACAAGTTGGCACTCAATCCAGACAAGACCGAGTGGCTTCTGATGTTCCCTCCCAAAGATTGTCCAACTGTTCCATCTCTCAGGCTGGGGGGCGAAATTATACGCCCCTCAGAGAGGGTTCGCAATTTGGGAGTCCTCCTGGACCCACAGCTGACTCTAGAACACCATCTGTCGGCTGTGACCAGGGGGACCTTTGCCCAGGTTCGCCTGGTGCACCAATTGCGACCCTACCTGGATCGGGAGGCCCTTCAGACAGTCACTCACGCCCTTGTGACCTCAAGAATGCAGCCGCGCGAGCAATTGTGGGTGCACCAAGGTACACCCACGTTACACCTGTCCTCCGCGAGCTGCACTGGCTACCTATTAGTCTCCGAATCCGCTTCAAGGTGCTGGTCGCTACCTATAAAGCCCTACATGGCATCGGACCTGGGTACCTGAGAGACCGCCTCCTGCCGATTACCTCTCTCAGACCAATTAGATCGCACAGGTTGGGTCTCCTCCGGATTCCATCTGCCAGCCAATGTCGGCTGGTGACTCCCCGGGGGAGAGCCTTCTCTGTTGCAGCTCCGGCCCTCTGGAACGAGCTCCCTATTGAGATCCGGATCCTTACTACCCTCCCGGCCTTCCGCAAAGCCACCAAGTCCTGGCTGTTCCAGCAGGCTGGGGGGAGCTGAGAAGCATCTACCTCCATAGAAATTGTGAATGTTGGTTTTGTTTTTAATATGTTGTCTTTGTCTTGTTCCCCCCTTTCCCTTGTCTTTTGTAAGCCGCCCGGAGTCCTCCGGGAGTGGGCGGCATACAAGACAAATAAATAAATAAATAAATAAATAAATAAATAATAATAATAATAATAATAATAATAATAATAATATAAGATAGAGAATATAGAAGATGCACAGAAATTCTATGAAGAATACCGCAAGAGGGAAATAGAACAAGGAAGCAAGGAGGAATTGGAAAGTGGAAGAAACATCAGAACATAACGAAAGAAACAGGAGAGAAGAACAGAGGCAAGAAAGAGAGAGAGCAGAGAAGGAACGCGCGAGAGGGAAAAGTCAGAGACAAACCAGAAGTTAAAAAAACAACCCCAGTTAAAGATGGATCAAGAAACAACAATTATCTCGATAAATTTGAATGGACTTAATGCACCAAAAAAAGAGAGCCCAGATGTTTAATAAAATAAGAAGGTTAAGAATGGTGAAATCAATTCAGGATGATGCTGGCATATAGACTATAGAACGAAAGAGAAAAAAGGAAATGATATGAAATTATATGGGTTTGTGGAAATACCATCCCCAAGAAAACATAAATTTCTATATAAAAACATAAATTGAGATTTGAAAGAGACACCTATAACAATAGAAAAAGAAAGGGAGGGAAGAAGGAAGGAGAGGAAGAAGGAAGTAGAGAAAGGAGGGAAGAAGAAAGAGATAAGGAAAGGTGGGTGGAAGGGAGAGAAAGAAGGAGGGAGGGAGGGAGAAAAAGAGAAGGAGAGAAGGTAGGAAGGGGAAGAGAGAGGGTAAGAGTAGGGGAGAGGTAAGGGAAGAAAGAAGGGGAAGGAGAGGAGGAAGGAAGGAAGTAGAGAAGGAAGGGAGAGAGAAAAGAAAAGAAAGAGAAAATAAGGTGATGTTATAACAGATGCTAGGGATGGTAAACAATACAATCCAAACTGTACCCTATAATCTCTTAAATGGAATAACAATAGTATAAGATTAGCAAAGAAAAAGAATAACCATGTGAATGTATACGTAGAATTGTATGTAAGAGAATAAATGATAGTAAGAATATATAGCACATTATAGATAAACAATATTTGGTTATAAATAGCTAAGTATAAATAAATATAGAATGGTACATAAATATGGATAACGAATAAAGAGACCATGAATGCAAGATAGAAAGATATAGAAAGGGAAAACACTAACTGCAAAGAAACTGATACGAAACTGCTGTATAATATATGATGGAACTTCTTGTTCCTATGTTGTCTTAAGTCATGTGTTTGTTTTTGTTGATGTGTTTATGTGTGTAAAATAAAAACTTTTAAAAAATATCACTTTTCAACTTGAACGGCACATACAACTGTTGTATTTGAATTACTCAGCAGGAATGCTGGTTGTATAAAGTAAGCATTTGCATCCATTATTTATTTGTTTGTTTGTTTATGGCAGGTTAAACGAAACGTGTATGACCTGACTAGTATCCCTGTTCGTCATCAATATTGGGAAGGCTGGCCTGCTTCTGCTACAGATGACTCAGTAAGTCATAATTATCATAAATGCTATAGTGTTTTTTCCCCTAACCCATTTTGTAGTTTTCTGTTGGAAATATTTATTACATTTCAAAAATATTTCTATGCAAATATGTTTTGTAATTTACTACGATGTTTTTGTGTCAAGTTTGATTCCAGTTGATTTCATACCTATCTACTTTTATTCACACCTATGTACTTTTAAGAATATTGAAGCAGTTTGCCATTAACTTCTTCCAGATCTTTTCTTTCTTGTGGCATTTCCTGGTGGTCTTTTATCTAATTACTAAATATCCTGCTCTGTTTAGCTTTTTATGATCAGCCAAGAATGGTCAGATGATCTAATTCACAGGTGTCAAACTTGCGCTGTCATGTTGCCGTCACGTGACATATTGTGGTATTTTTCCCTTCACAGAGCTGGAGTGGGCGTGGCCTGAATGTGATATATTTGGCCCGCAGGCCGTCACTCATGCTGTAATTTATCTGACTAGTAGTACATTAAATCAACTGAACCATTAATTTATGGCTTTTAAATTAGAAAATTCTTAATACAGATTTTTATAGTAAAAAAAACAGTTTATATGTGATATACAAGTCCTTGAAGACATGGTTTTGTCAGGAGGTTAGGGGATTCCATTTGGAGCTGATCAAATGGCTTGTCTTCTTCTGTTGCCACTGGAGGGGCTGAGATTGAATGGGGTTTAAATTGTGTATTTTTAATTATTGCTTTTTAATGTTGTACATCTTCTGGAGTCATTGTGTATGTTGTTGAATGACTGAATGACTGACTGACTGAATGAATGAATGAGTATCATTTGGTAAACTACTTTTTCAACTGTTTTTGACAACACCACATCAGTGACTCATACAGTATTTTTCAGAGGAAGGGAGGGAGTGGTCACATGTGGGTATTCTCAAAGCCTGATTGATCCAGAGACTGAGAGCAAACTCTTAAATACTGGTGCCTTCCAGTCCTAACCCAGTTTCCTCTCAGTCTACTTGGTCCAAGAACTGTTTGAGAATTATTCCATGGTAGAATTTCTATTTATTCCAATTTGGTCTCATTTGGTTTAATTGGGCATTTTAAAAAGGTTTTCTAAATTTCTAAATTCTGCAGCTGCGGCCCCAAGGGACAGTTTCTGCTCCGGGCAGTTGGGGAGGGCCCCGTGGGGCATTCTGCCGCCCCCCGCGGGCCCAGAGCCTCAGCCCTATCCCCGGGATTGCAGGGGTGCCAGCTCTTGATACAGCAGCAGCCTTATTGTTTAAACAGCCAGGAGAAGCGGCAGCAGCACCTGAGGCGCACACGAGCCCCTTGCGGAGCCGCCGCTTGATTCGGGCGGCTGCCACATTTCTCTTTAATCTTTAGCTGCTGCGAGTGTTCCTGGGGACGGGGGTGCATGCCTGGGTGCTGCGTGGCCTCCCCCGACCTTGGCTGCATCAGCGCATGCCTTTGGATGCCTGGCACAGCCGCTGGAGTTTCTGATTGGCAGGAAAAGTTCCGGCGGCCATTTTGGTTTGGTCACCACGTGCACGAGGAATGTGCTTCAGACTACGGCCATTAGGGCTGGTGCAGTGGCTCTCCCTTGGCCTGGCAGATGACTGGAACAGCAAGCCTAGGGCCCAGTGGGGCCTACAGCGGCTTGAAATCCTCCATTCCTTCCTGCTGGACACATGAGTGGGGTAATGGAGGAGGGCTCGGATATTCCTCAGGGCCAGGTGGCAGGCCTGGTGAGGGGTGAGGAAGGCCCAGTGCAGGGGGTGGAGTCGGGTGTTCCCCTCCGAGTTTTTCCTCTGCCCTGCACCCATCTCGAACCTCCACGAGGAAGGAGGCCAGAAGGCACAAGGCCATCGAGAAAACGTTGCCAGGGCAGAGAAACAGGCTAAGTCAGCTGGGGCCTCTGCCAGGGACAGCTTCCGGTCTCCCCTCAGACCCCTTTCGACCCGCTCCTCTCCTAGGGGATTAGTCCTTCTTCGTCCTCGGCCTCCCCGGACAGGTTTCACTCCTATTCTGGGAGGAGGGGGTCCCCCTCTCCCGCCCGCTCAGAGGATCACTTGGAGGGTACTTCTAGGGGATCCTACCCCTCATGCAGGTTGGCTCCCCAGGGGCCTAGTTCTGCCTATGGTGGTATAGAGGATTTGGATCAGCTCCCTGAGGGTCTTTAGATGCTTATTTCCGCTGCCATTTTGTGGGGCATTGCCCAGCAAGATAGGAGTTGCTTCCAGGCATGGAGGTCTGGGCTGCGCCCAGTATCGGGCTACATCCCCTTCCATGGTTAGCGAGGCTTCAGTCATGGGGGAGGAGAATCTCCAGGACATGGGTTTCTCGGAGGACGAGGGTGCGGCCCCATTGGATGAGCCCACTTCTTCGGGCCTCTTTGCCCCAGCCATGTTCAAAATTTTCTTGGGCAAGGCACGGAAAACCTCCAAGGTGGGAACTGGGGATCCTTCGGTGCCTCCACCTAGGGATCCTGACATGGCCATGTTTTCTGCCACGGCCACGAACAAGGAGGAGATCCCGGCTCCTCCCTTGTTTATGGAGGTCCTGACCAACCAGTGGGCACGCCCCTCCAATTTCTCGAATCCTGGGAGCAATTCTGAGGGCAAGGAATTGCTGTTCACTGCTGTACATTTGGCACAAGAGTGCCACATTGGTATTTTCAAGGAAAGTAGCTAGTTCTTGTATTGGATGTAGAACTGAAGCTTTTGCCAAAAACAAACATCGACAAGGTTAATTGCAACCTCTGAAATATATTGGTGTATTGTCATCTGTTGCTAGTTGAGTTTAGGCCAGAAAGGATTTGAAAACCCATGATTTCTAATCCAAATACCAGCAGCTGTTTGGAAAGTAGCCAACTAAACAAAAAGGAAAAGCTTTTCTATATGATAGGATGTCCAGCTTGAATAAAACACACAAATCTATTTTAAACTCTGTTTTAACAAGTGAAAATGTTGCAGGTGATTTTCTTTTTCCTTTTCAAGTTTAATGAAATTGGTGATTGTTAAGTCATCTGCTTTTCAAGCAAATGAGTCTAGAAAGCTCCCGGCTTGAAACTACTGCAGCTGAGCCCCGTCAGCTGTGTAAACATTTCTGAATGTGTTACTCCCAAAAATATAATTAATTTTTATCTGAAATTAGAACTTCCAACTTAATATTTATGATGATTTAATGTTAGTAATAGCAATACTGCCCCTCTTTGCTATTTATAAAGTTTGTTCTAAGTGTTAAGTGTTAGTTTCTCCCTTTTTAAAATTCCAGGCTTTTGGAAATAACTTCATTTTAATAAATGTCTCAGTAATGGCTCTTCAAGAATATTAATCGTAACTACTAATAATGAAAGAGTTAAAGATAGACTTGATTAGAATACTTTTAATTTACATTTCATACAGCATAAAAATACTTTGTTATACCACAGGAGGTTTTTTCAGTACAGTTCTCGTTAACCTTTGCCTTAGCAAACAGGCAACTAAATAAACTTCCAATAATTAGATTCTGTGTAATCGAGCCTCCTATGAACCTAATAAGCTTCATTCTTCTGCATTAAATGCAGAAATGCAGAAATGCATCAGTCAAGAGATTTTTTAAAAGCACCACTGCTCCTCCCTTTGGAATGACAGCACGTTCTTTGTTTCCTATTTTTAGTCTAATAAAATATAGGGTACAGAATGAAAAGTCAATAATGACTTAATTTTTTTTTTTTGCACACTTGCACAAAGAAAATCAGTAGGTAACAGTGGGCCAGTAGGAGAATATTTTCATGCTGTGTCAGTTTAACTGTGAGAAACAAGGATCTTGCAAAATTGTTAAAAAGCAATTTTACACTGTAAGAATGGATTTTTAGTTTCTATAGAATATAAACATTACTAGCACTGGGAGTATATAATTGCTTCATCATTATGACATATGCACAATTCCTGATTTCTATTTACTGGTTCAATTTTCAGATTTAGTATTTTGGAAGAAATATTTGATACTAGAAGCTTTACTTGCATGATTTGTGGTTCTGCTATCTGCTATTGTCTGATGTTGCCATCTCCATCTGATGTGGAGATTTATTTAGCTTTTATTTTTTACTTAAACCATTCTCTTGTGGAACATATCTTATTGTGATGAGACTTCAAAAAGCAACACATTTTAAAAATTAGTAAAACCTTATGGAATAGTTACAAGGAACAATTTAATGTTTTAAACAGTTACTGTAGAAAAACACATATTCCAGAAGAATATTTTCTTTTGCTCTTTTTCTCAGTTAAATTTCTCAGTTATGTTTTTTTTCTAAATGAAAGAAATTCTTTGGATGCACATTTCTTCAGTCTGTTAATAAAGTAGTAAACAGTATTCTTTGTGCTCAATCAAGTGCCATTTACAACATTTAGCACAATCGAGCAATAGTTTACTTTTTGTAGACTAATAAAGGCCTTGGTTTAAAGTACTATTTTAGCCTACTCCAACAGGTAAGGAATATACTAATTTGCCATATTGGCATTACTTAGAAGTACACCAGTGGTGGGTTCCGGATCCCGTTCCAACCGGTACGTTTGCAACGGGCCAGGCGTTGTTCACATGGACACGTGCAGCGCACACGCACACATGTGCGGCATGCGCATGCATTGTACCTGCCTGCAATGCCTCTGCAAGCCTCTGCAACGCTCCAGCTGCTTGGAGGAGCATCGTGCATGCGCTGTATGCGCCATGCACGTGTGCGGAAGCCCCAAAGGCTTAAAGGACAGGTAAGGAGCTCGGGCGGGCGGATGGGCTCTCTGGAGCACCATACCAGAATGGGACCCGGTGCTCCGGGCAGGCTCCGGTACGCCCATACCGGGGTTTACCGCCTGCAACCCACCACTGAACTACACGTCTAAAACAATTTAGTCTCATTTCTGTTCCACAATAGTAACAGCAGACTCACAGAAGAAGGAAGGGAGAAGAGTTATTTTATTTGTTTGTTTGTATCTTGGCTTTATTATTTTTACAAATAACTCAAGGCGATGAACAAATCTAACATACCTTTTGCCCACCTCTATTTTCCCCACACCATCAACAATGTGAGGTGGTTAGACCGAGAGAGAATGACTGGCCTAAAGTCAACTGGCTTTCATGACTAAAGCAGAGTGATCAAGGCCAGTGGTGGGATTCAATTATTTTTACTACCGGTTCTTTGGGCATGGCTTAGTGGACGTGGCATGGCTTGGTGGGCATGGCTTGGTTGGTGTGACAGGGGAAGGATACTGTAAAATCTCCATTCTCTCCTAACTCCAGGGGAAGGTTACTGCAAAATCCCCATTTCGTCCTGATCAGCTGGGACTCAGGAGGCAGAGACTAGATAGGGGTGGGGTCAGTCAGATGCGGTATTTACTGGTTTTCCGAACTACTCAAAATTTCCGCTACCAGTTCTCCACCTGATCAAGGCCCTTTTTACTGAACTTTCTAGTAGATTGTGGCAATATTTAAACAGCTGGAAACTTATATTTAGAATCACTCAGTAGCTCCACCATTGTTATCACTTGTCTTCTTCTCCTTGGAATTTCTTTAGGAGTTAAATGGTGACTTTTCCTCTTATTCCTGTTCTTTCCCCACCTCCAAGAAGTGAACAGAGAACAGAAAATAGATGGTGCTGCTAAGTACTATCTACTACTAGAATTTATTTACAGGATATTATGGGAAGCCAACTAAAGTAAGCAAAGTTTTCAGGATGACAGTCCTTATACTTGAAACAAAAATTTGGAATTTTGCAGCAAAGGTTGATTACTGATTCAGGTTTTCACATGACAGTTCAGCAGAAATATTATAGGATACAGAACATGAGAGTGGGATTCCGTTTTATAATACTTGCTTTAAGTGAAAAGTTAATATAAATCTAGAAGCAAATATAACACTTATCACATCAGATTTCATAGAAAAAATTTCTTTGGTGATAAAAAAATAGAAGATAATCCAAATGGTGTCAGTTTGTATATGCAGCCAAGAGATCAATGTTATTTTTCTTGGAGAATGCATTGTATGAAATAGAATGCTTTTATGTTGACTATAAAAAAAAGACTAATGTGTAAGCAACCTTTGGTTTTAGAATAAAAAATAGAATTTGAATTCCAATACATTTCCTCTAACAAAGATCAAACAAAGGGATTAAATTCTTGTAGACCGTCTTACTGATTGTATATCTATCACTCCTACACAATGTTTGAGAGTAGCATAAAAAACGTAGATTAAAAGACTCCTGTCAATTAACTCACACCTATCCTGCCTTGGTAGCCCCATCTAATCTACCCTTGTCCTGTGGTTATTATTATACTAGAATCATATCAGCCTTCTCTGCTTTAGATTACTTACTTAATAACAGTGATACAGTGGTGAAGATGTTGGACTAGAACTACAGAGACTCTTAAATATGGTAACTTTCTAGGTAACTTCAGCCAGTCTCTTCTCCTTAGCTCAGTCTGCCTTACATACTTGTTCCTGTGCAGATAAAATAAAATCACTTTGATATCGTGAGGAAAGACAATATAAATCTCAGAAAAATAAATAATGCCCTGTGCTGTTGATTGTTATTTTGATCCGCATTGCCTCTTCTTTCATGCAGAACCTGAAAGCATGTTTCAATTTAGTTATGATTGGCTATTGCTTTTGCTGGAACTCAGCTACTCTGAAGATCAGAAATATAAGTGTAGTCTTATACCGAGATGCTACATTCCATTATAATAGAACTCATTATGAAGCAGTCTCCCATTCACTTGATGACTAGATCTAGACTTGTAGATCCAATTTAACAAGGTAACTATGTCTATTTCTTCAGCCAGCTTTTCCAACAGAATGCTGTACTTCAGCATTTTAGGTAGCACAACTTTGTACAGTAGAAAGAACATTATTGATTTCAAAAAATTCTGATAGCTTCATTTCTGAAGATTATCTTAAAAGACAGTCTTCTATTGATGGTGCCAAGACATGAACTGCTGCATTTGAACTTTAACCGAAGTGAATAAATTATGGATAGTTAATTTTTCTAAATGTCTTTGGCACATATGCATACATGCTGATATGTAACCCATTTTTGCTCAGTAGGAAACAACAAGTTCTTTTTTCTTTCTAACTTCAAAAATATCATAGGACAATTTCTCTGAAGAATTTGTACTATAGAGTACCCATGTATTTCTGACTAGTTTTAATAATGCTACTGGGGCTTCACCAACTACCTACCAGTGTGAAAATTTACTGACATAGCTAAATATCTCCTGAATACTGCTTCATGCATACATATATGTAGCATCTATATGGTATATGTTTTCGGGGTGGACCATGTCATAGAACACAGTACATGGTTGAATCTAACTTCTTGGAAAAATGCATTAGCTGATAACCTGAGAGGAAAAGCTTTTACTTGGAGATCTTGAAACTATTCTTTTTGTCTATTTTTAGTACCGTGAAGACCCGTTGTCCTTAACTGATATATTGATATGTTTGGAAAAATGAAGCAGTGGCCTCTTTCCTCCTTTTTAGATAAATCAAAACTGTCCATATCAGTTGCTGTTGGCTGGCAAAAATCTTCCTAACGGCTGCTGGTTACATCAATGATTTCAATGTTGATTCATGCCCTGTTTTCATCTTAATCATGCTACTTGTAGATATGTTTCTTTTATTAGGTTGTCTTGATTTCAGGGGTGGTGATGGTGGTGGTGTGTGTGTGTGTGTGAGAGAGAGAGAAATCTACAGTATGTATCAGACGTTTAGGAAAATCTGCTCCTACCGTATAGTAAAAAAGTTGTTTTCTTCTCTGCATTGTTTACTTACTGCCAATTGTGATAGGTTCAAAATAAGCTGTTATACAGTTTATTACTTTCCAATTTGAATGATTTGAATTCAGAAGTCTAAAAGAGATAAAATTGCCAGCAGCTCTTTTGAGTGGCAGTTGCATATCAAACCTCATGGGGGGTTGACAGACAACGAATATCGTTATTAGATGCTTTTTCCATAATTGCTGACATTTATCCAGTGTTTCACAGTATTTGCTAATGTATTAATGCAGTCAATCTCTGAGAGTCTGCACATGCCTTTTTAGCCCTGGCTTTTATGGGATTCTTAAATTCATAGACCCATGGATACTTATTCCCTGCTGGTTGCCGTAGTGACAGAGCTCAGAGATAAGCCACGACAGAGCCCTTTTGTGATTGCTTTTCAGGTGACATTCAGCGGCAGCTTGAGTAGAGTGTCCTTTTATAGTTCCTGTAATTCAGAAAATGATAACTGCTTAGAAGAGAGGGCTCTAGACTGCTCCCGGCGGGATTTTCGTTTGCTACGCTACTTCGTACTAACACCATTCTGATAAAGTTCTTATTATTGTGGAGATTTCAGAGTAGAGAGGAACTGAATTAATTATGACAGGTTGTAAAGTACAGAGTAGATGCTACAGATTTAAACTTTAAAGTTGCAGCCATGCAAAGTCATATGGTTTCTTTTAAACAGCTGAAAAAAACGTTTAATTTGGGGACTTAGCTAGGGACCAGATAAATAACTAGAAAGTCAGTCCAAGTAGAAGCCCCTTAAATTAATATAATTAATTGATGTTCTCTTATAAAATAAGAACACGTATTGTTAAAATTGAATTATTAACAGTAGAAATTATACTACCCAAAGCGAGTATAGAGTGTTTGCAAAAATGAAGAGTCAGAGTCCAACGAGTGATATAATTGAACTCTACATTCCCATCAGAGCGTTTGATTTGTTTGCTTACAGTTATTTCAACTATTCCAGCCACTTTGAAAAATAAACTTCTCCACAAAGCAGGAAAAAAAACCAAAATCTTTGGAGATGCCAGTAGAACTCTTAGAATTTGCAGCTTCCATTTACCTAAAAATCTTTATATAAATAAATAAAAATTAAATAGAACTCAATATGGGTTTAACATGAATTCAGCTTATAAGCTTATTTGGAGAAAAGGATAATTGTCTGAGATAAAAAAAATTGTACCACATAGATTCTATGAACATTTTTGAAGAAGCACCTCCCTCAATGAAAGCCATATAATGTTAAATTATTTAAACTTTTCACATAGACAATTTGTCAATAATATTTCATATCCCTGGGAGATGTTATTGCAGTCATTAAACAAGAAGGTTTTATCAAATCTTTGATTTTTTGTAATTATTGGCAAAAGCCAATTATGCACTACTCTTTGTCATATATTATAGCAGTGTAAATTATAGCAGATCTTTATTTTTAACAAAATTGTGATATATATAGCAACCTCAAAATCCACTGTATGTATATTCTGCTAATATTACCATAATATCTTTGCTGTTTGGTTGGCTCAACTCCCCCCCCCCCAAGTGCTCATGGACAACTGATATAAATAAGCGAGTGAAATATTTGTAAGCAGATTATAAGTTCAAAAATATTAATAATCATATTTTAATAGCTCATATTTACAAACATACCAAATGTAGAGTTGTTTTTTCAGATCTTATGGTTATTAATATGAACAGTTACCTAAAATTATATTCTAATCTTTGGCTACATTACACATTTATTCTCGGTGTCTAGGGGTCATTCTTTCAGTGTTGGAGTATTTAATGAATCAAAACGGAATGTGTTGAAATGTTTCACAATTGTGTTATTGAAAATAATACCCCTTAGACGTGATAGTTTATTTCATCTCTGTGATGACATATTCACAAAACTCATTAAAAGAATGCCCAAGCTTGCAATTATTAGAGAAAGAGTGACTCAGTGATATTGCTGCAGGGATTTAACACTTCAGTGTAGCCTTCAGTTTCTATTAAGTTCGTTATATTAACATAACCTGCAAATTGAAATATAACAGGTCCAATCACAGATATTAATGTATATGGTAGGCCCAGATACAAATTGAGGTTAGCCATAGCTTTACACATGTCATTACAAAAAAAACAACCTGACCCACTCCTATACTTTAGGAGATAAATGATCCAAAACTCTTACTCCCTTGTGATTTATCTTTTCTTCATATTGACAGATTGAAATTTACATTTCTGGAATTCTGAAAGAAAAGCAGCCTAAGCTAGTTCTGTAGAAGATTTACACAAATCTAACATAGATATTAATAAGAGAAATATACTTGAATCTCATTGGTATATGAAATTGCAAGCTTCCTTTTACATAATTTAAAAAGCTAACGTATTGTTCACTTATTCTGAATAATCTTGATCACTAAAAAAGTTTGACATATTTACCTTGAAAATAAGGCATAAAATGAGCCACTTAATGATTGCGTTACTTAGCACTGGAAGTTTAGGTCCCAATTCTGATCAAAAGTTAAGGACTACCTGTAGTCCTGAAAGACATTTCCAGTACTGGTATGTGTTCATATTTGTAGAAAGTGTATAAGTTGGAGCAAACAAACCTCATGAAGTAGTACATACAATATTATTGGGATTTTTTTCTAACTGAACTAGAAGTTTTAAAGAAGAATTAACAGAGCATTCAGCTGATCTGAAATTTAATTTGAGAAAGAGAGAACTAATGAAAAAGACATGTTGTAAATGGGTTTATATAAAATCTGTGTGCTGCATCTGGCATTGAGCATCCTAGCATTAAGCTAACTGTGAAGACATAGGGCAGAATTGGCTCATTATAATGTTATCAAAACTTTCTCTTCTGAAGAACGGTGTAATGTTATTTATCAATTATGATGGTTGTAATATTTGCTCTATATTCTAATGTGATTGGCTTAATCTATATTTCAAAGCGTATTTTTATTTCATTAATGAAAAATATCCCGGTGCAAACTGTCAGTTTACAGTATATATAAAACATGCACTGTCAGGTTAAAACTAATCTGAATAAAAATAAAAATAATCAATTAAAACTCAATACAAAAACCTACAACACAGAATATAAAAAATGAAGGAAAAACCCAGGGAAACACGAAGAAAGAAAAGTAACTAGGAAACAAGATGGCATCAAATGTAAACTTAAGAAAAGGCCCTCTGAAATAATTCAGTTTTTAACATTTTCTGGAAAGCTGACAAGAGAGAGGCCAACCTGATGACCTTCAAGAGACTGTTCAAAGCATTGGTGCTCCTACAGAGAAGCTTCAGTATCTCAAGCTCTAAAAAAGGTGGGATAGAACTAGCTGTTCTAAGGTCAAGCCAATATTGGTTGGAGCAAATGATCCTGTAGGTACCCAGGTAACAAACTACAAAGATCAAAACTAACACATTAGTTAAATTGTACCCAGGAACTTGTTAATGGTGCAGGATCTACAGAATCATATATATTTCTATGTTTCTAATGATGACATCAGGGGACACACACACATTCTGGACCACTCACAATTTTTGACTAATGTTTAAGGGCAGCCCCTATGTAATGTGCCCTGT
Organism: Thamnophis sirtalis; assembly: GCF_051295495.1. Lineage (NCBI taxonomy): Eukaryota > Metazoa > Chordata > Lepidosauria > Squamata > Natricidae > Thamnophis > Thamnophis sirtalis. Next base: position 33,162,847 of record NW_028261387.1, read on the forward strand.
AGTAAACTAGCTGGGTGATAACAAGGAAGCAAACTTCATGACACTAGAGAGCCCTGATGTGCATTCAGCAACTGTATTACTAAAGTTCAGGTTCAGCCTATTCTCCCCCATACTGAAACATAGCCACAAGTACTACAAAGGATGATAACAACATCTCCCTTAACAGCATATCCAAACCTTCAGTTACCTTTTCAGTAAATATATGGCAGTCTGCAGAATATGAGTTTTGTGTATTTGTCTATCTATTTTTGTTTGTATGTGTGTGTGTGCATGCGTGCGTGCGCACACATTTCTGTCTCTGTTATAATATCAGTAAATTAGAATAATAATGCCAAGAAATAGAATATTTATGAATGCTCCAAGAAAATATTTATTTCATTTAAAAACACAGGATTAGTTCGTTATATTAATTTTGATCTTTGTTTAGGATTTCTGCCATGGGAACTCTTTTGTAAATTTCAGAGGGAATTTCTTACAACCTGTACTAAAGGACTTAAATTTCGTATTTGGACACTGTTCTTGGGCTTGAATTGGAAACTTTTCTTCTTCTCTCTCTTTCCTATAAGTTAAACCTGTGATAAGTAATTGTCACACTTAGTGCGTTTGTACAATGCTAATTCAAAGTGACATGTCCAAACTGGCCCTAGTAACATGAAGAAACTTAACAGGTGTGAGGGGTGGATCTTCCCATGGGCTCTGTTGCACTTCTAACTAGAGCAAAACTAGAGAAAAAGTGAAATGAACCTTGAATAAATCTGTCAGCAGTAATTATCTCAGCAGCACTTTATGAGAGGATAAAGTATGCATTGGTGCTGGTGAAACGTGAACACAATCCACTCTAGTGATTTGGGAGAGGGGGCATCCAGTTATTGTTTAAAAATAAATTTTAATGCCTGATGTTATATGTACATTTTTTCATAATAGAAATAAGTTCATTTCTTGTGAAAAGATCAAACTGGTTTTAAAGCATTATGCCAATTGTAGAAACAATACAAGCTGTTGAAGAGAAATGAAATAATCACTATACATATATGTCATTTTTGGTTAATTTTTAAAAAAAATCAATAGAATTTCCTGTTTTTTGACAGCTTTGGTGTTCCCACTCAGCATTCATAGAAGCACCTTCTACCACCATCCTCTCTGATTCACCGCTGAAATGATTAGAAGTTTTCATTTTCTGTTTTGGTTATCACAGTTTAAGATTGTGATCAAACACATCAAACACAATGTTAGAATTAAGGTTTTGCTTAAATAAGCCATCTTTGCAAACTGTGATGAAATTGACTTGTTTCATAGGAAAAAAAGACAGTTGCTGAATTTTGGTTAGAAGCTGTACTTCTGAAAAGCAACTGACCAAGAGAAGGAAAACGTCCATGTCAGCCCTGCTGGAGATTAGTTTCATTCTTGAATGAATAATCTAGAAATGATTATTATTTCAAAATATAGGCAACCACTATTTTATTAGTTTAGCTTTTAAAAACTAGTGATGAATTATCAAAATGTAGAAACTGCAATCTCTTTCTCACTCTCACTGGCAGTCATAGCAGCCTGTTGACTGCTCCACCTCTTGATTTGCATCCAGAATACTGCTGTTCGTACAAACCTTCCTTATTTTGCTCCTATCTTTTTTGACCACCGATCATTAAGTTGGTTGGCAATTTAAGAAAACAAAATGCTGTGATGACACTTTGTACCCTGCCAATGGGCACACTTTGTTATTTGAAAGACCTGGTATTTAATATGAACTTGACCTGATTATCAGGCAAAGACTAGTGAATTTGATTCTACTGCTTCCTACAACAGCTATGTCATGATTAAGAGCTTTTTTTCATCTGGCTTTGATTCTTCATCTGGGACGGTGCATGTAATTGGCTTACTCAGCAGTTTAAAAAAGCACTAAAACACTCCTTTTTCATAGGTCCTTGTGAAGTTGCTTTAAAATAAATAAATAAGCAAGCAAACAAACAAATAGTTACCTGTTCCAGTATGTGGATTATATAGCATTTAATATTATTAGCTTAGATTAGAACCTCCTTATTCTATATTATATTACAACTCATTGGAATGCACTATAGTATCAGTTGTTTTATTTTATCTATACTACATTTAGTTATAAGTGCATAAAAACAAAACCACAATACATAAGTAAATTACTACCAATAAAGCTTTTGCAGAAATAATTGGAATTATTTTTCACTTGTTCTTTTTAGTCTAAACATTTTCTAGATGATTATGTTTTTATTTCCCCCCCTAAATAATTACCTATGAGTTGGAGGTGGGCCTCCTCTTAAATGTGTTGAGGATTTGGTAACAATAAAGGTACTGGAGATAGCAAATAAATAGATGAGAGATGAAAGTTGTGAAATCAGATTAGATTACTGTACCTTCATTTTGAAGCCCTGCATGAGTGGAGAATTCATATCTGCACAGGAGATCCTTCTTTACCTATAGTGGTACTCCACAACAATACATCAGGAAATTCCAAAAACTCAGTTGGTGAAGTCTTCCTGGATGAAGATATTTTCCTTTGCAGAAATTCACTAAAACTCAATATGATTTATAAAGATTTAAGCCTTTTGAGTTCAAAATTCCATAGTGTCTCAGTCTGTGAGAGAGTGAAGTCCAGTTGGAGTGTTAAAAGAATTTATTAACGCTGGGTTTTTAGATAAGATGTCTATCATTTTGCAAACAGATTGCTTTATTTTACAGGCAATTACTTTTAATTATAATTATTAGTTCATTTAATGCTATTTTAATACTTCCCTTCTTTGTAGTGTAGCCTCTAGCCATTGTACATAAATACATGTCTATTCATGCACGTACACACATGGGTTACAAGCAAATATTTATGGGAATAAAAAAAATCAGGATTGATTTCAGTGGCATTTAAAAAGTTTTATCAATCACTGGTAAACTTAAGACAGTATGAAGGATTGTTGTTTGTATCTAGACTTTCTTTTGTTGGAGTGGGAATGGTTCTCTTAAATTCATAGTTTGCTTTGAATGTTGTCATTTTGTAACAACAGTTATTTTAGCAGTGATAGTGATAACTATTAAATACATTGATGGATTGAAGTATTAAAAAGGTATAAAATTGAAATTTAGACATGTGGATATAAAAATGTAATAACTCTATCTGATATCTTAATTTTCACCAATATTAAATGCCATGTTGGCTTTTCCCCTTCAGTTGTATAAACTTTTAATCTAAAAATGCTTACTGATTACACTATTGGTTTCAACATTCTAGTAGTTGAAACTCGTATTTGACCATATAGGGATGATTCATGCTGATTCTTCTTCCCAATTCCACATCTTTTAAGATATGAATAAAAAAGAGAAAAGAATATTCTGTTTTTTATCTAAAAACCTATTGATCTTATGGAACCAAAGAGCATCAAATAACCAGCACCATGTTAACTTGTCTGTCTTTTCTTAAATGCTCTTACATTTTAAAGATAGAGTAAGTCTCAGTTTGATAATACTTAGTCATTTAAGCTCCATTCTACTAAGCATTCCTAAATCTGGATAAAGCCAGTGAAAATTAGAAGCTATTCATTGTGAGAATTTGGCTCTAATTACTTAATCACAATGACAAGTGTACTTAAATGTGTTCACATTGGTCACTTTAAGCATGCTATTTAAAAGTTGTAGATATATTTAGCTATATAGGCAAAATTTTACATCAGAAATTTATTTTTTCTATACTTGAGCCCAATAATATACTGAACAAAACTTGATGAAAATAGCAGTGTCACCATTGCAAAAGCAAGTGTATTCTGTGTTAGGTTTGGAAGAGTTTCACTGTCTGCATTCATATTTCATTTATTCAAAAATAGTCATTTCCTTTTAACTCTGTGATTTTAAAATTGTGACTAAATTGTTATTTAACCTTGCTACAAGAAGGTGTCAGCAGGCTAGTCCAGGCAGGTCAACACCCACTTGGTTAGCTAGCACACTTAATCAGCTTCCTTTAACCTGAAGAAAATGAAGGCTTTTATGAGTTCTGGCATATGTGATTAAAAATACCCTGAATAAAAAGATTTTTTGCCCCAATATATTTGCTAGGCTTTGGGCTATATACTAGAGTGACATGGAAAATAGAACATTTTCCGTGTTTTAAATGCAAACATTAATCAATTTTAAAGGGTTAGTGTAATAAACTGATTTTTGTCATAGTACAATTCATTTTTGATGTCTTCGTTTTCAATAATATGTGCATTTCTATCTGGAAGGACTTGATTGCATAGCAACCTATTAACTAAGAAGACTATATACCGATATTTACTTGGTAGGGAACAGGGGAGATAACTTAAGACAGTTATATATCCATTTGAGTGTCAAAGAAATAGAAATAGATACAACAAAGAAGGGGTTTTCTACTAAAATGAACCTTGCAATTGAATAATTGCAAGTTATTTTTTTCCAGAATTTATTTCAGCTCATTCTCATACAGCTAAACACCAAATTTTCAGCTTCCAGCTTTACCTTCTGAGACCAGTTATATTCATCTGTAGATGAACAGAACTACACTTTAATCTCTTTTTTTTAGCTGTGAGTCTTTTTTCCCATCCATAGGATGGTAAATAGTGATTATACAGTCACAAATTATTCACGTTTCTGAAATATCTAGATATCTAACCCTAATAAGAGGTGTTTAAAGAACCTTTTTCTTGGTTATTTTGTTGTGTTTTGTTGTTTTTACTTTTGTTGCAATTCTTAGTTTATTTTCAGCCTTACCTTTCTTGATTTCATCTTTGCAGGTTCAGGTTACTTGCTGATATTCTCCCTTAATTATGTGTCCATCTTTCTATTTTTTATACTTGTCAATTTGTCTTTCAATTTATCAGAGAGTTCTTTGTGCAGCCATTCTGGTTTCTTTTGAGATCTCTTATTTTCCTTCTTCATTGAATTGTGCTAGAGTGGGATTTTATAATCTAACTTTTCAAAGTTCCCAAGTTTCTTGGGTTGTTTTCCCCTTGAGTATTCTCATCCATGGAATCCTTTTCAGGCTCTATCTGGATTTATTGAAATCAACTCTCTTGAAATCCAAGACTCTAGTTTGACTTTGCTCTATTGTTTGTGCTTGTATAATGTTGAATTCCAATATTGCATGGTCACTCCCCCCAAAGTTCCTGTATTTCAACACCTTTGTTTCTGTTAATGAGAATTAAATCCGGTATGACTGATTCTGTAGGTCCCTTCACTACCTTTTGGGAGACACAGTTTTCTGCTAGAAATCTGTTTGACCTTCCATTAGATGCAAAGTTTGTATCCCAGTTGATGTCAGAGTAGTTAAAATCCCCCATTGCTGTTGTGGTGTACTTCCTATATACCTTAATTAACTGACTAGCAAAAAAATGTTCATTTATTTTGTCTGATTGGTTGGGTGGCTTGTGTGGTATACAACTATGGCAATGTCATTCTTTTTTCCTTCTAAATACATTCAAAATGGTTTCGTCATTATTTTGCTGTATTTATGTAGAGATATAGTTATTTTTTAAATATATATAGCACAACTCCACTTCCTCTTTTATTAATTCTGTTTCTTTCAAACAATTTTAAATCCCTGTAGCTGTATAGACCATTCATGGGTTTCATCCCACCAAGTTTCCATAATGGCAATAATATCATGTCTGCCCTCGTGTACTTGGATTTCTAATTCACCCTGTTTATTCTTCATACTTTAGGTGTTGGTGTATAGGCATTTGAGTTGTTTTGGACTAACCTGTGTTTGTTTTCTACATAATCTGTTTTGTGCCTGAGTTCCCCTTTATCCTTACCATCTTAGTGCACACGGTAAGGCACACGCCATCAAAAGCTTGGTTTTTCTTAGCAGCAACCGTAATATTCTTAACTGCAAAAACATTGTTATAATTACTGGCAACCCCATTAGTTTTAAATTGCTATCCTATCTTTTTCTGAACTTTTTTCTTCCCATCCTAGGTTCATCTGGTCACTCCATGCAAAGGAGAGAATTGAAAATGCTCTTTTTTTTTTTTAAGAATGCACCTTGATATTTATGTCTATTGCAGTTTGATTTTCGATGTTTAACAAAATCTGATAGATAATTCAGTAATACCTGTCTTCTTTTTAGATTACTTTAGCAGCCTCAGGAATCTCTTATCCTTGCCATCGACTTACAGTTGGGAGAAGATCTTCACCAGCACAAACTAGAGAACAATCAGAAGAGGTAGGACAACTCCTTCTTCCCACAGAGTTGGCAGATCAATTTTTATTAAAGTTTTGTTGAAAATGATATTATATGTCTAATTTATGTCCTACTTTGATCTTATGGCATAATGTCTGCTGGTTGATTTTATTTGATAAAGAATATGTTAGAATGAAACCAAAGAATAAGACATTAGTGTAATAATATTTCTTTTATTATGTAAAGAAAAAAATAATTGCTAAAATTCTTTCATTCTCTCTTTCTCTCTCTATTGACTTTGGAAGAAATAGATTGGTACCAATTTGTTGTGAGCCCAATTGAGAGTATTGATTATGATTTTAAAACCTTAAGGTCCTATTAAACAGATTCCCTAAAAAATCCTATTTTCCCCTATTGGTCTATCCTGTCACTCTAATACAGTAAAAAGGATTTTTTTCTATTTCCCTGCTGTGGTGGAACCTTAACTGAGCTAGGACTTCCTTGCCTTGGAAAGTTAAATGGCATATACCATTCTACTTCCACTATCAGGTCAAGTCCTTTTTTAAGGAAGGCATCTACTCTATAAGCAATTAAACATAAACTTTCTTATATTCTTTGCACTGATTTTTGAAAAAGAAATGAAACAAACAAAATGTTGAAAAGTTATTATATTTAAGTAGTTAATGTATTTACCAAGCACATCTAAATGATATTGAAGTAACCAAAATATTTTTACAATCTCCAAGCATGTCACAACTTTTGAACACCCTTAATGTTTGAAAATTAAAAGTTTAAAAATTTGACATGCCCTAATTATGCATGCTTCTTTCTCAAATATATTTATTAGAAAATAAAAATGAAATTTCATTTCAAGGTTTTGGATGAAAATTTGGTGACTTTCCTATTTAACTATGAAAACTTATTGTTGATATTTATTTGTTCAATAATTGGTTTATTATCAATTTTACTAAACTAGCAATGCACAGATGTACATATGGTTAGTGACAGTGATGGAGATGACTTTGAAGATGCTACAGAATTTGGGGTGGATGATGGAGAGATGTTTGGTATGGCATCATCTGCATTGAGAAAATCTCCAATGAGTAAGTATTACTATGTATTGTGAATAGTATAACCCCAACTTTGGATAAATGGGATGGGGAGAGAAAACAGATTCTTTTTGACATGTTGCTTTTTCAGACCACAGTATGACTTTCTTGGGGTGATACAATAGAAATAATAGACAATACAATCTGTTTTTTTTAATACAAAAATAGTTTTTTTTAAAAAGCGGGGAAATGAAGTTGCAAATTATATAAATGAGTTGTAGGCAGTAAATAACCAGTAAAATAACCAGTAAATGAAATGAGATTTTCAGGAACTGTTAACTTTCATTAATAACAAAAAATAGTTAAAATCATGAATAAATGTGATTATTTCACTGAATGCTAATTTTTATTGTGATGTTAGTAATGGCTTGGTCTGGTATTTTTTGCTATTAACAGATTAGGTTAAATCAGATAAACATACACTTTTGTTGAACAAATTTTATCTGTATCTGAAATTTTTATTCTGTTAATCTATTAAATAGACATTTTAGACATTTTGGTTGACTTAAAATGCTACCTGTTAATTCGGTATCATATTTTCAGTACAAATTAATAACCATTATGGGTAATGGTATTGCATTATATTGTACTGTTTATTTCTTTATTTAGAAAATTTATATGCGGCACATCTTGCCGTCGAGCAACTCTACCAGTACAATTATTGCTGGTCACACAGTCAGATTTGGATTTGGCATTTTTATCCATAGTCAGACTGGATTTGTCATTTTGTCCACCAATACAATTATTACTATGATTACTATAGTCTGCCTGATGTTTAGATTGGCTTTGGTATTTTTATTATGTCCTTCCCAAGATTTGATGGTATGTAAAAGGAATTATTGCATGATGTAAACAAGAGGTGTCAAATACGCATCATCAATATGTCGTCACGTGACATATAGTGACATTCCCCTCCTTTGCTAAAATGGGGGTGGGCGTGGCCAGTGCACAATGCATCCAGCCAGTGGGCCGCAAGTTTGACACCCTGATGTAAGCTATTCCAAATAAAGCTGAATTTTGCAACTGACTGATAGTGATATTGTCAATGTTAATGGTGTTCAAATGATGCTCATCTTTTCGGATGCATCCAATGCATCTTTTACTATTGGTACTGTCTTTGATTTTATTTTATTTTTTTGCTATTGTCGTTATATTTCTATTTTCAGGTGTTTGCATTTTGTGATTTTCTCCAGTTCTTTCTCTTCTACTCTGTTGTTATTATTATATACACAAAAAGGTGATATCAAAGCTGCCAGTTCTTTAGCTGGCAGTGTTGATGTTTATACACATCAACATCTTCCCAAGAACATAAGATGTTTTAATACATTTCAGTAGCTCCTGTTTTCTGCTGGTCTTCTCATTATAACATAAATTTTAACTGAAATTGACATCATTACAATATGGTATTAAAAATAGAAGAAATACACATTTTAGGTCTACTAATGTTTTACATAATCATTAGTTAATTAATTAATTCCACTTATATTTATTAATTTTTGGTGGCACCCATTCTAAATATATAACTCTGGGTTGCTAACAATACTTTATAACAGTATACAAAATTATAAATAACCTAAATAATACCTGAGAAAATAACGATAGTGCAGATTTTAAGTTTCTGATAAGTTTTCATCAGGCAAGAAAGCCAGGAAAGAAAATAGTTGGGGTAGGGATAGCTTAAACACCATAGGTAATCTTAGGGCCAGTTGGTTTCTGAAATAACACAGTTAATTATTGCTTGGAGAATGTGCTGTATTTGGGACACTTATTGCAGAGACCATTCAACTCGTTGGTCCTGCAGTATAAGCTGGAGTCACTATAGGCAAGACCTTCCCAGTTAATCTTCATGTGCATTTTGAATTTTATTGATTCAATCAATTTAATAAGTCATTTTCTGCTTACAGGCGAATAACTAGCATCTTAAATTGAGTTCAGTGGCTTACAGGGGAGTTAGTTATTGTATCAAGCTATGTCACTTATAAATTGCTTAGTATTTTCAGATTGTAGTATTGACATTGTATTCGTTGATTCATCTTCAAAGAATAGTTCAAAAAGACTTATCTTCTTTTTGTTAAACAATTTGCCATGGTAGATAAGTAGAGCTCACAGAAAATTTGGCTAAATGGTAAAGGAAATATTTTAAACCTACCTGTTAATATTTACTTGCAATATTTTCCTTTCCTTCTGTAGTGCCAGAAAATGCTGAAAATGAAGGAGATGCCTTATTACAATTCACAGCAGAATTTTCTTCAAGGTTAGATTTATAACTGAGTACAATCTATATATGTATATCATCATAATTATTGCTTCCTTTAGCAAACATATAGGGTAGCAAGTTTCTTCCAATGAATTATAATACATGTATATACTGTGCTTAAATTTTGTGCAATATCTATAACCAATTTTGTTGTATTTAAGTACAATGACAATAAAGATTATACTTATAAGGTAACAAAATATCAGGTAGAAACCTGAAAGTTCCACTGCCTTTCTGTGAGACTTGCAAATCTAAAATATAGTTCCTTTTCAGTTTGAGCCTCCCATTTATTCTTTTTTGTTTCATTTCTCTGTCACACACTTCAGCATGGGAATAAGATCTGAAACCACAGGCCAGCTTTTTGCATTCTGCTTTTGTGTCAGTCTCCTATACTTGGCAGAGACAATGAAAGATACAGTATTTTTCAAATTGGAATTGAGCAACAATCTATTTCATAATATTTTTTCCATAGTTGCAATATTCTTAGAGGTTCTACTTATGATCTACTTGCTCCAGGTTGGCCAAGTTAAAAATATTTTTTCTATCAGAACAAGACTTTTTTTCTCCCTTTCTTTTCATTGTTTCCTACCATTAGAAATTCAAGCCACCCAGAGTTGTTGGAAGTTGGGCAGTCTTTAAATCCAGTCTTATAAATAAATAAAGAGATCACTTGGAAGTTTATTTAGGTAATGTGACTTCATGCAGTGTATTGTTTCAGAGTTTTGTTATTTTGGTTTTGAAGATTTAATGTTGAAAATCTGTTATTCAGATTAATTTCATGTATTTAGTAAAGGGGCAGAACAAATATGTGAATATTTGGAAACCTTGTTTGAGTAACATTTAAAAATACATTTTCAAGGAATTTCATACGTATTTTGCCACTTTGAAATATCCTCCTTTGCCCGAGTTTTTAAATGTTCATTGTCTGAGTAATGTGCAGTCCTAGATATTTTTGAGGACTTGAGGGAAAAGTTAAAGAGCTATATTAACTCACTGTCACAGAAAGTTCATCTTCTTGCCCACTAGTTGAGCCACCAGTATATTTTACTTTTCAAGGGGCAGACAGCCATAAAAAGACAATTACCTTGAAAACAGAAAATTACTTTTAGTTAATAATACTTAATATCACAAGATGGCCTTCTAAGGGCACTTTTTGCTATTCTCTAAGACAACTCTTTGCTGCCAGTTACAAACAAGTTACTTGTCTTACAAATCATCCTGGTCAGAAAATAGTTCACCTTTTTTCAGCATTCCCATCTTTGCTTCAAGAATGAGAACTTTCCAAATAATGAATTATTATTTAAGTTAGAAGGCTTGGCACAGATGATGACTCAATTTCTTACAGTCCTCTTACATCAAAAGGAGACTTTTAAAGTATGACTGTACCTAGAAGCTAACTGCAAATCTATCTGAAGCTCAACTGCAATCAACAGACTTTGCATCTCTTACAAAATACCACTCTCCTGACCAGAACTTTGAGCACACTAAAGCTGGTGTCAATATTCTTCAGTTCAACTGCTGACAAATATCAGTCATAGGAGCATATTCCCTCCCAGAGGCCTATTACAGTATTACCTAATGAGAGAAACCAACTGTTGAGTCCATCCTGATATCCCAAGTAAACCTTATTGAAGATCAATTTCAGGTGACATGCTTTTATCTAATCAAGATGTTACATGAAAATACCATCACCCAGGTTAAGAAATTTACACACACACACAAACATACAAAGCAAGATATTTTGTGATGCTGCTTTTATACAAATGATACATCAATCATTTCATTTTCTCAGATTACCCTTAGATGTCTCTGGGGCTTGGCAGATTTTTGTAGGGAGGAAAAGTTCATAGTTAATTATTCTAAAGCTAAAATTATGGTTTTCTCAGAGGGGCAGAGCTGCTGAAAACACCATAGTTGTACTGATGACAATCATATTGAATAATCTTCTGCCTTTAAATATCTGATCATTATATTCCAGGGCTACAATCTGACAGGAACAAATTAGTAACACTTTGGTAATAGCACCAAGGCAATATTGGGCTCTAAGAATGTTGCCTCTCTGCTGCCATAAACACACACATGTACATACATACGTACATACGTACGTACGTATGTACGTACGTGGTATTCAGCAGGTTCTGATCAGTTCTGAAGAACCGGTAGTGGAAATTTTGAGTAGTTCAGGGAACCGGTAAATACCACTTCTGACTGGCCCCGCCCCAATCTATTCTATGCCTCCCGAGTCCCAACTGATTGGGAGGAAAAGGGGATTTTGCAGTAACCTTCCCCTAGAGTGGGGTGGGAATGGAGATTTTACAGTACCCTTCCCCTGCCATGCCCACCAAGCCACGCCCACCAAGCCATGCCCAGAGAACCAGTAGTAAAAAATTTGAATCCCACCACTGATACTACATACATACATGCATACATACATACATACATACATTGCTCAAGGTGTTCCAGAGTTATGCTGGAACACACACGTGTGTGTGGGTTCCACCACAAAACCGCGGACGACAAAATCGCGGTCGACGAAAGCGCGCATTTGACGTCATCACAGCGCAACGAAAACATCGCGCTGTGATGGAAAAATGTAAAAATAAAGCAAAAACCTTACCCTAACCCCCCCAAACCTAACCCTAAACCTAACCCTAAACCTAACCCTAAACCTAACCCTTAACCTAAGCCTAAATCTAACCCTAAACCTAACCCTTAACCTAACGCTAACCTTTAACGTAAAATTTAACGTAACCCTAACGCTCTAAACCTAACCCTAACCCTAACCCTTAACCTAACCCTAACCCTAACCCTAACCCTAACCCTTACCTTTATGTGAATCGGCTTGCTTTAATTTTATTGTTATTTCAATTTTTAATTTTTTTCGTCGCGCTGTGATGACGTCAAATGCGCGTTTTCGTCGATCGCGCTTTTGTGGACTGCGGTTTTGACGGGTCACGGTGTGTGTGTGTGTGTGTGTGTGTGTGTTCCAGCATAACTCTGGAATGCCTCGAGCAATACCTTTTAACCAAACTTGGTACACAGATGACTTACTCTCTGGAAACAAATATTGTGGGGGTAAGTCACCCCTAACACCCCTGGGGGGATTGTTCTGTTAAGATATAGCCTGTTGTGCCTTAAAATGGCTTCTATCATACTATCATTCTAGTGTACAGCGCAGCGGAGTTGCCATGGTAACAGCTTCACAGTACTCCATAAGGGGGCTTTCTCTGGTGAGGGGGGAAATTCAACGTTTAGAAATTACGTTTGGTCTGGAATTATTTTTGAGGACAAATGTATGGATTAAGATAAATACCTGGGCAGCGCCAGATTATCAGATAGTAGTTCATAAGTATGCATCTATAACATCTTCCTTAGAGATTGTCCAGTCCAAGATTTTTGTCTACCCTCTTTCAGGTCTCATGGTGTATCTCAAATGCTCTGATATGTATGGAACCAGGAATGCTGCTTCTTTGAGGAAACAGCCCACACTTGTCACTTCTCTTACTAGTTACAGTTTTGCTTCACTGACCCCCTTAATGCTCTTTGACAACTCCCCTTAATGATAGAGGACAAATATTTTGCCAACTTGAGTTTCTGTAATTTCTCCTTGGATTTTGTTCTTTACATTTAGAGAAAGTCAGGGCAGAAACTTGCTAGTGAATTTATAATGAGCATGACAGTTGAATCTAGGAATTATTGGTGATTTTCATAGTGGGTTCTAGAGTAGAACCAACTAGTTCCTACTAAGTATGTCTTCAGTCTTGCTTTTTTTGCTACACCATAGAGCATTTAGCTTGGCCCGTTTCAACAATTTCCCTACATCAATACTGAAGACTAGGAAGTAGAAAATCCTTTTTGTAAAGAGAATATCCTTATAGTTTGAATATTTCCAAATTTTCCCCTCACGATCTCTTCTATGACATTGTACTCGCTACCTTTTTAATATCCACTTTTAATATAACTCAACTCTACTCTGAGGGAGAAGCTCTATGCTGCCTGCAGGATCAGAACCCATTTATTGCAAACAGAGATGCTAAATTCTTATTGGCTGCTATCTCAATCAGAAGTAAAAGACTGTTTTTGCCCTGATGCTGATATCTTGTTACCAGTTCTGTGAAATTCAGTAGTTTTAGGTTTCTGTTTTCTTTTTGCCTTTATCTCTATTATATTTTCATTATATCTTATTATCTTTTAATTGTTGTTTTTTTTACTTGCTGGTCATTGGCTGTATGTTCTATTAAAGAAAATAATTTAAAATAAATAAACTGAAATTTCCATTAAGTTTATCCTTGTTAAGTCCGCCACTGGCTTTGAGAAAAGAATTAAACAACTAAAGAATTCTGTTCTTTAATATAAAAGGTTACACTAATTGCTGAGTTAAGAGAATTTTAAAAATGTCAGTTTTCCTTATGATGAAGAATAAAAGTCCAGTACCTTTTCCAGCACTCAATTTTACAATGTTATTTAGCTTGAAATTAAATTATATATATGTGTGTGTGTGTGTGTGTGTGTGTGTGTATATGTATATATATATATGTATATATATATGTGTGTATATATATATATATATATATATATATATATATATATATATATATATATATATATATATATATATATATATATATATATATATATATACATACATACATACATACATACATACATACATACATACATACATATACATATACAAATATTTAGATATATAATTATCATTAAAGCATTGATACAATAAGTCTTGGATATTTGATTTTGGAAAATAATACTATTGTCTTTTTGTTATTAAAACTCTCTGAAACATTTTGGATTGAAACAGATATGGTGACTGCCATCCAGTATTTTTTATTGGATCTTTAGAGGCTGCCTTTCAAGAGGCCTTCTACGGGAAAGCTAGAGATGTAAGTACATTTCAAACTCTATATTACTCAGATGACAAAGGAACTCAGTGTAAAAATATCTTCTGAATTTTTGCCGTATTAATGAAGTTTAAATTTTTATACTGCTACTGCTGCTAGTTCTTTTCTGAAAACTGGGACATGGAGTAACGTTTGCTCAGTAACAAAACATTTTGAACTGGTTGCAGCTTTGGCGAAGGATTGGAAAGGACTAATTTTTGCCTAATTCACTCTCTTCTGCATCCCATCCCAGATGATTGAAACAATCTGGCAAATAATGCAAAGGACTGCAAAAGTGAAAGCTAATTTTCTGAAAGCTAATGCTTGATTTTCTTCATTCAATGGAGGAATACTAGTAATAGTATTAGGTAGCAGGCAGAACATTTTTGTGTTCCCAAGCAGTTACTAACAAAGGCATACTAGTGTCTTTTCTGAAACAGTAATGAAGAATGAGATGAGAGTTATGCATTTTTCTGCATAATAAATAAATCAATATTCTGAGTTTCATTATTACCATGGGAGAAAATTCAAAGTTGTGCAATATTATACAATAAAATGTTTCCGTTGCAAGCAGTTAAGAATGCCTTAATTACATATTTGATGAAACTATTTTTTGTGTGTGCCTTGGAATCAGTTTTTGATTCCAAGCAACTACTTAGACAAATCCTTGTAGTTTTCTTGGTAAGATATTTCAGATGTGGTTTGCCATTGCCAACTTCCTTGAGCTGCAAAAGAATGAATAAGCTCAAGATCACCCAGTTGGCATTGTGCCTAGGGCAGAACTAGAAGTTATGATCTCCCAGTTTTTAGCTTGATTCCTACATCAAACTGGTGTTCATACACAAGAAATATTTTACATATAATAAATATAATTAATATCCCTATTTACAGATAATGTACAGTGTAGCTTAAATGCTACAAGGCTAACCACTATGAAGCAGCATCCTTTTCCCCCCCAGTACTTAGTGTCTTAATATCTAACAAGCAAGCATTGTGATGATTCCACAGTTAAGATGCAAGGGAAAATGTTTACTGTATACAATATAAAATATTATGCAATATTACAGAAATGTCAACCTTGATCATTGCATGCATTCTAAAAGCATACCGGTATATTCATTTTGTAAAAATGTATAAGCATCAATCAAAAATTGTACATTTTTTCTTCCCAAAAGGATTAAATATTTGAGAATAGTTAATTCCCTGTGTGATATTTATTATTCTGTAGATTAATATAACAATTACAGAGTAAAAAGGTAAATAGCTGAATCGTGGATTTTCCTTATTACTATTCGCTATCCTTATGATTGCAGTTTTTCTGAGGAGGTTTCCTTAACAATATTTTTGAAGATTAGCAACTTTTTTTTAAAAAAGAATGTATGTATGTCTGTCTGTCTGTCTGTCTGTCTGTCTGTCTGTCTGTCTATCTATCTATCTATCTATCTATCTATCTATCTATCTATCTATCTATCTATCTATCTATCTATCTATCTCTGCAAGAACTGTAATCTTAACCTACGTGTTTTGTCCTGATGTGCAGGGCACTTAATTTTGCCAGGGCAACAGATGAGCTTCAAGCAATAGCATTCTTAACTTGAAGTGAGAAATTGAGTTGGAAGAGTAAATAAAAACAAGATTGAAAGTTTAAATCCTCTGCTGGGCTTTTTGAACTTATATGCTCATTAAATGTTTATTGGAGTGGTGGGATTATGAAGGATTTGGGGAGCTTCATCAACTGGTATATAGTTAATCACTAAGTAAAACACTGCATTTGATAAAGTGTTTCTCACGATGCCACACTCAATCCATCTTAATGAAAACCACTTCAAACTGATTTAATTTGAGAGCACTTCACAGCCAAGAGTAAGTCCAGATCTTGTCCTTTATTTGGGAAATTTTTCAATGTTGTCTAAGGAAAGGGATCTCTATTCAAATTCAGCTTTAACAAAAGAGCAAGTCTTAGTTTCTTTGTATGTAATGTTGCTTTTGTAGCAGAAAATATAGAGAGAATTTGAGATCTGATTCTTATTTAAATGAAACAAAAATGAAGAATAATATTGTTGAAAATATTTTTGTTCATACATACCTATTCAATAATTCTTCAAATAAATGAAATACATGTGAATAATTCTGTTACTTTTAAAGATTATAACTGAAAATACATTACTATCTAAAGTAAATATTATTATATTAAATTATCTGTTGTAATATCGATATAATTATTATCAATGCTTCATTTGGTCAAAGCAGAACTATAGAGATTATCTGCATCAGAATTGCTAAAAAGCCTACACTATCACAAAAAGTCTATCCTGCCAAGTAATGATTGGTGACAGCTAGATCTCTGCTGGTCATTGGTGTAATTATTTAAAAAGCATTCCATAAGTGGCTGGAATGGGGTGGATATGACTGTGAAGAAATCTGATCATCTGTCTAACCCATGGGTCGTCAACTAGTAGGCGTTTCGGGATTCCAGGTGGGCGATAGGGACTTAAAACCTCCTTTTGAGCAAGTGCGCAGTTGCAAAATAGGAGAAGCAAACACGTGAGAAGGGGAGGAGGGGATAGCAGGGACAGGAAGAAGCCGAACAGAGCAGTTGCAAAATAGGAGAAGCAAACACATGGGAAGGGGAGGAGGGGATAGCAGGGACAGCCAGAAGCCGAAAAGAGCAGTTGCAAAATAGGAGAAGCAAACACGTGGGAAGGGGAAGGGGGGGAGGGGATAGCAGGGACAGGCAGAAGCCGAACAGAGCAGTTGCAAAATAGGAGAAAGAAAAGTTATAGGCAGGAGAGAATTGTTGGCTAATAATAATAAGTGGGCTAACTAGCTCAGCCTTACTTTTGTACATTGCCCTAAGGAAGGTTTAAAAAAAAGGAGATAAAAAGGAAAAGATTAAAAAAAATTAACAAAAAAAGGGAAGAAAAATAGAGAAAAGGGGATAAAATAAAGGAGGAGAGTAAGCAGTGTTTAGTTTGGCTCATAAAGTTAAAAACATTATAAACATGCATAAAGTATAAATAAAAAGATAAATGTTATATTTGTGCTGATAAATAAATAAAGGGAGACTAGTATAGATCTGTTTCAAGCTATTTAGCGCTCATCAGCTAGCCATACCCTTGCTGGGAATCAAACCTGATTGATTCGTACATTTCTTTTTTTAAAAAAACACCCTCCTTTCTAAAAAATATTCCGCACTTGCGCAAAAACTGGTGGGCGGTAAGGAAATTTTTCCATCAAGAAAGATCCATTAGTGGGCGGTAGGTAGAAAAAGGTTGACTACCACTTGTCTAACCATAAGATTACAACCTGATAGTTGTGACAGAAGCAACAGGACTTTCATGGCTTTACTAAGGTCTGTATCAGGTCTGTATCACAGAAAGCAATCTGACAAGAATGCTAATCTCAAATTATTTAAGGTCTTATATGCAAAACTTGTATTTATGACAAGTGAAGTGTCCCAGAGTCATGTGATTACCTTTTGTGACCTTCTGACAATCATCATATAGTCATTAGGAAGCAGATTAATGTAACATCTGTATTACTAATTTAACACATGTAGCGATTCACTGAATAAATGTGGCAAGATAGGTCATATAATGTGGCAAAATCCACTTAACAACTGTGTTACCCCGAAAATAAGATAGGGTCTTATTTTCTTTTGACCCCCGAAATAAGCACTTGGGCTTATTTTTTGGGAGGTCTTATTATTTTTGATGTGCAGGAGGCGGAGACCGTGGTGACCTCATGGCTGCTGCTGCGTTGCAATATTTTCGGGGAGGGCTTATTTTGGGGGAGAGGGTTTATTTTAGCGCATGCTCTCAAAAGCCAAAATGGGCTTATTATCCAGTGAGGTCTTACTTTCGGAGAAACAGGGTAGCAACAGAATTTTTGGACACAATTGTGTTTATAAGTCGAAGTCTACCTGTATACTAATCAAAATTAGTACACTTATTATAAATATTTAAGATAATATTTTTAACTCTCAATGAAAAAATGAATCTAGAGTCATTCTTCTAATCCATACTATATACTATCTAATCTAGAACATACAGACATCAATTTTTTGTATTTAGACACCACATGGTCTCTGTCTTACCAGAATTCAGCCTGAATTCTGTCCCCATTGAATTTATTGTACAATGAGAATGGTGCAGAACATTTTCTGATGCAGATATTATGGAAAAGTAGAGCTGAGAGTCATCAGGATATTGATATTTTGCCTAAAGAGTCTTGATGAGCCTATCCACTAGCAGTATTATATACAGGTGAAACTCAAAAAAATAGAATATCATGCAAAAGTTCATTTATTTCAGTAATACAACTTAAAAAGTGAAACTAATATATAAGATAAGACTCATTACATGCAAAGCAAGATAGTTCAAGCTATGATTTGTCATAATTGTGATGATTATGGCGTACAGCTCATGAAAACCCCAAATCCACCATCTTAGAAAATTAGAATATTACATGCAATCAATAAAACAAGGATTGTACATAGAACAATATTGGACCTCTGAAAAGTATAAGCATGCATATGTACTCAGTACTTGGTTTGGGCCCCTTTTGCAGCAATTACTGCCTCAATGCGGCGTGACATGGAAGCTATTAGCCTGTGGCACTGCTGAGGTGTTATGGAACACCAGGATGCTTCAATAGCGGCCTTCAACTCTTCTGCATTGTTCGGTCTCATGTCTCTCATCTTTCTCTTGGCAATGCCCCATAGATTCTCTATGGGGTTCAAGTCAGGCGAGTTTGCTGGCCAATCAAGCACAGTAATCCAACAGTCATTGAACCAGGTTTTGGTGCTTTTGGCAGTGTGGGCAGTTGGAAAATGAAGTCAGCATCCCCATAAATCTCGTCTGCAGAAGGAAGCATGAAGTGCTCCAAAATCTTCTGGTAGACGGCTGCGTTGACCCTAGTCTTAATGAAGCACAGTGGTACAAAGTCCTGTTGCTCAGTGGTCTAAAGTCCTCTTTTCTGATGAGAGCAACTTTTGCATCTCATTTGGAAACCAAGGACCCAGAGTATGGAGGAAAAATGGAGAGGCCAATCAAGCACAGTAATCCCACAGTCATTGAACCAGTTTTTGGTGCTTTTAGCAAAAGTTGCTCTCATCAGAAAAGAGGACTTTGCTTGGTCCAAAGTCCTGTTGCTCAGTGGTTCAAAGTCCTCTTACTCATGACTTAAAACAAATCAATAAATTAATGACAGATACAATTTTGGGTAATATTGGCCATATATGTGGGCAAGTTTTTTGTTTGGCAACTAATTTTATAGGTTATTTTGGAATTCCTAGTACAACATGGAAACCGTAGTACAGTGGCTTGTAAAACTAAGTTTTCTTGTCAATTTGAGGGAAAGAGTACGACAAGAAAAAGAAAGTACCCGGTATCTGTTCAGTTTGTGAGTTCTTCAGCCTGTATTTTAGTCTGTGTTGCATTAAACTAGAAAGAACAATTAAGTGGCCTTTGTAACCTTCAAATGTATGTAGAAATTTTCATAGTAGATAGAATGAATGTACACACGCATGTTATAAAAAATCACATGATTTCTAGAATTGCTAAAAATTGGTTGCTTCAATGAAGTGGAAAAATGATTCGGGCTATAAGGTCCCCCCCCCCCATTCAATTGAGACCAGTGGTTAGTGGATTATAACTCCAACTTCAATTGTTAAGTGCTAGTTGTTTCTTTTAAAAGCATGTGGAAAATGTTGTTCATTCATACAAGTGTCTAAATCTTATTTGTTCTTAAATAAACCTGGAATACAAATTTTCTTGTTCGTTGTCATTTTGGTGTCTTCATGTCACTATTTAACTCTTGCCTTAATAAGTCCCTGAAGTTATCTTGTCAACATTTCAGAAGTGGTTTGCCATTGTCTTCTTCCTAGGTTTAAGAGAGGTTGACTGTACCATGATCAATAAGTTGGCTTTGTGTCTAAGGCGGACTGAGAACGCATGGTCTCTGGGTTTCTAGTCTGGTGCCTTAACCACTACATCTTTAGTATAATTTAGGGTATATGAAATATTATCTCAATCTTGAATCATTTTCTTAAGAGGAAGGAATATGACATGTCAAAAAAACGTGGGGTTCTGTATAGTAGAGTCATTCTGCTGGCAAATGTATTTGTTGGTAGAATGGATTCATTATTTCCTACTGCAAACCTCCAAAACAGATTTGGGGATATAATGAAGGATGTGGAGAATGAGGGAAAGTTCCAATACATTTGCAGAAGCTGGGCTATAGATGCAGCTTCTGATACGTAGGGTCCAACTTGTGGCTAGAGGATATTTAGCAGGCATGTATAATTACCCTATAATCTATGTAGTTAAATAAAAGGTTCATGCCACAGTTTAAAATTAATTTGCCACAAACATGCTGAAAATGAATTTCCAAGCTATCTATAAAATATAATTCTATAATAATTTTATTCAAACAATACTAGTTTGCTGAAATTTATGCTGAACAAATAATATTTTATCATCATATGTTGTAGTATTGCACTTTTCTGCTTTTTAAAAAGCTGGTAGAAACAATATAGCTGCATTTTTTAAGATAAAAATCCATTACTTTTAATTACAACATACACATTCTACTTCAAAGGAAGTCAGCTTTAAACAAAACATATACTGGAGATTTTATAAAAAATGTTGACAAAATTTTGATTCTAACCTCTGACATTTCCAATTATTCTTTTGAATGCACTCTCAAATGAAATTTGCTAAATGCTCCTCCCAACGCCCCCCCCTAAAATAGGCACATTTTAATTTCCCCCATCCCAAGCCCATTAGTGTTTTTTTTTAATAGACACATAGAAGCTAAGGTTCTCCAAATAGTTACAATTGTTCCAAGTAACACTTTTAATAGAAAATATCCTTTTAAGTAATCTTGTTACCTCACTTCCCCTGATAGAAGAAGATCTGAAGGAGCAAAGCTCCTATTATCCTAATACTTTAAGAGATTTTAACTGGAAGGCTTCAGTAACAGAAGAAGCAGCCTGTCCAAAACCCCTCGTCATTCTGACTTATGGCCCTTTTCTAGTTTTTATTATTTCATTGCTTATCCAAAACAGTTGTTTAGTTTTGTGAAGATCATGTAATTCCTTTGTAAAATGCATTAGAGACAGCTATTTAGATGTCAAATTTATCTGGATGTTTTTGTTCAATCAGTTGGAAGAGCAATAGATCCAGGCAGATAACAACTATAGATTCTGTTAGGAAGCATAAAGATTTAAATTACTATGTTACATATCAAGGTTTTATATAGGAATATTGCTATTGAAAATCCAGGTTTGTAGTTTTGATTTGTTACTAGTCTTAAGGAATAGTAATTACCCTACAGAACATTTTGAAGGATTTCTATATCATTTTTAAATAGAATCAAAATGAAATCTACTTTTATAGGACAGCCTGTTACATTTTTCTGCCATATGTAGCAAGAACAAATGCAACCAACTACAATTATCAACAACAAATTAAACTATGTGAATCTGGCAGTTTTGCATATGTAGTTTTTAAATGTTTTTATACATTTCCCTGTTTACATATGCTGTAAGTGTGCACCTGCCTTGTTTTCTACTATTTGGTCCCAACTTATACCTTTAAACTGTACTTATTTTGGAAGGTTAATTCACATGGACTCTTATATTTAACAGTTTCATGGGGTTGTTTCTTTGGGACGAAAGGAGTTTCTCAAGAGTTTTTTTTTTCCTGTCTCTCTGCTTTCAGTGAAAAGAGGAGAGCAAAGCCATCCGCTTACCACAAAGCAGTCCCACCACAAAGGAAAGATTAAGGGTTTAGGGAGAGGTCAATGTGGGTTTTTCTCTAACTAAACACTTTCCTAAAGTTTCCTTGTGGAAAAATAATGAAGTCATCTGAGAGTTTTTAAAGAATTTTTATTTCTTTTTCACTGTCTGCATTCGCTTGTCTTCTCAGCATGGATGTTTAATCTTTCTAGGCTTTGTGAATTGGCCCAAATGAATAAATGGTGAGCTGTCTCTCTAGGAGCTAGCGGCTTATTCTAAGGCCCTAATCACTGAGTAAACACATCTTTGCCCTCCCTCTCTTACAACTGCTATATAATAGTGGAGATTCTAGCACAGTAACTTGGATATTGCAGGGATCCATGCTTTGAAATGCAGAATGGCTGATCCTCCAAAACAGACAGTGCCTGATCTTCTCCTGCCTCTTTCTTCTTTTTTAAATTAAATATCACCACAGAGATGCTGTTTTATTGCCTGATATTGTGCATTAGTGCCCTGGATTTTCAAGTTTGGTTTCAGTCAACATTGTTGGCGGCACTTATATGGAACTGTGCATGTTAGGCTTATTGGTGGCCTTTTCTGCAGTATGTATACTTAGTTTGGAATAACTTTTTAAATTAAAGGAGACAAACATTAATGCAATGTCTAATCCCTGTTCCAAAGTCTACTGTTCAAATTATTCCATACTTTTTAAAATAGATCATAGAATTTTCCCAAACTCTTTTTTTAAAACAATGATTTAAAATAAACCATTCATTGCAAACTAATTTCCCATTAATTTATTTGTAACTGGCATTTTTGGATAAAGATAGCCATAGCTTGGCTATACTTTCGTGACCCGACAAATGCGCGCATGACAAAAGCGTGCCGACGAAACCGTGGCGACAAAAACCACGATGTCCTAAATGCGCCCACAACAACGCGCCGACAAAACTGCGCCCACAAAAGCGCGATTTCAGTTAAGGTAAGGATTACGTTCAGGGTAGGTTTAGGGATTTCAGTTAAGGTAAGGGTTAGGTTTAGGGTTAGGTTTAGGGTTAGGTTTGGGGTTAGGTTTAGAACTCGTGGTTATTACTTGTTTGTTGAAGGCATGCTTTTGTCGGCACGCTGTTGTCGGCACGTTTCTGCGCTCATTTGTCGGCGCGATTTAGAACTTGCGGTTTTCTTGCCGCAGTTTTGTCAGTCGCGCTTTTGTCGAGCGCGCATTTGTCGGTGAACCCTATAATTTATAGAACTATTTTGCAATTGACATGCCTAGTGCCATTTTCTCCAATAACCCATTACATACTTTTTCTCAGTATTACAAGCTAGTTTTCAATTTCAAATTCCAAAGTAGTTTACAATGGACATTGTTATTGGGAAAATATTATGAAATATTGATTATATATCCATGATAAAGAGACATGTTAATAAATTGGTGTATTTTCTCCTCTACCAGAATATGTTGATTCTGTGCTTGTCATAGCAAAAAAAAAGTCCTCATTTTCACAGAATGTTGAGCCTTATTAAAATAATCTAGGCCTCTTATGGCAATTCCCTTATTATAAGGTACATTATCTTCCCTGACAGTATTTCAATTGCAGCTTTGAAAATTAGAATGGCTCAGGAAAAAAAAGCAGGCTAGTACTTTATGTGTGCCTATATATTGTTTTTTGTTAATTTTCTTCAGCAACTGACATTCTGGGAATTAAACTGTATTTAATTTTATTTGTTTATTTAATGATAGGTGTATGTAGGTCTTTGCTTCTCAAGTTCTAGCATTCGGGGGGGGGAAGAAAACACTCCTTCCAACATTTTCCTTGAGTTTATTTTCTTACATTATTTGGTGTTAGAATTGTTTGAAGACGTGTGCTGTTTATTCTTCTTTTTGTATTAGATATTTTATTTTAGTGTAATTTATTTAGTGTAGTTGAGAGCAAATTTGATGGTTAATTATCCTCTCTAGCATATTATGTAAAGTATTCTATTTACTAGTAATATATTGTGTAAATTAATTATAATTACCGTATACAGCCATAGAAAGTTATGAGCTAAAAAGACTTAAATTTAATCAACCAAGAAACAAATATGAGAATAGGATTAACAGGACTGCTGTTTCCATAGAGCTATGACAAAAATGCATGTGGTTGGTAAATATGAGAAAGATTTGATGAAAAGGTTACATTATATGTATATTAAGGCACACACTATTAGAATTAAGTAGAACTGTATATTATATGAAATACAAGGCTGACTACAGCATTCCTTTGTTGAATTTTTCTCCTTACTTAATGGCTGGGAAAATTATGGCTTGTTATTAGTCAGACAATACTTGCAGTAAATGTGATTAGCAGTTGATTTATTAAATATATTAATTAATTAAAGGATATATAATTATATGTTTTCATTTTGTAATACAAACAAAAATTTGTTAATGTAAACATAATCTAAAATTCTACAAATAGCCTACATTTAATCTACTTTCTCAGTAATTCCACCAGGAATAATTGTTCTGTGGTAGCTTTGCCTGTATCAATATTGTCCAATCTCATTAGCTTTAAGACATGTAGACCAATACCTAGAATTTCTCAGTTGGAATGAGTTTAAGGTTTTAGATTGAAAAACCCTAAGGTTGAAAACCCCTAGTTTATAACAACTTTCCCTAACCTCATTTCTTAGTCTTCAACTGCCATAATGTTTTAAGCATCAGGCAATGGTTATAACTCTTCTTAAGCGAACTTATATTGTGTAAGGATTGTCTATGTATAGTATATAAGACATGAATTACATTTATATTATGAAAATTATAATTAATTTCCATCGTTATCCAAATACTGTTTTTCTGTATTACAGAGGAAGCTTCTTGCTGTCTACCTCCACCAGGATGAAAGTGTGCTGACTAATGTATTCTGTTCTCAAATGCTGTGTGCTGAATCTATTGTTTCCTACCTGAGTCAGAACTTTATAACATGGGCATGGGATATGACAAAAGAAGCAAATCGAGCAAGGTGAGCTGTTTTGAAATTGAAATTGATTATTTTAAAATCCTGAGATTTGCTTAAGATGAAACTACATATTACAGAGTAAGAACGCTACTTTCAGGACCAGAATATTGTTTTCAGTACAACCCCACTATCTTCTTCCCAATTTTTCAGAACATCACCTAACCTTATAGAATAGATTTGAATGTGCATAAAGACAAGGGAGAGAGAGAAAAATCACTGAGGGGAAAAGAGGAATAATTTCATGAGATTTCAACTATATTATAAAGTCTTTAATACAAAATGATCAACTATTTTAGAATTTTATAATTCTAAGACTTTTTATAATACAATCGTGCTTATACTATATATATTATATATACTAAAAATATAAATTTTTATTTTAAATACATAAACACATCAACAAAAACAGACACATGACTTAAAATAACATAGGAACAAGAAGTTCCATCGTATATCATACAGCAGTTCCGTATCGGTTTCTTTGCAGTTAGTGTTTTCCCTTCTATACATTTCTATCTTGCATTCATGGTCTCCTTATTCGTTATCCATTTTTCTGTACAATTCTATATTTATTTATACTTAGATATTTATAACCAAATATTGTTTACCTATATTGTGCTTTATATTCTTACTGTCATTTATTCTCTTACATACAATTATAGGTATACATTCACATAGTTATTCTTTTTCTTTGCCATTCTTATACTATTGTTATTCCATTTAAAAGGTTATAAGGTACAGTTTGGATTGCTTTGTTTACCATCCCTAGCGCCTGTTGTAACATCACCTTATTTTCCCTTTCTTTTCTCCCTCCCTTCCTTCTCTACTTCCTCCCTTCCTCCTCTCCTTCCCCTTCTTTCTTCCCTTACCTCTCCCCTACTCCTACCCTCTCTCTTCCCCTTCCTACCCTCTCTCCTTCTCTTTCTCTCCCTTCCTCCCTCCTCTCCTTCTCTTTCTCTCCCTTCCACCCACCTCTCCTTACCTCTTTCTTCTTCCCTTACCTCTCCTCCACTCTTCCTCTTCCTTTCCTACTATCTCTCCTTCTCTTTCTCTCCCTTCCACCCTCCTCTCCTTTCCCTTCCTTCTTCCCTCCCTTCTCTACTTCCTTCCTCCTCTCCTCTCCTTCCTTCTTCCCTCTCTTTCTTTTTCTATTGTTATAGGTGTCTCTTTCAAATCTCAGTTTATGTTTTCTTGGGGATGGTATTTCCACAAACCCATATAGTTTCATATCCTTTTGCATGCCTTCTTATTGCCCTTTTTGCTTTCTAGTTGTTCTTGACATATAGGCAATCGTAAGGCCTCTTGTGTATGCTTTCATAGTATCCCAGAGATTTTGAATTGAGGTGCCTTCTTTTTTATTTATTTTGAAAAACAATTTTAATTCTTTCTCTAGCATTTCAGTGTATTCTATTTCATTTACAATACTTGAGTTCATCATCCATCTTTTTCTACTCCTTTGACTTTTCCATCTTATTTTTATTGGGTTATGATCTGCCCACTCATTTGGTTCTATTTCAATTTCGTCTACTTGATTACATAGCCCAGATGAGATCCAAACCATGTCGATTCTTGATAGAGATTGATGGGGGTTCGAATAAAAGGTATATTGCTTTTTTGTTTTGTGCCTTTCTCTCCAATTATCCTGTAGTTTATATTCCATTGCCATCTCAAAAAAGGATTTGGGTAATGTATTTTTTTTTGTTTTGTTTTTCTTTTTGCTTTCATAGTCCATTTTTTAATCCACTATTGCGTTATAATCCCCAATTAAGCAAATGTTTTCATATTCTAATTCATTTATTTTATTATGTAATTTCCTATAAAATTCCTCTTGTTTCTGGTTTGGTGCATATATGACTATTAATAATATCGGTTTTTCTGTTGTCTCTAATTCAATCATTAGCATTCTGCCTTCTTCATCTAAGTAGACTTCTTTGCAGTTTATTTTTTCCTTTATATAGATTGCTATCCCACTTTTTTTTTATCTGCCAATGCTCTATATAATTTCCCTAGTTTTTTGTTTTCCAGTAAGTTCCTATGTTCCCTTTTAATATGCACTTCCTGTATACAGGCTATATCTACTTTCAATTTCTCAAGTTTATTAAACATCTGGGCTCTTTTTTTTGGTGCATTCAGTCCATTCAAGTTTATTGAAATAATTGTTATTTCTTGATCCATCTTTAGCTGGAGTTTTTTTTACTTCTAGTTTGTATCTGACTTTTCCTTCTCACGCCTTCCTTCTCTGCTCTCTCTCTTTCTTGCCTCTGTTCTTCTCTCCTGTTTCTTTCGTTGTCTTCTGATGTTTCTTCCTCTTGACCTCTACTTTCTAATTCCTCTTTGCTTCTTGTTCTACTTCCCTCTTGCAGTATTCTTCATAGAATTTCTGTGCTTCTTCTATATTCTCTATCTTATATCTTTTTCCTTGCCAAGATACCAGAACCCTTTCTGGTACCAACCATCTGTACATTATTCTATTTTTATTTAACTAGTTTGTTAAAAATTGGTACTGCCTATGTTGTTCCTGAATTCTCCGTGAACTCTGTTTAAGCGTGATCAGCTCTTTTCCCTGTAGTGTAATCGTCTCTTCTCTGGTTTTTTTTTGTACACTTCATCTCTGGTTTTTTTAGCAAATCTTACATGTACTTCTCTCGGGAGTCTATGTCTTCTGGCATAATTAGTATGCACCCAATAAGCTTCATCGATGTCTCCTCTCAACTCTTGTTCTTTTTTTGAAGAAATTCAGTGAGGATATTAATCATTTTTCCTTTCAGGTCTTCCTCCTCCTCTTCCGGTATGTTTTGGAATCTTAGGTAGAATGCAGCTCTTTCATTTTCAAGTTGGATTATTGATAGTTCTAATTCTTTATTAAGTTGTTTATATTCCAATTCCATTTTTCCCATCTTCTGATCTGATTGTTCTATTTTTTCTTCCATACCCTGGATTTTCTCTTCATTGATTGCTAAGGCATTCTGTATCTTTTCAATTTTATCATCTACATTCTTGATAGTTCCTTTCAATTCTCCCATTTCATTTTTCATTTCTTCATGATTCCTCCTTGTCTCTTCATGATTAGTAGTTGTCACTTGGCTTTTCGCCAATGTCTCTTGTATCATCTGGAGGATTGATTGCATACTCTGCATCGTTGGAGCTGGTGATATATATATATAATCAGCTTATGTCACCGTTAGTTTTCTTGCATCAGACTTCACAGTTCAGATTTACAGTCCACTAGGTGTCACACTCTCCTCAGTGTCACTGTTAGTATCCACGAAGCAAAGGTATCCTTCCAAAACAATCCTCTATCTATTGTCTCTGACACTGTTCCAAGCTCCAAGGCAAATAAATATCAAGTACTTATAAGTTCAACAAAGCAGCAGAAGGAAGAGTGAGCAGAAAAAAAAGGAACTCAGTATACCAACCCGACTGTTAAACAATCTCTTCTCTGAACTTTCCAAATCTTTTTGGCAGATATTATTTTCCACTCCTGTTGTCCATGTCGGGTTTTCGTTCTCACTGTGGCTAATTCCTTTAACTTATTCCGGCTGTCCCTTCCAACTCAGCGTCTCTGCTCCACTTCTTTTCGGCAAAATTGAACTGCAGAAACAGCCTCCTTCCTGGCGCCTTCTTCTTTCCAGCTCACCCTCTCTGCCAATTTCGCGTTGCCCTCCTCTTTGGGTTGTCAGTAATAGTAACAAGTATCCGATTTCAACTGCTTCTCTCTCTGTTTCCTTCCTTCTTATGCGGTTGCCATTGTTCTGGTCCTAACCAAATGGCAGGATAGTTCCTTGTCCGTTT
Organism: Thamnophis sirtalis; assembly: GCF_051295495.1. NCBI lineage: Eukaryota > Metazoa > Chordata > Lepidosauria > Squamata > Natricidae > Thamnophis > Thamnophis sirtalis. Next base: position 33,191,797 of record NW_028261387.1, read on the forward strand.
AGGGGGTTTCTCCTATCCGCTGGGGGATTTGCCTTATCACCCCAATGTCTACAGAATATCCCCCTTAATCTACTGGCCCCTTCAGGATCAACAGCGCTTAAAAATGAGCCCAAACGAAGAAGTTAGAGTTAAAGGTTAGGAGAGCTCCTTTTCCTCCGCTCTAAGCACGGTGACGTCATCACCGGAACCCCACTATCTTCTTCCCAATTTTTCAGAACATCAGCTAACCTTATAGAATAGATTTGAATGTGCATAACGACAAGGGAGAGAGAGAAAAATCACTGAGGGGAAAAGAGGAATAATTTCATGAGATTTCAACTATATTATAAAGTCTTTTAATACAAAATGATAAACTATTTTAGAATTTTATAATTCTAAGACTTTTTATAATACAATCACGCTTATACTTTCATTTAAAAATAATTCATATGGTTTCTTAAGTTTGAAGTAATTCCAATAATTCCATTTATGTATCATACACTCCTTTTGTTAATCAGTTAAAAATGTTTTTAATGATCTACTTTTGAGGTGGTATTTATAGTTGTCCTAACTGAACAATTAATTATTTTCAAGCAGTAAGCTCTCAGAATACAGCATCCCTGGTCAACTTCTTTCCCCTTCTGTTCTTCCATCATTCTTCCAGACCAATCTTTTCCATCTCTCAGCAGGAACTAGCAGATGGGAAAACAGGAGAAATGAAGGGACTTTTGAAAGAAATGGGAGTATCCTGGATGCAATCTCTTTTGGTGCCATAGAACTTTTAAGAAGTATAATCAGCATCTATAGTCAGAAAATTGGTTCACAGATGGTTTAGAGGAGAGAAACAGCTTCCTGTGGAAGAGAGCGTAGTGATCCATAACATTGTAATGTGGAGACTTAGTGAAGAAAGCACTTGCAAAATTTTGTCTAGAGAGGCATCTGTCAGATGCATGGAAATCATTGCCTCTTCAGTCACCTTAAGGAGATATGTGGGTTCCAAGTTAACATAGATATGCAAGTGTTCTATTAAATATACAAACATTAATGAACCAGTGATTAGCTAGTAATATCTTAGAGTAAAGAATAGCTTAATCAATATAGCAAGTAAAATTTAGTCTCACAAAGATTTTTTTGGGCCTAAAAGTTGATTTAACTTGATCCATTTGACTTTCAACAAAATAATAAAGCTTTATATAATAAATGCTTTAATATTCCCCATGAGATAATACAAAGACCTTTCATTGTATATAAAATATCTTCTGGCAATTCTTTTTTTCCAAAACATCCATCATAATATATGAAATATGCATTTTGCATCTTTCATCATAATATTATTTAATAATGTTTCCTGAACTGTGTCTTGGCCGATCTAGGACAGCTCGACACTGTGATTTTATATAAATATAATAATTTTTTTATGATTAGTGAACTTTTAGTTTTTATTCATTTAAAAGGTTAATTTCATACTGTAAATGATATCTGTAATTTAATATATATTGTGTGGCTTAAAAGTTATTGAGTTAGAGTTTAGAGTCTTTATTTTCATGTCAGCTCTCTTTACAGAACAAATTTTCCAAATTAAAATTAAAATATGTAGTGTTTCTGCATAATACTTCATAAACCTATGCATTTTAATTTTAATTTTGGTTGAGATTAACTGGCATTCATTTGTTTTTATTATCATTAAAGTAAATGTAGTCTCAAAGATAGGTATAAATGGAGCAACTATAGTTTTTTTTTTCAATGGAACAAAATATGTGGACAAGAGATTGGATTAATCTTATACTATTGCCATTTACAAGAAATAGGGAATCTCCTCCTTTCCTTTCATCCCGCAACTTGCTGTGGATGGAAACCCTATTTGTAAACCATCTGCAATGGCTAAGTTCAGTTGATGACCTGCTGTTATATTGTTCTAGTCTCTTTTTAATTCTCTGGTTTCTTTTATTTTACAATCGCAAAAAATTGTGCTATAGTCTCTTCTAAAAAACTATGTCTGAGGGAGGGTTTTTTATGACTGACAATAAGCAGCATGTCAAAGCTTTGTTGTGTTTTACTTAAGATCTATTAAGTAGCACAACTTTGATACACTAGTTATAAGAGTTTACAGGTTACTGCCATACCTGTGGTGACCAAAGCAACAGAAGCTGCTTAGCAGAAATAGTTTGTACAGCTGGGTCTTATTAACTCCTTATGACACTTTTAGAAATACTAAATAAAGAGCCTGCTTAGGCTGCACTGCTATTTTCAGCAGGTTTAGAACCCTGATTGAAAAGTACACTAAGATGCTTAAATCTACATTTTTTGGTTTTATTTTCATGTAAGAGAATATACAATTGTTGTACACAAAATATATTTATTTTTATTTATTTATACATAATAATGAGATTTTTATTCAATTACAGAGCCTTCAAGTGGCTTAGGGAAGGATGGATAAAATATAAAATATATGAAAGACATATCAGTATAAATCTGAAATTTAAACTTGTACATTTAAATCCACATACTTTCAGCTCAGATAGCAGGCTGACTTTTTTATGTTCAATATTCAATAGTTTGGAAAGAAGAAATGTGAAAGACTTCCTTCCTACAAACTTCTTCCAGTCCACTTGAAGCTACTATATTTGATAAAAGGCAATAAAAGCCAAATCCTTAAAATATGGGGACAGTATTCCAAATTCCAGTAATCAACCTCTTTTGGATGAGGTTGAATCTGTCTGAACCATCAAAAATAAAACTTCTCCTAGATTCATTGTTGCTGTTCAAAGCTAAAATGGCCATACTAGCTCAGAGTCTTTTACTAGACTTTCTGGCCAATAGTTCTTGAATCAGAATTAGTCTAGTTCATATTTACACATTTTTAAAATAAAATATCTTCTTATTTGAGGTACCATTAATTTTCACTATGCTACTGAAATAAAGGCTACATGCTTTCGAAGGTGACTCTGAAATTGAACGAACCTAGATACTCATATACTTGCCCAGATATTAAGATCTTCTGAAAAGCCTGTCTTTTACACCCTGTAATTGAAGGCTATAAATTACATGAGGTCTCAAGAGAGATCCTTTCCATCCATTGTTTGCAATGTCTTTCTTCTGGAGGCTGAGCTGGCTGCTGAACTGCTTTCATTTCAGAAGCAAGTTCAGATTTGAATATGTATATTGTTGGTTATTGCTGTATTTTTTATTGTTCATTAATTCTGTTGTTGACTATAATAGTTAACTAGTGTTCTTAAAAGTGTTTTATATTAATTTGGATTCTTCACTAAAGTTCTTCAATAATTGAATAAAACATTAATCAAAACCTGTGTCTATGTATGTATGTATGTATGTATGTATGTATGTATGTATGTATGTATGTATGTATATATATTAGATTTTTTACAACCCCTGGTAAGCCCCAATTATGGGAGGAAGCTAACTGCTTCTATCATCTGTCTATCGGCTCGTCACAAGAGACCATCACGACAGAAACCCAATATTTTTTACTGTTGCCTTTGTTACATTTGTGTTGTATTTCTGCTGATAAATAAATAAAGGGAGACTAGTATAGATCTATTTCAAGCTATTTATATTTTATTGGGTTTCTGTCGTGATGGTCTCTTGTGATGAGCCGATAGACAGAGAATGGAAGCAGTCTGCTTCCTCCCATATTTGGGCATACCAGAGGTTGTGACACTAAATACATACCTACTTCCCTGGCTCAGCTGATAAGGAGGAGAACCTTGTGGCTCAGTGGTTAACACAACTGCTTAATATGTAATACAGGACAGGTTCAAGTCCCAGTAAGGGTATGGCTAGCTGATGAGAGCTAAATAGCTTGAAATAGATCTATACTAGTCTCCCTTTATTTATTTATCAGCACAAATACAACACAAATGTAACAAAGGCAATAGTAAAAATATTGGGTTTCTGTCGTGATGGTCTCTTGTGACGAGCCGATAGACAGAGAATGGAAGCAGTCTGCTTCCTCCCATATTTGGGCATACCAGGGGTTGTGGCACTATATATATATATATATATATATATATATATATATATATATATATGTATGTATGTATGTATGTATGTATGTATGTATGTATGTATGTATGTATGTATGTATATATATGTATATATATGTATATATATGTATATATATGTGTATATATATATATATATATATATATATATATATATATGTATATATATGTATATTCATATTCATATTCATTCATTCAATGCTAAATAGTAATTGTAAGTAATTTAAGGGAGCCTTGATATTGTTATTAATACTATAAATAAGTATTTTTAGCATTATTAATATTAGTAAAGGTAAAGGTTTCCCCCACGCAGTCATATGCAACTCTAGGGGGCAGTATTCATCTCCATTTCTTAAATGAGGAAGTTAATGTTGTTTGAAGATACTTTCCGTGGTCACGGGACCAGCATGACTATGCTGAGGCACATGGAACACTGTTACCTAAGTGGTACCTACTTGTATTTGCATGCTATTGAACTGCTAGGTGGACAGGAGGTGTGGGGCAAGGATGGGAGCTCATACCATCACATGGTGCTCAGGTCTCGAATCCAGTCTGACTTTCCAGCTGACAAGCTCAGCATCTTTAACCACTGAGCCATCACACATCCCTATTAATGTTAATACTTTTAGTCTACTATTACACAATGTTGCAGCAATATTTTTTTTAAAAAGGTTAAGTGATTTAGGAACAGCTGTCACTATTTCCCTTCGCCTTTGTGCCATCTTAATCTGGCACAAAGGTATACATACAATGTAACAAATGAGCAATGTAACAAATGAGCAATATATATGAAATAGTCATTTGCATTTTAAATGCTAACAGATTTAGCCTGGCAAATTATCATCAGTGTAGTGTAGTCTTTTGTTTAAAATGTATTGTATTGCTGCAAAATTAACATACTTTTCTTGATAAATCATTGTAGGAATTTCATCTTATAGTTGTACAACATAATCTATTTCTTATTACCTGCAGGCTTCTTTGTAGTGACAGTCCCCTAAGAATTGTTTCCAGTATCATTAATGAATTCAAAATAGATTTCCCCATTTTTAAAAGTATAAATCATTGAAATGGAAATTCATGCTTTGGGATATTTGAAATTATTGTTGAAATTACATAGATAATTTTCAGATTATCTTGAGACCTCAATATCTTCACTATTAAGAAATGGTCTGATGGAATGGCATCATTCTATGTTGTATTTCTAAATTTCTTTCAATCAACACTTGTAGTCCTTAATATATGTAAGGAGAGAGAAATACTGTGCATAGCATGAATACATGCCAAGGCATACCTGGAGAGAGCATAAGCAAAATAATTATTTCTCAATTTGCAAATAAATAATATAAATACTTCACACCTCTACTATAATGAACTCACCACTCTCCCTTTACTATTCCTAAATATTTGTATAATGTATTATTTTCATCTCATGGGATGGCCTTCACATTGGTACATCTGGATAGTGTACCATGAGTAGTACTTTTGAGCAGATTCAATGCTGTTCCTTATCAAGAGCTTTCATGTATCTACTCAGACTCTGAAATTGAAACAGTACCATACGTACTTCAGAATTGCCCTAGCTACCATCTCCCTACTTATTATAAACTACCAGATCATTCTCAAGTAGCAATCATGCAATAACTACTAAATGACCAGAATGGGGAAGTCCCTAGAATTATAGCCACATTTTAAAATATACCAATGACAATTAGAAGTTTCTGGACTTGATTGCTCTTCTGGGTGTGCATGCTTAGGCATGAATAGGTATTTAATAAAAAATACCTACTTTTTATTTTGTGTGTTTGTATTGGATCTACAATTGTATATTTTAATAAACTGCAACTAAAAGGCACAGCTATTTTAAGAAGTCACAGGCAGAGGGAGACATTTATTGTCTTGTTTAATTGTTTCTGGTGTTTATATACTCAATATAACAATTGGGCAAGGTTTTCATTGTTTATTAGGCTTACATTCTATTTTTTTTCTCTGTGAAAGCTCAAGACAATATCAGTGGAATTATCCTTCACTTTTTCCTCATAACAGTAACTTCTGAGGTAAGTTGGGCTCACCAGTGAGCTCTATCATCAAATAGGAAATTAAAATTGGATCTCCCTAGTCTTAGAACAGTGCTTTGATCGCTGCAAACCATGCAACAGCTGTTTTAAGTATCACTTATCCAGCTTCATTTCTTGAGGTTTCTAAGAGAATGAAAACATTCAATAAAAACACCTCGTACAGGAAAAACTGCTGTTCTTCACATAGTAATCCTTGTTTTGGACTTTTTGTGAGAAAGCTGCCATGAATTAGTTTTATTTTGTCAAGATGTTCAAAGTCCTGTCTCATTTTACTTCCAAAAGGAAAGGAAAGTATCTAAGGTCAGGAATCTAATTAATGTTTGTCTTAAATAAGAAAGATACACCAATGGCAGGCAAGTTTGTGTATGTCTTATTTTGAAGAGGAAGCAAAGACGGGGATCATCCTGTTTCTTGATTATATGCGACCTGCTCATTTTCTCCTTTTCTCCTTTGCTTTTGATTTTAGCTGTGGTCTTAACAGAATATCAAGATCAATTTGCAGCATGGTTAAACTCAAGGTTTGCATTCTGCAATCAGCAATTGTTTCCACAAACAGTGCTGTGTGTTCTTGTAACTTCAGAAGCTTTTAGAAGGATCATGGCAAGGGCAGCATCTAATGACTTTATTAGAAGAGAGTTTCAAAACAGGTTCATAAACTGATCATATCTGTTTGTCATCTAGTCATAATGACTGAGTAGTGTTGTTGAGAATTATACTTGTGAATGGTTTCCCAGTAGCAAAACATTAAGAACAAAGGGGCAGGATAGAAGGTGATTATCTCTTCATATAACCTCTCTTCCAATAATGCATGAATTGTTAGTAAGGCGATGTCCATTGAATAAGGACATTGCCTAGTATGCTTTGAGATGATAGCTTGCTGTAAGTTTTGAATATGTTTTACCAGGAGATAGGGGCCTTCAAACCTGGGGCATGATGGTTTACTACCATCAAATGGTAACTGTGAATAAAAATAATATATAAACTAACCTTTGCTTCACTTATGTAGATGAACAGCCTTATGTTATTCTAACCCATCAGATTTGGTTGAAGCTGCTCTGCAAGTTATCTGATAAAGCATGACTTTGGTGACAAATTCCAAATAATGGAAATTTAAGCATTTTTAAAGAAGCTTCTAACCAAAGATCGGGTGCTTCTGAGCAGTTATTATACATAGAAGGATGTAGCAAGAAATGTTCCAAGAACCCAGTAAAAAATAACAATTGTCTTCAAAGAAATGCAGGACTAAGTGGATGGCATGTAGAATTGGCTAAGATAGTCATGTCATGAATAAATAAAACATAGCATCCAGTTCTACATTTAAAAATTAAATATTAAAAGCATAAAATGTTATTCCTTTATTCACATTTTAATGAGATATTGACTTTGCACAGTATAAAATTAATCATATTAAATAGATGTTAGATAAATTTAATATTCAACAAGTATTCTTTTACTTTGGAAAAACTCTACAGTAAATTTGCCATAAATAGGTATAGAAATAAATTTCACCATTTCTTGGCTCATGTTTAAAGAGCACTAGGGCACTTCTTCAAATATTTGGTCTGCTAAATTGGATTTGGCCATATCAAATAGGTATTTTCAAACTTCTCTAAAATTTAAAGTTTCTTTTTGAGTATAAATCATATAATTTATCTAAATAGTCTACTGAGCGTGGCATATATAGCAATAGCAGTAGACTTATATACCGCTTCATAGGCCTTTCAGGCCTCTCTAAGCGGTTTACAGAGAGTCAGCATATTGCCCCCAACAATCTGGGTCCTCATTTTACCCACCTCGGAAGGATGGAAGGCTGAGTCAACCCTGAGCCGGTGGGATTTGAACCGCTGACCTGCTGATCTAGCAGTAGCCTGCAGTGCTGCTTTTTAACCACTGCGCCACCTTGGCTCTATAACTTAGCAATTGGTTCGACCAGGATGACTTCTTGAGATAATTTCCTGAGAAATCAAAATAAGGGTGACACAAATCCATTGTGGATGGCACAAAGATTCCAGAGTCTGTCTCACTGTAGACTTGGAGGTGAACTTGCTAAATATTTCTCAATAAAATCAGAAGACCTTTCATCTCACATAGCAGAAATTTCAATTTTCAATTTCAATTTAATAAAATTTGTATGCCGCTCACTCTCTTGGGACTCTGGGCGACTTACAGACAGATAAAAAAGCATTTAAAAATTTAAAAGTAAAAAAATACAATTGTTAAAATTACACAACATCCATTCAGTCTAAGTGGGGTTGGACATTTATCAACAGCCCCAGGCCTGCCAGAACAGCCAGGTCTTAGTGGCTTTACGGAAGGCCGGGAGAGTGGTAAGGGTCCGGATCTCTATGGGTAGATCGTTTCACAGGGTCGGCACAGCTACAGAGAAGGCCCTCCCCCGGGGGGCTGCCAGCCAGCATTGTCTGGTCGATGGCACCTGGAGGAGGCCCAACCTGTGAGATCTTGTTGGTCATTGGGAGGTATGTGGCAGGAGGCGGTCTGTCAGGTAGCCAGGTCCTAAACCATGTAGGGCTTTAAAAATAATGACTAGTACCTTGAAGCGCGTTCGGAGACCAATAGGGAGCCAGTGCAGCTCGTGGAGGATGGGTGTAACATGGGTGTATCTAGGTACACCCAGTATCGCTCACGCGGCTGCATTCTGGACCAACTGCAGTCTTCGAACATTCTTCAGGGGCAGCCCCATGTAGAGCGCATTACAGTAATCCATTCTTGAGGTGATGAGGGCATGAGTGACCATTCGAAGTGCCTCCCGGTCCAGATAGGGCCACAACTGGTACACCAGGCGAACCTGGGCAAAGCCCCCCTGGTCACAGCTGACAGATGGTGTTCTAACGTCAGCTGTGGGTCCAGGAGGACACCCAAATTGCGGGCCCTCTCTGAGGGATGTATAATTTCGCCCCCCAGGCTAAGAGGTGGAATGTCTGGACTATCCTTGGGAGGCAACATCGATAGCCACTCGGTCTTGTCTGGATTGAGTGCAAGCTTGTTCGCTCCCATCCAGACCCTGACAGCCTCCAGGCACTGGGACATCACTTCCACTGCTTCGCTGAGTTGCACGGGGCGAACAGATACAATTGAGTATCGTCCGCATACTGATGATATTTGATCCCATGCCAGCGTATGATCTCACCCAGTGGCTTCATGTAGATATTAAATAGGAGGGGGGACAGGACCGAACCCTGCGGCACCCCATATTTCAGGAGCCTATGGGTCGATCTCTGTCCTCCAACCAACACCGACTGCGACCTTTCCGAGAGGTAAGAGGAGAACCACCGTAAAATGGTGACTCCCACTCCCACTTCCCGTAAACACCGCAGAAGGATACCATGGTCGATGGTATCGAAGGCCGCTGAGAGGTCAAGAAGCACTAGGATAGACGAATATCCTCTATCCCTGGCCCGCCAGAGATCATCGATCAGCGCGACCAAAGCAGTTTCGGTGGAGTAACCAGGCCTGAAACCCGAATGAAAGGGATCCAGATAATCTGCTTCATCCAAGGTTCGTCGGAGTTGAAAGGCCACCACCTTCTCAACAATAGCAATAGCAATAGCAATAGCAGTAGACTTATATACCGCTTCATAGGCCTTTCAGGCCTCTCTAAGCGGTTTACAGAGAGTCAGCATATTGCCCCCAACAATCTGGGTCCTCATTTTACCCACCTCGGAAGGATGGAAGGCTGAGTCAACCCTGAGCCGGTGAGATTTGAACCGCTGACCTGCTGATCTAGCAATAGCCTGCAGTGCTGCATTTAACCACTGCGCCACCTTGGCTCTTGATCCCATGCCAGCGTATGAACAACCTTCCCTACGAACGGGAAGTTGGAGACTGGACGATAGTTGTTTAAGATGGCTGGATCCAGGGAAGGTTTCTTAAGGAGGGGTCTCATCACCACATCCTTTAGGGGATGCGGGAAGGATCCCTCCTGGAGAGAGGTGTTAACAATCTTCTGGAGCCAGCCACATGTCACCTCCCTGCTGGTCGAGACCAGCCAGGAGGGACACGGGTCCAGTAAACAGGTGGAGGCACTCACCGCTCCCATGGCCTTGTCCACTTCCTCAGGAGCGACAAGTTGAAACTCGCTTCACAAAATCCGATCAAGACCCTCCCCCGGCATCTCGGCTGGTACTGTCCAAGTGGAGTCCAGGTCCATCCGAATCCAAGTGATTTTATCCGACAGAAACTGAACAAACTCCTCAGCTCTACCCTGTAAGGGCTCACCAGCATCCCTCCCTTTCAAGAGGGAGCGTGCTATCCTAAACAGAGCGGCTGGGCGAGATTCTGCGGATGCAATAAGAGCGGAAAAATGAGCACATTTTGCCGCCCGTATCGCCACTAGATAAGTCCTAATAAAGGGTCTTAATTGTGTTCAGTCGGATTCAGAGTTACTAGCCCTCCAGCGTCGCTCTAGGCATCTCTTTTGGCGCTTCATCTCCCAGAGTTCCTCGGTAAACCAAGGAGCCGTCCTGGATCCACTACCGTGGAGAGGCCGTAAAGGCGCAATCCAGTTTAGAGCCTCTGCCACCACTGTATTCCAAGTAGCGACCAAGGACTCCGCCGGACTGTGGGCCAGGGAGTCAGGTATCTTACCAAGCGCCGTCTGAAATCCCATAGGGTCCATCAGGCGCCTGGGGCAGAACCACCTAATCGGTTCCCCCTCCCTACAGTGGGGGATTGGTTTCCGAAAGTCAAGCCTCAATATGAAGTGATCTGACCATGAAAAGGGCAAGATCTCAATGCCCTTCAAATCTAGATCACATCTCCACTACTCCGAGAGAAACACGAGGTCGAGTATGAGTCGGACCCTGAATTACCTGGGTCAAGTCCATGGCTGTCATGGAAGCCATGAACTCCTGTGCTCCATCAGAGCGTTCGCCGAGCAACAGCAGGTTGAAATCCCCCAGCACTATAAGCCTGGGGAACTCAACCGCCAGTTTGGCTACTGACTCAAGGAGCACAGGTAGGGCTGTTGTAACGCAGTTGGGAGGTAGGTACATTAGAAACAGACCCACTTGACCCCCAAGGTCCAACTTCACCAGAAGGGACTCACATCCGACAGTCTCCTGAGCACGGATCCTACGAGGGACTAGTGACTCTCGGATGATGACTGCCACTCCCCCACCCCTTTCTCTGGTGTTGCGGCTGGTGGAGCACCTGAAACCCTTCTGGGCACATTTCAGTGAGGGGGACTCCTCCCTCATTTGGCCCAGCCAGGTTTCAGTAATACATGCCAGGTCTGCCCCCTCGTCTAATATTAGGTCCCGGACGAGGGGAGCTTTATGAACCACACACCTGGCATTTAGCAACAGCAGCCTGAGACCAGGGCCCTGACAACTCTCACCATCTGGTCCTGGAGTAGAGCTATCAGGGCCGGAAGGAGGGATCGCTGTGACGTAGCGAACCTTCCTTCCCCGGTAATGGCTAGCCCTGTAACTCCTGTCAAACCTGCCTCTCCCAACTACGACCGGGATGCACCGGCCCATCCCCACACCCGTAGACCCCTCTTCCCCTCCCGTAGCTTCCATTCTCCCCGGCAGGCCATTCATATCATACATTCTGGGACGAGAGGCGGATCCGGGCCCCCATCCACTTCTGCTACTGCACTCTGTGGAGGGGGCTCCAGGCCGCACTCTCAATCCCCTCATACGTGTCAACCAAGCATTCTCCGCAAACATACCCCACAGCAGATTAAAAGATACAACAATATAATAAAAATAATTATACTAATTTAAAAGAAGGTGGGTTCATTCATTCACAGGCATGCACATATATTCCACATACAGAGAAAAAAAAGGGGGGTGCGCAAATATTAAGATTGATGTTAAAATTGTGCAAGTAAGGTCTCTGGTTCGTGGGGTAGGGAGACAAGGGTCAAGTCGATGACAAGGGGATGCAGATGAAATAGTTTGTCTTCTCTTCTGTCCCAGATAGTATAGTAAAGGGAGGCAGAGGTCTGGGTGGTTGAGGTGGTGTCTCTAGAATAGTAATAAGTAGTAGTGGTCGTGACAGAGAAAACAGAATTATATGTCTGGAAATCCAGGAGTCCAAAAACCAACTAGAAATGGCCAACTAGCACATGTAGGACATCATCTTATAATTACTCTTAAACTTTTGAACTACTTGTTAATCACATCTGATTATTTACTAAAAAGTTAGTAATTTCCATATTGAGACATTTTATTTAAATAAAGCCAATAACACAAAAATGACTCAATTTTGTGTTATTGGCTTTATTTAAATAAAATATTGAGGACAAAATTGACTCAATTTTGTCCTCAAACTTTAATAGTTCTCAGAATCATGCTCACTTTGGAATCAAGGATTTTTATTTATCATTCTAGATTTCTGAAGCATGGATTTTTTTTATTAATAATATGAAAATTAAGTGTTGTGATTCTGTTTTGGATGTTGATATCAAATGCTTTTCAGCCTGTGACATTTTAATGCCAGTTGTCTTTTCAGATAGATTTACCTTCTAAAGCATGGGACAAAAAGGCTTATGCTCATCAGGTAGTTTTCAGATCAGTTGTTACCTAAAATATTATCCTAAGGCATAAGAAAATACAGACTTTAAGTTGCCTTTCATGAACATAATTAAGAATTAATAAGCCTCTGCTAGTGGCTAGTCCTCAGAATTTCCACTGTTTTGCCTTTTGTGACCTGTGTTATTAAAAGTCCATTATTTTTACAGACTTTATTAAATTGGATCTTATTAAAGCATTCTATATTTGCATTTGGTCTTTCATAATTCATTATTATTATGACATTTACTTTTTACCATCAGATCTGAAAACATATCATAAGCTACCCTTTTCTCTTGAAAGAAATGCTAATTTCAAACAGTCCTCTAATGGAAGTGAAAAGCTTTATCAGTTTTTTCATTTATTCAAGATCGTGTTAAGAATACTAATGTCAGACTTCAGTATGATAATGGATGAAAGCTTTTTTTGTCAAAAGCTTAGAATTAGTGTTTTTAGAACATACTAGTAAGTATGAAAGTGAAGGGAACTAGCACAATCTTCAAAAACATGACTCCTTGATATGTATTACTTCTTTCACTAATTAATTATTGAAAGTTATATTAACATATTTCTATATGCAAGCTGTTCATCTACAACTTTTGGTCTGTGTGGGGTGTGTGTATGTGTGTGTTTTGTTACAATGAACTTCTGAAATGTTATGGTATTGATTCTTGCCAAAGAGTTCAATCTTCAGTACCTGTTCTTATGGACTTCAAATTCCTCATATCTGTCTCATTATACCTTAGAGGAGAGCAAAAAGTTCCTCTTGCATTGTAAAGAATAAAAAGTAAAATATGGTAATGGTTTTAATCTCCATTTGATTCTTATAAGGCTTTTTTTGTAACAGGTGTCAAAGTGCCTAAAGATTTAAGTATATCTTACCAAAAATGATATTACTTCCTATGTAGGAAGGAAAAACTTTATACTAAAGGTTTCAAGTTTTTATCCCTCAGTCAAGTCCCTATTTATAGTCTTACTCATGTTCTAGGGCCATACAGTAATAATCCTTAATATATTAGTTTTTTTTAATCCAAACTATTTTAGCTTTGGCTTTTGGCCTTTTGAAATTTAACTCCGTGCCAGTGCCACGTCCTTGGGCATGGGAGTTGCACAGATAATTTAAACTGGAGTTTGAAAAGTGGATTCAAGAATCACACAATCGTTAATGCTAGAATTGGCATCTATGAGTTTAGTGATTTTTGTCCTCCTTTCAAAATGAGTCATCTGAGAAGATGGCATGATGATGCATTCTGTTCAACATCTGAAGATTCCAAATTAAGCTTTGCTTTTAGCCATGTGCTTTTCTCCAGTGTAGTATCATTTTGCTTTTGCTTATAAAGAAATACGCATTTGAATTTAGTGGGGTCATCTTAATTTATTGAAATACCAACTGATTTCTGTATTGTTACTATTCCTGTTACAGTAGTAAAGTGTGGGATTCAGAGTTAGGAATAAACAGAATAGTGGAGGGTTGTTGCCTGAGTAAAAGGAGGTGTGTGTGTTCGTGTGTGTGTGTGTGTGTGTGTGTGTGTGTAGATTTTGATGGGTGTAGGTATGCTGATCTTGTTGTATTCAGGTCTTTTCCCATGTAAGATTGAGATTGTCTTGGCAACGTTTCAGCGAGGTCTCACTCGCCATCTTCAAGTGGGCTTAAAGTGTGATCAGAGTTTAAGCCCAAAACCCAGCCTGAAGACCTCGCTGAAACGTTGCCAAGACAATCTCAATCTTACACGGGAAAAGACCCGAATACAACAAGACCAGCATGTGTGTGTGTGTGTGTGTGTGTGTGTGTGTGTGTGTGTGTGTGTGTGTATTCATTCCTAATAATATGGATCTGTTGTTTTGATTACTGTCCTCCATCTCTTATGATTTGTATTTTAGGAATAAACCAGAAAAGACATTGAGAGCATTTTGTATTTTTTGTTAATGCAGAGGTAGATAATAAAGAAAACAGTGCAAGAAGCCAATGAAATATTATTCATCTATCTCTATCCCATTAATTTTCCAAGTGCATAGAAACTTAGAGCCATTTGGGCCATCAAGTCCAACCCTCTAATTGGTGCAGGGATCCAAATTAAAGCATTCCTGACATTCTAATTAGGAACGGGAATTACTTCCTTCATTAATCTGAGTTTCATGTTGCTTTTACCATTAGAAGTTTTTTTCTTTTTTCTTTTGTTTCATTTACCAATATCTATAACTTAATACAGGTAGTCCTCAATTTACAACAGTTCATTTAGTGCCCGTTCAAAGTTACAACGGCACTGAAAAAAATGACATGACCATTTTTCACATTTATGACATTGCAGCAGTCCCATGGTCACATGATTTACATTCAGAAGCTTGACAGGTGGTTCATATTTATAACAGTTGCAGTGTCCCAGGTCATGTGATTCCCTTTTGCAACCTTCTGACAAGCAATGTCAATGGGGAAGCCAGATTCACTTAATAACCCTGGAACTAATTTAACAACTGCAGTGATTCACTTAACAAATATGGCAAGAAGTCATAAAACTCACAAATTTCTCACATAGCAACATAAAGTTTGGACTCAATTGTAGTTGTAAGACAAGGACTACCCATTATTCAGTATCCTGCTCCCTGGAATGATGAAGAACAGGTTTTCACCTTCTTTACTATAAACTGAAAATTTCCCTCAAGCCATCTTTTCTCAGTTCTCAGTCTTTCTCTCTCTGTCTCTTCATAAAACCAATCTCATTGTATTTCTTTGCATTTCTTCCAGTTTTCCTGAATAATCTTACAAATCTGTTACCCAGAAATGTTGAGGCATTGTATAGTAATCATTGCAAAATAATGTATACTTCGCATATTTGGAAGCTGGTACAATGGCATAACATAAAATTTCTTCTCCTTTAGCAGCTACATCACATCACTAATTCATCTTCAGTTTGTGATCCAAGTTATTTTTAATATCCAGGAATTCCCATTTCTATATTTCTGCATTTTTCTCTTTCCTGAGTGTATAACTTTGCATTTATCTCTATTAAATTTTGTTCGGTTGTTTTCAGCTCATCCCTCTAACCTACCAAGATCCTGAATTTTGTTTTCAATCTTCTAAAATAGCAGCTGACCTGCCCTGTTTTATGTCAAGTGCAGATATGATAATCATTTTGTGGTTATCCCATCAGAATGGGGTGCTCTATCAAAGCATAATTGAAAACAAGATATGTATATAGTATTTGCACAGTCTACTGAGAAAGTTACCAAATAAAAAAGGGATGACTTTAGTTTGGAAAGTCTTATTTTTTTATAAATATAATAATCGAATAATCTCTAGATGATTTGCATCTAATATATATTGTTTTCAAGTTGGTCACGTATTAATAGTTTTATGATATGCTGTAGAATTTTCTCATGAATTGACTAATTTTGTTTTCCTTATGTTAGAGTTCTAGTTTGTTTTCTTCTATCTTTTGAAAGTCGAGGTTTTCAGCTATATAACTTAAGAATTGACAGAAGGATCATACTAAACCACTAGGTCTCAGTTGTTTCTAACTATTAAATCTGGGAGCAGAATTGATACAGAGCTATGAATGTTGCGCAAAAGAATGTAAAGAAATTTAGATAAGAGAAAAATATAAAGAAGATAGTAGGTTTAATAGAAATAGGTACGTTGCAGCATAGAAGAAAAAGAGAGGGTGGAAGTGGATGTTCCCTATGGAAAATAATAAGATTGCAAGAGTCCGCGGAAAATTGTTCACAGTATAAAAAGAGAAAAAAATGGGGCTACTGTTAACCACATATAAAGTCCTGTGTTTTCCTGAAAATAAGGTACAATGTACTGCATATATTTTTGCTGTGAAATTATAAAAGTTATATGACATGCATATATATTTTGGAAATTAAATGAATATGATACTTTTTAGTAATGCAAACTGTTCTATTTTTCAGGTTTCTAACAATGTGCACAAGACACTTTGGCAGTGTTGTAGCTCAAACTATTCGCACTCAGAAGACAGATCAGTTTCCATTGTTCCTTATTATTATGGGAAAACGATCATCAAATGAGGTGTTGAATGTAATACAAGGTATAGTCCATGTATTCTGTTTGATGCATGTTTTGTATTGAAACTTTCAACTGAATTTGTATCGATTACACTAGTAGTCAAGTGTATAAATTCTCCTGGAATATAGTTTATATTCTTACATTAACAAAGTATTTGTAGATAAAATGAAAAATTTGTGCATTTATCTTATATACATTTGCAACAACTATGTGTATCTGATCAAAACTAATATAGCACGATAGTGTTTGAAAATCAGTGATAAAAATGTTCAGCTTCAATCTTGGAAAGTTTACACCTTATGATGTTACTCAACAAAAGAAGTGAAAAAAAATTGGCAAATGTTCTAGCTGGTTTTTAGAAGTAGGTCTCAGGATGAATCTTAGTTACCTGGAGAAGTTACTACGTCACATTCAAAAACCTAACCCCTTGTTCTAGTAACTTGAGTGTGAGTAAGGAACTTCACCTCCCAAACTTATTCCCCCCAACCCTTCCAATGGTGGAATTCAAATAATTTAACAACGGTTCGCCCTGGGTCAGGTTAACTGTTGTGAGAAGCTTGGCCCATCCCTGTCTTCCAGCTCTGCCAGACGAGCCTCCTGTGACAGCAAACATGACCCTGGACGAACCAGTTGTTAAATTATCTCCCCCCCCCCACTATCAAAGTGGATCCTGGATGTTGCGCTGCAATGGAGAAATGGGCAATGGAGTAGCCAGCATGATGGAAGGCGGAAGAGCAGGGAGAAGAAAGAGGGAAAGCGCCCTTCTCCTTCCCTCACACTGGCTGTTCCGTGGCCGGTTCTCCATTGCAGTGCAGCACCCGGGATCCACTTTGATAGCAGAATGGATAATTTAATAACCAATTTGCCCGAAGCGGGCAAATTTCCTCCTTCTCTCTTTCTCTTTCTCTCCCTCTCCCTCTCTCCCATTAGAAAGAAAGCACACACAGAGAGTGGGGAATACTAACCTTTTGTAATTTATCTCAGTCTTATAAAAATAACTATGAGTATTTATAGCTATATGAATTGATATTCATTGATTTTTTAAAAGATGTGCCTGAAGGACCTTTACCATCCCTATATAGAAACTCTAAAATAATCCAGAAATAGTTGCAGGAAAAAACTAGAGTCATATTCAATGAGTTACTTTGATGTTTTATGATATAATGTTCACAGTTTTCCCTTGATTTCTTGATACTTACTTACAAATCACTTAAATTTTAGACTACTTTTCTAGCAACTGGAATGTTGAAACTTAGTAGTAATGTACTTCCATATTCTCCATTGAAATCTGGATATTGCTATACTGATGGATTAACATCACTGTGAAAAGTATTGCAGAGGTTGAAACCAAGATTCGTATGCAGTGAAATAGAGCTGTGAAATCTCTTTATGTATTTCAAATATCGTTACATTAGCAATGCAACCAAGAAGTAATAACCCAACAAATAGTGTCCAATTAAGGGGAAAATGGGCTGCTCTTCATCATTATATATGTTACCAATCTTTGAATCAATGAATGGCAGAGGTAATTCTCAGGGCTATTCATTGTAAATGTTAATATTTAAATTCAACACAGAAATATCAATAGATATGTCAAAAGATCCTGTGATAATATCTATGGCAGTTTGAAAAAATGTTTAAGAATAAAAATTTCCCTCTTCCTTCCTTATTTATCTCTAGTTTGAGATCATGACCTGGTTATTATTGCTGATATGAAGTTGAAATAGAAATTATAATTAATCTATTTTTTTTCATTTAGATTCACATTTACAATTGGAAACTTTCAGAAACTTTAAAATATAAATTAAATGACACTAAAATAAAATTAATTGCATTTTCTTTATAAAAAAAATCTAAGGTATTATTTTTGGATTATTTGTAAAATGACTTGTTGAGTTTGTAAAATAACTTTAATATTATGAAGTTAAACTGTCCTTCTTTGTTGCTAGGAAACACAACAGTGGATGAGTTAATGATGAGGCTGATGGCTGCAATGGAGATCTTCAGTGCACAGCAGCAAGAAGACATAAAGGATGAGGTGAGCCCTGGACATCACTACAGACAGCTATTGAATTTAGAGTAAGGGCCTTCCTAGACAATTAAAAATGCTAGATTCTATATTTATGCTGTTACCTGTATTAGTATTAATTCAGTATTAATTGCATATGGTTTAATTAATATTAAGAAAATAGAATGGCTTCATTTTTAATGTTTGTTTGAAAAAGAGGTTTGGAAGGTTGTTCCTATAAGAGTGAAAGAAACTCACAATAACAAAATAATTTATTCTGTCCATCAGAATAGGAATGCTATCTATCAGATCATTCTAAGAATACTGCTCTGCCTCCATGTAAGATTTGAGACATAAGTAAAATGAGATCAATATTCACATTTACCTCTTCTGCAATGTCTCCATATTTATGACGTAAAATATCAAATTTGAATATAGTGAAATTTAAGGAACTGATCACACATTCTGTGGAATAAAATACCTCTAACTTTCACAGTCTTTCAAATCAGTTGTAAATACTGTTTTTGAATATTGCAAAAAATGGGCAATCCTTGCAGGAAGGAAAGAATTTCTAAAACAGTGTTAGGAAACTTTACATTTATTGTAGTGAACAATTTTGTGAAAATACTAACTAGGAATTTAACATATTCTTTGAATGAAAACTTGTTTAACAGTAATTGTTTTGACGAGCATTGCTGTTTTTTGGCATTTTTTTTTTAAATGGGAAAAATATGCTTTACCAATTAAGTATGTGTTACTAGGGTAATTGCCTTACTAATTCAGCATCTACAATTAAATGTAACTGCTTCTTACTACTACCTATTAACAATAAGGTGAGACATAATTTACAGAACCCCATACAAGATTGACCATTGCCTGGTCAACAATGCACTAGATATTGGAGTTCCTGGATATCTGATGAGAAATGGATTACAGGACTCAGGACTGTTGGCTAAGCAACCAGGGCCACCAAGTGTAGGTCTTCTAGAAGGAAAGTTGTTTACCCATTGCAAATATACAAAAACTGAAAACAAAGAGTGTTATTGAAAGATTAAATAAACTGTTATTATAAATCAAGTCCCAATGAGAAGAGGATTTCTGAAGAGAATGCACAGTTCTGGAAAGAACAACATTTAGAATTAGAAATAGTAGAACAGAGGTTAGCAAATCAGCATTGATTTAGAATACAAAATAAAATATTCACAGAAGTAGAATTGGAAGAATTGCAGAAGATCTACCCAGGGCAAAGAAACTGAAGCCTCACCAGAAGTAACTCACATTGTAGAGGAAAACCAAGGGGAGTTGGTAGTAGGTGAAACTAGCATAGCTATTCATTCATTCTCATTCCTGAACAAATCACTGTTTTCTCAGCCTTCTCCTTGGAAAGAACAAAACCCTCTTAAGTAAATAGCAAAAGAAATTGAAACAAAAAAAATGAGCATCTAGAACAGCACAAAAACAGCAGAATACTGTTGCCTGCATTGAAGCTTGTTAGCTAGCATAAATATTAAAATACTGTAATATGAAATATAAGCACCAGCTTACAACAAGAAACAAATTCACAAATCTGCTATACATTATAGCAGTTATAACTGAATATCTCCGATGCAAAATCAGTAAAAACCAAAAAAGCCTGTGTACACCAAAATGGAAGATAGGATTGAAAATAAGATCAGCATCCTAAGATCAGATGCAAGCAAGCTAGAACAAATAAAAAAGAAGAAGACCAAAGAATATCTGATTAAGAAGTATTATCTAGAGCAGTGGTTCCCAAACTTGGGAACTTTAAGACTTGTGGACTTCAACTCCCAGAATTCTCCAGCTAGCTCTTCTGGCTGGAGAACTCTGGGAGTTGAAGTCCACAAGTCTTAAAGTTGCCAAGTTTGGGAACCACTGATCTAGAGGAAAGGAAATCAAGGAAGCACTAGAAATATAAAACCAAATAACAGCAGTAGCCAAGAAGTTCAGCAGATAAAAAGCATGAATTGCACACTATAGCAGAATCTCCCATTTCGGTTGAATCAGAAATGATTCTACCAATCCTCAGTGAAGAAACTGTAGTGAAACAATCAACACTGGACAAAGAAGAAACACTGCAATTCTGAGCAAGCTGTGAGACAACCCTCCCCAAAATAAAAAAAAATAAAAAAGCGGCTTGCATAAAGGAGGTGGATATGAATTTTTTAAAAAGCTGAAATGTAAGAATTTGTAATACCAGCAGAAAAGGTAAAGAAAAGGGTAGGGAAGATAAACAATTGGTCAGCATCAGGCGAAGATAAACTGTATGGTTTTTGGTTGAAACATCTGGCTGGTCTACATACACTCATTGCCAAGCAATTAAGAGCAAACTATAAGAAGGCGAATTTGAAAATTGAACAACATTTGGAAGAACATATTTGGTATAATGATAGATTTAACAAAAGAGACAGCCCCAGGTAACTACAGGCCAATTACCTTTCAAATTGCTAACTGAGATAGTAGCTGATGCAACTGCATCTAGTTGAAAACAGTCTTTCAACCTGGACAGAAAGAGAAGCTCCTAACTGACAAAATGATTTTATAAAATTGCAAAAGAAGGAAGACCAGCTTGGACTGAAAACCAACATGAATTCATTGGCTCAGATTAATTACAAAGAAGCATTTGATTCCCTGCCATATGATTGGATAATAAAAATGCCTAAAAATAACAGAACTCAGTATACACATCAGGAGTTTTGTGCAAAGATCAATGTACAATGGAATAGGCAATTGCCAATCAATGTGAGGATATCAATATCAAGAGAGGGATCTTGCAAGGATACTCACAATTGGCACTGTTGCAATGATTCAGTGCAACTGTCAACAATACTGAACAGTTCATGGCTATCAAACATCAAAAACACCTGCCAGGCTACCCCACCTTCTTTATACCTCAAATCGAACCAATGCTCAACACTGTAAATATATGAACTTTGGAGTAGACAAAGGTGCCAACTTGCCATCAGCAGAAGAAAAATAGTGAAAATTGAAGGAATCAAGATGCCCTATGGAAAAATAACATCAAGAGTCTGACTGAAGAAGATCACTATAAATACCTGGACATTCTTCAATCTGACAATATCAAGCAAACTGAAATAACACACACACACACACACACACACACACACACACACACACAGAGGCAAAGCAGATAACAAGAAGACCTGGCAATGACTAAGAGCAGGAAAGTTAAAGAAAGAGACAAAGGGGCTAATTCTGGCTGTACCAGATCAAGAACAAATTCATACAAAGCCAGAATTGAAGAAACAGCAACAGGCGGCAGGTGCCACCTTTGCAAAGAAACCAAAGAAACTGGTTAGCAACTGCAAGGAAATTGTACAGACTGACTACAAACCACAGCATGACAAAGTAGCAACAATGGTGTATTGGATGATCTGCAAGAAATACCATTTGCCCTCAGGCAAGAACAGATGGGATCATAAAATAGCAACCGTAATAGAAATTGAAGAAGCTAAAGTATTCTGGGACTTTTGAATTCAAACAGATAGGCACCTGCCACATAACACACCAGACCTAACAATAAGAAAGTCTGGATAGTGGACATGGCAAGACCTGGAAATAGCAGAAGAGGAGAGAAAGAACTGGAGATCACAAACTACAAAGATCTGCAAATAGAAATAGAATGACTGTGGCAGAAGCAAAAATAGTACCAATAGTAATAGGCGCCTTGGGTGCAATCTCAAAACAAATGGAGCACCACTCGAACACCATCATAATTGATAAAATCACCACCAATCAGTTGCAACTCAGAAGCGACAATATCTTTAACATCGTTAAACTTTTATATTTGACTGTCCTAGGTCCTTGGGAAGGACTCAATAGATGGATAAAAATTCTGAATCTACTGGCTGACTGTGATCAACTATAATAAATAAATAACTAATATGCAGATTTATTTCATGCAGACTGATGAGCAAATAAAGTGATAAAAGTTCTCTAAAAATGCCAGCGTTTCAATTATACAAATATAGTCACAAGCCACATACACAAAAGTGAAGTGGTTATCTGTTACTTTATTAATTGAGAATGACATTTACAAGTAATGAAATACTTAGTTAGGATTTTGCAATAATAGGTGTGTTCCTATTTAAGATTATTGTTATCCTGGATGTACAGTAGAAACATTGTTTGACAGTAATGCACTAAGCATCTTATTCATCCAACTAAATCATATGCCTCACTAGTACAAGGTTTTTTTCATTGTATTAGCCTTGAAATATATGTCATCTATTTATATAGTAATGCTGTCTGTTTTCAATCTGACAAAATGAACATCATTTTTTTTCATTCTTAGAAAATTTAACTATAAGCATATGATAATTGAATATTTTTATTACCCTTTTTCAACAAGTTACAAACATATACAATACAGAAACATCTATACATAGATAAAAATGAATGTAGATAAAACTAATTGGTGATCCTACCTAAATGTTAGGCTCATACAATTAGGCTTGTAAAGCATCATCAATAAATCTTTCTAACCCAATCCACAAACTTAGGGAGAAATTTTAAAAAATGCTTTTATGTTATACTGGTAGTCCTCGACTTAACAACAGTTTGTTTAGCAACTGTTCAAAGTTACAGTGGCACAAAAATGTGACTTATGACCGCTTTTCATAGTTATGACTTTTGCAGCATCCTCATGGTCATGTGATCAACATTCAGATTTCTTGGCAACTGGTTCGTATTTATGACCTTTACTGTATCTCAGAGCCATGTTATCACCTTTTGCGACCTTCTGGCAAGGCAAAGTCAATGGAGAAGCCAAGTTCACTTAACAACCAGGCTACTAACATATCAACTGTGATTCACTTAACAACTGTGGCAAGAAAAGTCATAAAATGAGGCAAAACTCACTTAACAAATGTCTCATTTAGCAACATAAATTTTGGGCTTAATTATGGTCATAAGTGAAAGACTACTTGCATTATTGTTCCTTATTTCTGTATAACTTACTGAATGTGATGATTGCAGACCTTTTGATGGCATTATTTTCTCATAGTACACAATTCAGCCTTGAATTACGACATCCAGGTGCTTTTTGTAACCACTGCTAACCTGAACATGAAGTTCCAACCAGCCAGCTAGTCTGCCAAGTAATTGGCAAGCTATGAGCCATTTCATTTATACTGGAAATACAAAAAGAGATATTTGACAGTTAACAAAATCATACTGTCTCTCACTGAATTCCATATCTAGGATTTTTGATGAATGCATTAGTTTTTCTCTCTCTAAATGTCATTAAGAGAACTATAATTCGCTAGGTAATGACAAATATAGTGCCTAACAGCCCAATCTGTGCTTTGTGTACTTAAGAAAAGGCGTTACCATGTGAAACAATTTTTTAGTAGCATTCTAGTTCACATGTAACACTTTTTGTAAATCTTGTTCCTGACATCTCCTGTTTAAATAGCATTTTTTTCTAGTGCAGGTCTTAATGCATTTACATGAACTTTCTTTCAAAATGTGACAATAGCAAGCAGGATACAGATTCGGGTTTCTGTTACTGTTTTCTTAATAACGACAGTAAGTCATCATAAACCACAAGATAAACAGAACATTCTTCTAGGATTTTTAGTAAGTTTTTTAAGGAAACACAAAGCTTTTAGAGGAACAAAAGATATTAGGGATTTATAAGACACACACACACAAAAGGACATAAACTTTAGATCATGGTATTCTGCTTTTGAAGATTTTTAAAACTCTCCAAACATAATAAGCTGTTGGCAAGTAATCAGCATAACATTTAATATTTAATATGATATCATCTAACAATAGTTATTAGGCTACAGAAATATATTTTCTTTTCTCTGTAATCATTTTCTCTGGATGAAACAAACATTTATTCATTTCTTGGGTTATGCCACAAAGATTACATAAAATGTTAGCTATGGAATATGTATCTAGTTTATCACAAGACTAAATGATGAAATTAATCCCTATCATTTTCCTAACCTTTATCCCCCAGATGGTTTCAGCCACTTTACCAAGGGGGAGAGGCATATTTTAGCACAAAACATGAGATCATAGCCATCCACAGTTTTTTTTTTCATTTCTAAAGATGCCTCTATGAAGAACTTAAAAGTATTGATGAAAGGGCTTATTTTTAATTTATTTTAATATATTATAGGCTACCCATCTTACAAATTGTGACTCTGGGAAGCATATCAACATAATCAAAATAAATGAAAACCCCAAAAGAAAAATTAAAATAGTATCCGTACAAAACTAAGAAGAAAATCTGTACAAATTTTTTTTTTTTTTATGTTTAACAGAACTTTTTTATTTTTCTTCAAAAAAAAAACACAAATATGTCATCATTTGTCAATCATTAAAACATTGAAGTACAATTTTTTTTGTGTGTGTACCCCTCCCTCCCTCCACCCCCCCACCCCCCCTCCTCCTTCCCCCCCCCGACTTCCCAGAACCCGTACACGGTATAGAATTTTAACTAACACAGTCTAAAATCTATTGAGAAAAAAGAAATAAAGAAATTAATGACATTCTAGATTGACCTTAGCTTCTTCTTACTAAACTAACTTTAAACAATTTAAATCATTTCTGATCTTAAGCATAGGCTAACTGGAATTTCTTAGTCCCGTATTTATTTTGTATATAGTCAATCCATTTTTTCCAGTCTCGTTTATATCTCTCATTTGAATGATCTTTGAGATATGCCGATATTTTAGCCATTTCAGCTAAGTTTGTTACTTTCAATGTCCATTCTTGAATTGTAGGCAAGTCTTCCTTCTTCCAATATTGCGCCACCAACAGTCTTGCTGCAGTTATCAGGTGCAGAGTCAAATTGGTCTCTACCACTGTAAAGTCAGTACATATACCTAGTAAAAATAACTGAGGACTAAACTTTATCCTTCTTTTAAAAACATTTTGCATGACCCACCATATTTTTATCCAAAATGCTTTAACCTTTTGGCAGGTCCACCATATATGATAATATGTAGCATCGAGAGAACCACATCTCCAACATTTAGGCTGTACATTCGGATACATAGAAGCCAACTTTTTAGGATCTAAATGCCATCTATAGAACATCTTGTAAAAATTTTCTCTCAGATTTTGAGCTTGTGTAAATTTCACATTTCTTACCCAGATTCTTTCCCATGTATCCAACATTATTGGTTCCTCAATATTTTGAGCCCATTTTATCATACAATCTTTAACTAATTCTGTTTCCGAATCCATCTGTATCAATACATTATATATCCTCTTTATATGCATTAAGCTTTGATCTCTTATTTGTTTAAACAAATTATCCTCAACTTGAATAAAACCAATTTTTTGATCTATTTTCCACCTAGCCTGTAATTGCCCATACTGGAACCATGTTTGAACTACCTTCTCCTCTTTTAATACCTCTTGTTGATGCTGTTGCTTTTTAGCTTGTTTCTCCATACGTCTAGTAGTCATGCGGCTAGGTCTTGGTTCCATAGCACCTTGCACTTCTAGAGAAGAAAGATGCTCCATCTTGTCTGATGGTTGTGTAGTTTGCTGTCTATCCTGTCTTTCTTGTGGTCTTTCTCTGGGTCCAGATGGTGCAGGGTGTCCGGCCTTCAATATATTATAATAAAAATCTCGGGCTTTCCATACAGAGTTGAGGCGGTACCTTTGCTTATCAAATGTAAATATGATGCCAAATGGTGCATCCCATCTATACTGTATCTGACAATTTCTGAGTTCTTCGACCAAAAAAAGCGTAGTCTCTCCTGGCTCTTAACATTGGAGGTGGTATCTCTTTCAAAACAACCAGGTCTTGACCGCCAATTTGAAGCTTAGTGTTATAAGATGCTTGCAGTACCATATTTCTAAACTCTCTTGTAGTAAAATATATAACGATGTCTCGAGGAAGCTGCTTCTGCTTTGCCAGCCAGGAGTTGACGCGGTAAGCTTTGTCAATTTGCCAGCCTTGATTAGTCCCTGGTCTTCCCATCAGGCGGTCAAAAGCTTCCGATAGGATCTGTTTCAGGTTCTCCTGTTTCTCCTCACGCAGCCCCCTTACTCTTAATGCGAACTCCATTTGTCGGTACTGTATCATAATAATTTCTTTTTCAGCATTTTCCACTTTTTGTTCCACCACCTCTGTTTTCAATGTCAAGTTAGCATTGGCATCATTAAGAACCTCTAAAGTATCTTCCACTCCAGAAATATGTTCTGTTAATACAGTTACAAGACTCAGCATGTCGTCTCTAATTTTATCAACCTTAGCCTCAAATTTCTCATACAACTCCTGTTTAAGTCCTTTTATTTCACTTTTAATTTCATTTTTAATTTCTTCTTTCATTTCTTTTATTTCCTCTTTTCTCTCCTCTCTATTATCTCTAAATTTATCTTCCATTTTAATTGTCTGTGCATTAAGAGCCTCGCTTAGATTACTCAGAAAAAATTCTTTCGTTAACACATCCCCAGCAGGGGGCGTAGGAAGCGGAGGCTGCAGCTTTGTGCCAGGCACTGAGGATGTGCCCCTGGAAGTAGAGGGTGACGACTTCAAGTTAATATTTGGTTTTGAGGCCATTTCAAAATTTATCTGCCTGCAGTTAATAAAACTCTATTGCCTAAATAAGCAGCTTTAAAAAAAGAGGCTTTTATTTTGAAGTTTAAGGCTTGGCAAAACTTTCAGTGAGTAAACATTGTAACAAGACCATTCAGCAGATTCATCACCATTTAACTTCCAAATAAGCAAGGTTAATAAAGGAGTAAAATTCTTCTATTGTGAAACCAAAACAAATGATAAGCAATCTCTTTGTTTTGAATTCTTTTGAGGATTTGCATTGTCTAGCAAAAAGTGTTCGTTATTACCGGAGAAACCAGGCTGCTCGGCGCCATTTTAGAAGCCTCTGAGTAAATAATTTTTCGGAGGAGAAAAGGAAAAGAAGCTAAAATGTTGATAAGCAATTAATGTCCACAGTGAACGGATCCAGCTCGTGATAAGAATAAATCAAACAAAACTTTGATCAGAGTGGGAGAGACCTACTTTGTCCTGCACAAGGCAGTTTGAAGTTCCCAGCACGGACAGCCGTTCTGCCTTGGGCTAGCCCCCCTTTCCTTGCAAGCACAAAAGCTGCAAAAATCGAAGAGCATTTGCCAGCAAAACAGTTTCTTCTTTCCTTCTTGCCTGAAGGATAAGAAAACCTGATAAGACGTCAGATGGAAGATCCTCTAAACAGGTACGTAGCCAGGAATTCGGAGGCAGCTGATTTTTTGCTGCTTCCACCAGTAGGCTCCTCCCAGGAAGCCGCCAAAATCTGTACAAAATTAACACAAACAACCAAACAACAAACCCCACTCTGTGTGTGTGTAATTGAGCCCCAAATTTCCATTGCTAAATAAGACAGTTGTTAAGTAAATTTTGCCTGACT
The DNA here is from genome assembly GCF_051295495.1 of Thamnophis sirtalis. NCBI lineage: Eukaryota > Metazoa > Chordata > Lepidosauria > Squamata > Natricidae > Thamnophis > Thamnophis sirtalis. The sequence continues at coordinate 33,219,860 of NW_028261387.1, forward strand.
TTATGACCTTCTTGCCGCAGTTGTTAAGTGAATCACTGCAGTTGTAAGCTAATAACATTGTTAAATGAATCTGGCTTGCCACATTGACTTTGCTTGTCAGAAGGTTGTAAAAGGACCCCAGGACACTGCAACTGTCATAAGTACATGCCAGTTGCCAAGCATCTGTATTTTGATCATGTGGGGATGCTGATGATTGTAAGTGGGAAAAATGGTCGAAAGTCACCTTTTTCAATGCTGTTGTAATTTTGAATTATACACACACACACACACACACACACACACATATACACATATTATATACATACATATAACATGTGTATATAGTGTATATATGTGCGTATGTATGTGTGTGTATGTGTGTGTGTGTATGTATAAATATTTATATAAATAAATAAATTGAGGATAGTGCTACTAATTTATTTATATCACAAAACAAGGTCATTTCCAGTCTTGCCCAATGCACAGAAGAAGAGCCAGATCTTCATGGAAAGCTGGCTAGTAGGTCAGTTCATTTTAATATTGGGGGAAGCTCATTCCAAAAAACAATCATAATAACAGAGAAGGCACTTCTCCTAGATTATAAGGTGAATTTATAAGACAGAAGCTATCACCACTCCAGTATCTTCATTGTCAGTTCTGAAGTTGGTTATTGTCCCTGATGTCATTAGCTTCCTTTATATTTAATCTTAGTGCCATTTTTCCACTGTGCTGCTTGATTCTTATTACTGGTGCTTGCAGATCCTTTTCATTTTTAGCTATCAGACTAGTGTCATCAGCAGAGCACAGTTGGCATAGGGCCTGCTTACTTGAGGGACCATCTTTTTCTTCTAACATCTGCCCAGACAATTTGACCCTGCCTAGTTGGTGCTCTCTTGGTTCCTTTGATTAAAAAAATCAACCTCTAGATTTTGATGACCCTTACTCTGCTGTTCTTTAGAAGAATAGCCACAAAGCCTCTTCATCCAGGCCTTCAGCAAGGGAGAATGAGACCTCCTCCACTTCTTCACACTTGCCATCTTTTTTAATGTTTATGTGGTAATTTCTTTGTTTAACTGTTGGGAGTTACACAGATTTGCTGAACCAGGCAACTTGCAAGTTGAATATATTATATTAAAATGCATAGAATAATATTATTACTATATACACCACAACATGAAAGCATTGCTACTGGTCTTTTAACTGGTATTGACCTTCATACAATCATACATATCATTCTTTCCAAGACCCTAGGATGTCATTCTAAAGCCATGATGGAGAACCTATGGCATGCATGCCAGAGGTGACATGCAATCCCCTCTCTCTGGGCATTGAGCCGTTGTCCTAATTCAGCTTCACCATGCATGCCCGTGCACCTCCTGCTGGTCAGCTGGTTATAGGGTCTCTGCTGTGCACAAGGGGGTGGGGGCATGTAGGGGGGGCTGTGTGCGCATGCACAGGGCAGGTGTGCATGTGGAGGACCTGTGCACGCATGAGCAGGGGTTGGGGGAGCATGCACAGGAGGCAGAGCACAGGGTGTGTGCATTACATTTTGGGGCTTTTGGTGCATGCACATTCGTGCACACACATGTTTTGGGCACTCACTCCGGAAAAGGTTATCCATCACTATACTATAGTATAAGTATGCAACATTATGCAGCTAATAAAATGCTAGTTGATTACTACTTTGTTTTTTACATGATTTTTTTCAGAGTAAAAATTAAACAGTATTCCAGTACTCATTTAATTCCAATACTCATAGACAACTGTTGTTTTGGAATAGATATAATGTATATAACTATAGATTAATTAAAGATATATTTACTTGTGACATCTTCCTAGTGAAACAAATTGTGACACCTTCTTTTTATATGGGAAAACAGTAATTTGCTGCATGTGGTAATATCAGGGATTAATAGGTGATGAATGAATATAGGTTGGCTACAAAGATCAGTGCCTGGTAAACAAGAAATACATAGAAGTAGTTAGGTCATATAGAGAATGAATGAGGATCAAATTACAGAACAAGTATATTAAATAAGAGCATATGAGACAAGAAGAAGAGAAAGACCAAGAAAAATATACTTACATACATGTAAGTGGGATTCTCAAAAGGAGAAAAGTGACAAATTTAAAAAACAAAATACAATAAAGTGATATATTAACATAGTGGAAGCATGAACAATTTGCCAGGGTAGAAAGATACAGTGACATATGATTGTTGGTGAATCCTACTTATTTGTATTTTTACTTACTTATTTTGTATTTTCCCTTTACTTATATTTTTAATATTTTATTGTATTTCTTCCCTTCTGTATTCTGCATAGAAAGGAAATAGAGTGATGAAGGGATTTGCATATAACAAAGCAAATAATAAATAAGGTTGAATTCTGCTTTAAGCTATTCTCAACTGGAATTCTATATTTTTCACAAAAATAATATTGCATTCATTGAGTCTTACTGCTTAAAACTACAGCTTTGTATCTAATGTGTTTGATTCAGAAGTGTTGCTTGGCTCTGTCTCAAATGAGAGAATCACAATTTTAAATTGGGCCAGTTAGGCCATTGAGTGTAACCATTGCTCAGAGCAGGAATCTGAATTAAAGAATCTCCAAGAGATGGTTGTCTAACTTCTGCTTCAACAGTAATGGTGAGCACACCAACCCATCTATTTGGGTAATTGTTTCACTGTTGAACTCTTTTTGTGATGAGAATGTTAAATTCAGATTCATTCAGAATCTGCCTTCCTGTAATTTAAATCCTTCATTCTATGTCCCATACGCTGTGACAATAGAGTACAGGTCTTGACCTTTTTCTGTGTGACATCCTTTCAGGTATTTAAAGAATGCTGTCATATCTTTCTTCATCTTCTCTTTTCAAAGCTAAATGTCCACAGCTGCTTTGATCTTCATAGGACATTGTTTTTAGTTCTCTAATCTTCCTTATTGTCTTTCTCTAAACTGGTTACTTCTAAACAGTGGTTACAAGAACTGGTCACAAACTTAGTAATGCTGCATAAGTGGACTTAATACTTGCTGTAGTTTGGAAATGATGTTTGTTTCTTTTGTGGTTTCTGTAGTCATGTCACATTGCTGATTAAAATTCATTTTTCAGTCAATTACTATTCCAAGAAACTTTAGCTATAAACTGTTATCAAGCCAAGTATTTTCTATCTAATATCTGTGCATTTTCTAACTTCCTAAATAAAGAACTTTGCACTTGTCTGTATTAAATTTCATTCCTTACAATTCTCTAATCCTTCAAGATCATTTATAATTTTATTTCTTTTTCTGGGACATTAACTATTTCAATTAATTTTGTGATTCAGCAAATTTGATAAATATTCCTGCAATCTCTTTATCCAATTCTTCGGGATTGGGCGGCCTATAAATCTATTAAATACAATACAATTAAATACAATTCTTACTGAAGAATGGGACTAAACTTTTCAGTGTCTCACTTGATATCTCACTGTAATATGCTGAAGAACCATTGACAGACACTTTTTGAATATAGTTTTTGAATTTGGAATCCACTAAATTATTATGCCATTTTGTCTATAGCTTTCCCAAAATATAAGAACTTTTTTTTTTTTTAGAAAAAGAGTTAAGATTAGGCTGGCAATAATAATCAATGCTGATTACTACTGCATTGTTATCAAGGCACCTAACAGAACAAATCTTTTTTATGCTTTCCTTTAATATCTTCCCAAGTATTGGTATCAGATTGATTAGCAGTGATGTCATCAATAAGCATTATTTACAGATAACATAAAAGTTGGGCTAGTCTATCAATAAATTCCTTCAAAACCCTTGAGTCAAGTTATCTAGTCTCTTATATTCAGATTCACTTCAAAAAATAGATTATCCAATGCTTTATCTGTATCAGTCATGCACATAGTCCTACCCTTCATTACCTTCTTCATAGTTTCCTGATGGAACACATCTTTTTGTTATTGTTTTGCCACTTTCATTGAGCAACGAATTTTTCTTTTATTGTCTTAGTTAAAGAAATCTAATGAAGCCCTTTCTATATCTCATCCATTATAAATTTTAACTCGTTCTGGTCTTTAGGTTTCCTGATTCCTTCTCTACAATTCCAGCCTGTCTCTTTGTACATTTCCTGCATCTTCTTTGTTTTCATATCCTCACTAAATTATTTGTGCAGTTTCTTTTCTGCTATTCCAGAATTGTATTTTGTGTGTGTGTATGTGTGTGTTTGAAATTCCCATACATCTTGAACTCCTTTTCTCTACAGATTATCTTCCAATGGAATGAGATTTGTCATTGCTCTCAATTTGTTAAAAATTGCTTATTTGAAATCCATAACATACATTTAACTGTCCCATCATTTATTTTAAAAGATTTATAACAAAATCATTGGCAATGTTGTAGAGGTAGTGGAAATGTTAAAAGAATTGTTACTATAATGCTAGAAATTTATTCCATCAGAAGAATAAATCTGTGAAAGTGTGGATCCAGAAGACCAAAATTCAGAATAGTTAAATGTTACCTGTCTGTCATAACAAATGGTCTTATAATCTTTAAGTTTCAAAAGACTGTTGTTTTCACTTCAAGATTGGTATTGTCCCCTGCCCATGGAAACTTTCTGTCATAAATCACTAGTAGGGATTTTTTTTTCAGTTCAGTTACCATGTTTTCCCAGAATTTTTTACAACGGTAGCCATCATTTAGGCAGAATGGTTGTGGACTTCATTAGTCTAAAACTTTGACAATGTTTTCCTGAGGAACTAGGTCCTTGAGAGGATATTAGCTAGAGGCAATGACTGTTTATATCCACAGAGAAGCCAGTTTTAATGTTCTCTTCTCTTAAATTGATAGTCATCTGGGTAAAATCTAGCAGAGAGTGCCAAGAGAAATAGCAGTCATGTATTATGTCTTTTGTGACTGAGGAGTATACAGTGTTAAAAATACATTTCCACAACCTCATTGTTTACATTTGGCTTTTAATGAGACTGTTGATTGATGACTCTAGCATCACATGATGGGCAAGAACAAAGCATGAATTTGTCAAATACAAAACTAATGAGAAGAGATCCTTGATTAAATAATAGTATAACAATTCAACACACCTGTTTGAGCCACCCTTTGCATTTTTTTTTCTTCCTTGCCCGAGGAGGAGACTTCTCAATGGATTACAGTAACACTTTTTGACAAGCTTATAAAGGGTGGAGTTCCTATGTACTGCCAGGATCCATTTGGCAATACCTAGATAATGCATTCTTATTTTTGCTGTCAAAATTTATTACTGTAAAAGCATTGACTGTTACACAGCTGGCTTAACTTGTTCTCATTTTTAAGTTAATTAACAGAAGGGCTAACATAGTGTTTATTTTTCTTGTTATGCAACATTTGACCATTATGGCTTTAGGAAAGTTTCATGAAAAATATCCTGCATTCCTTGGGGGGGGACGGACAGCGGGGAACTCTGTTTGCAAGACTTTGCTGAAAATTTCTATTCACTTTAACTGCCTCAGTTAATATTTCATTCTTTTGGGTGAAAATCTTGGTAGTCATTGATCATTAAGCTTTATTTTGAGATGTGCAGGTTTATTCACTGGGGAAAATACTCATCCGTATTTGTACAATTAAATCCAGATTATATTTCAGTTTTTGATCTCAAACCAAACAACCATCATAAAGCAGCTGCTTCTTTAAAAGTCCAGTTTATCTGCTCATCTATAATTCTAGCTCTAGGGAGAGGTTCATTTAGAAAATCAAAAATGTCAATTTGAATCACTTGTGAAATACCAGTGTATGACTGTTATTATAGAATTCACTTTGCTTAGGCATAATGTTCAAAGGATACAATTTTTGAAGTGGGGCAGTTTCTCTATGCACCCTCTCCTTTCAGTATAAATAGTGATATTTATGAAAATTGTCATATAATTCTTACATAGGTCTTCTTGTTAAAATCTAATATATTTAGTAATTCAAAAGCATACACTATTTATTATATGATGAGCCAATTAATGGAATATATAACTAGATAACTGAAACTGGTTATATTGAAAATACAGTTGCCACTGCTGTCCATCTATATGTGTCTGTCTGTCTGTCTGTCTGCTTGTCTGTCTGTCTGTCTATCTATCTATCTATCTATCTATCTATCTATCTATCTATCTATCTATCTAATTGTGGTCAAAGTTTTATCACAAATCATTTCAACGAGTTTTGCCATTTTTGTGATTTCTACATCATTCAATCACTACAACAGCAACAAATATTTAAGAATTATTAATATTGTTTTAATATTATTATATATTATTGGATAAAGCATGTAGAATATTATTAATCAGTTCCCTTAAGTGTTTCCGTGTATGGGAATTATAGTTGAAATATTTGGAGAGCATTATATAACCTATTTCAAGATTAATTTCCAATACTTTTACACAAACATACACACACACACCATCACCACGACCAGGTCTTGGCGTATTCGGGTCTTTTCCCGTGTAAGATTGAGAGTATCTCACAAAAAATATTTTATGTTAATCAACAGAGAGAAGGCAACCATTTTGGAACAAAATAGGCTATGGCAATAAAAAAAAACCATAATTCTAAAAAGTTTTCAAATTAAATTCTGGAATAATCAAATATAAAAATCAGAAGCTGTTCTGACCCCCCCCCTTGACGACTCGTTAACAAACGCAGACAATTAAACTTAAAAGGACTTTTCTTTATCAGTTTTCAGTTCAAACTGGCTTCGAGCCCAGAAATAACATAAACATCACTCTCCGATAAGAATTCAAAACAAAAGCTCTTACAAACGCAGCCCTTCTTCCACCATCTCCACGGATCAGATTTACATGAAAACACCAAAGCATTTATCCAAATGTAACAGGCATAATCATGAGTAATAAGTAAGCAATATTGTACCAGACACGGAACACACGAAGGAACGTTGACTCCAGCGACTGGGGCGTGGCAGCATCTGTCCTTTTATCTCCAAACCTCCTCCCACAAGCCCCAGTTGCATACTGAATTTTGTATCCCGAAAAAGCTCTCAGCAGAACTGCTGAGTCACAACAGAAGCTATGTGTTTTATTTATGCAGCTTTTACCAGATTCTTCTATAAGCATATACACTTTATATATTTAGAAAGTGTACAAGATTGTTATCAGAGGATCAGATTAATATTTTCTATGATGGCATTTTGTTTAGACAAACTGGATGTCTTTTTAATATACTCTTTATTAACATCAGGCCGTATGTTTAACTTCAAGTGTAGCTCAGTAGAAACATTCTTCTTTGGGAAACACAAAATATATAGATTTCAAAATGTGCCTTGCATTATGGCAGAAATGGGCAATATATTCTGTAGCTCTCCAAATATTGCTGAACTACAGCGCCCATCAGTCCTAGTTAAAATGACAATGGTGATGAATGATGGAGGTTGCTGTCCAACAACATTTAATAAGTCATACATTGTCCTCCCCTACTTTATGGGATGTGTAACTTGGTTAATGTCAACATATGGACAATATAATTGCTTTCATATTTGCAGTATTTAGTTGGTTTAGAAATCATTAAAATGTGCCCAATTTGTTTTAAAATTGAACCTACAGAAACGCAACTGTATACATATGATAGTAACACGTTATTCCTGAAACTCAGCTTGCTTTTTATTTTCCACTAGAACAATCTTTCTCAACCCAAAAAGTAAAATCAAGAATAGAATTTCTATATAGAATTCAAATGAATTGAAATTCAAATGCTGTTGGGTTATTATAACCTGTTCTATGGATTATGCCAGTGTATATAGAATATATATTATTCTTTTAGAATAGCTAAATAACTGTTCTAAAGAGAAAATGTCTTCCCAATGAAAAAACAGGGCTTTAATAGTTTATATTAAAATGCTGGCTTAAATCTATAAAGCCTTTTATGGATTGGTACTTGTTATCATCAGAACCACATCTCCCTATTAGAGTCAGTCTGAATTCTTTGATCATTCCAGGAGAACCAGCTGGTTGTGTCCTCCATTTTGGAAGATCCAGGTCTAAAGCCTGGAAACATTGACTCTTAGTAATGGAGTTTGGCCCTCTCAAATGATCCTCCATTGGAGACTTGTCTACTTCCACATTGTCTGCCTCCTAGAAAAAGCTTTTCTGTAGGGCTTTTTGCGTCTGCTACTACGAACTAAGATGCAATTTTATTTTATGTTCATGTTTTATAGTGTACACACACACACATACTGTATATATAAACTTTTTCGTATCTACTTTATCTCAAAAATTGTAAAATTCTTCTAAAATCTGTTTTACATGCAAATGTGTACCTTTCATACAAAAATATATTCTCCTTATCTAGGCAACAAGACTTCCTTTTTTAAAAAGAAATCCTCTTTTTTCCCTTCAATAGTGTTTCTGAGAGTACATATTATGCTGGATAGCATATTTTCTGACCTAGAAATACAGGTAGTCCTCAACTTACAACAGTTCATTTAGTGATCATTCAAAGTTACAGTGGGACTGAAAAAAGTGACTTGTGACCATTTTTCTCAGTTACAACCTTTGCAGCATCCCTATAATCATGTGATCAAAATTCAGATGCTTGTCAAACTAGTTCTTGCTTATGACCTTTGCAGCCTCTTGGGATCATGTGATCACTTTGGCAACCTTCTGGCAAGCAAAGTCAATGGGGAAGCCAGATTCACATAACAACCATGTTACTAACTTATCAATTGCAGTGATTCACTTAACAACTGTGGCGAGAAATGTCGTAAAAAGGAACAAAATTCACTTAACAAATTTTCACTTAACAACAGAAATTTTGGGCTCAGTTGTGGTCATATGTATATTCTTTGCTTGACTTTTATTGTAGATTTTAATAATTATGGAATGCTGATTTGATCCTGTTTCTCATTTATTATCCTTCTTAGTTAGCTTTTCAGTTTTGAAAAGTTTTCTCTTTTGAAATCAAATATTACTGCATTACATCTTTCCGTTTTTCCCAAATTAAGGTCATTAGCATTGTGCTCAGTATTTTCAGCCTCTAAAAAATAACTCAAACAAAAAGCAAGAAGGCAAATCTATTCACAAACCAAGAGATGGTGTAATTTGAAATCACATTATGGCCAAAAGTTAGCTATGATAAATGCCTTCAGATGATGATGAAATGTATGAAGTAGCCAAATGGTTTATCCTCAATTGGGGGTTTCAAAGCCCTGGTAGGACTACAGCAAATAACTCTTTCCATGTACAGGTCACTACATCTCAGATGCCTATGGCTTGCTTGAAATGAAAAGATAAACAACATAAAAGGGTACTTTTTGAAGAATTTGTGTTTACTTCACAACTTGCCCCTGTATCTTAAGAAGAGAGGCAGTTGCTATGCCCTAATTATACCAATATTTTTAAGCTCTATTGAAAATATGTTTTTTAAATGGCTCAATTATACAACAAAAGTGATGAAAATTGTAATGGATTAATACTATCTACATAGCATCTGAAGAAGATAAGAAGGAAAAAAGCAAAGGACTGCTGCATAATTTTACTAGAGGTGGCTTTACTCTGTTACTGTAAAGACTCAGTGGAAGAGATATGTCCTTTATTAAAGCTCCAAGGGGCTAAGGGACTTTGGAAGAAAAGCTTGTTCTTGTGGTATGCAAATATTTATTTTTGCATGTACAAAAGAGTATCACCATTTTGTCTATAATCTTGTTGTATATTGATGAAGTCTTGCACTGTAAATTGCTTGCGCTGCAGTGCGACGCTAACCTTAATTAAAACATACCATTAAAAAAACACTATACAAATATTTTAGATAGTTAAATCTGACTTGGATAAATAATGTTCCATTATCTAACAATGAACTTGATGAGAAAGTACGTCTGAGTAAGAAACTGTTAACTTAAAATTGAGTTCAGTGGTGTCATTTCACATCTTTGTGCGATAGCAAGGCAGTCATGCATAATATATTTTTACATTCCTGACATCCCCTTTGTATCTGTTTTACTAAAGAATAATGCCAAAAATGGAAGAATTAAATCTAGAGGAACTCCTAAAATGTTGAATTGTTGGCCTGAAAAAGAAAAATATCTGTCAATATTATCTCCAGTTGGATAAATTTATAGCCCCAATACCTCTAAATTTATTTCCCCTCCCCTCAAGGTTTTTACTCTTCACTTAATTCAATTATTTATTTATTTTTCCTCATTGAGTGTAAAGTTCTGGATGCACTATGAAAACAAGATACTTTTGTTTTTAAGATGAGTAGAGATTTGTCTTAATTTCCCCCAAGTTTCAAGTTTGCAAGTTTAATAACATTTATATGCCGCCCAATCCCGTAGGACTCCAGGCGGCTTACAGTACAGAAATAAATCAGAAAAATAAAATACAGAGGAAAAAAAGATAGATTTAAAAAACAGCACACCATGCACTCCGTTCTAAATGGGGCTGGACCGTATTTTGGGGTCAACAGCCCCAGGCCTGCCGGAACAGCCAGGTTTTAATGGCTTTCCGGAAGGCCGAGAGAGTGGGAAGGGTCCGGATCTCTGCGGGTAGATCATTCCACAGGGCTGGGACAGCTACAGAGAAAGACCTCCCCTGAGTAGTTGCCAACTGGCATTGCCCGGTCGACAGTACCCGAAGGAGGCCCAGCCTGTGAGATCTTATGGGTCGTTGGGAGGTATGTGGCAGGAGACGATCCCGCAGATATCCAGGTCCCAAGCCATGTAGGGCTTTAAAGGTAATGACCAGCACCTTGAAGTGTGTTCGGAGACCGATGGGAAACCAGTGCAGCTCGCGGAGGATAGGTGTAACATGGGTGTTCCTAGTTGCACCCGATATCGCTCGCGCGGCCACATTCTGGACCAATTGTAGTCTCCGAACACTCTTCAGGGGCAGCCCCAAGTAAAGCGCATTACAGTAATCAAGCCTAGAGGTGACGAGAGCATGAGTGACCATTTGAAGTGCCTCCCGATCCAGGTAGGGCCACAACTGGTGCACCAGGAGAACCTGGGCAAAAGCCCCTCTGGTCACAGCAGACAGGTGGTATTCTAATGTCAGCTGAGGATCCAGGAGGACACCCAAGTTGCGGACCCGCTCTGAGGGGTGAAGAATTTCGCCCCCCAGGCTGAGAGATAGAATATCTGGACCATTTTTAGGGGGCAACATCAATAGCCACTCGGTCTTGTCTGGATTGAGTGCCAACTTGTTTACTCCCATCCAGACCCTGACAGCCTCCAGGCACTGGCACATCACTTCTACTGCTTCGCTGAGTTGGCACGGGGCGGACAGATACAACTGGGTATCGTCCGGGTATTGGTGGTATTTGATCCCATGCTGATGAATGATCTCACCTAGCGGCTTCATGTAGATGTTAAATAGGAGGGGGCACAGGACCGAGCCCTGAGGCACCCATACTTTAGGGGCCTAGGGGTCGACTTCTGTCCTCCAACCAACACCGACTGCGACCTGTCCGAGAGGTAAGAGGAGAACTACCATAAAACGGTGCCTCCCACTCCCACCTCTCCCAGTCGTCGCAGAAGGATACCATGGTCGATGGAATCGAAGGCCGCTGAGAAGTCAAGAAGCACCAGGATAGAGGACTGTCCTCTATCCCTGGCCTACCAGAGATCATCGGTCAGCGCGACCAAAGCAGTTTCGGTGCAATAACCAGGCCTGAAATCAGACTGAAAGGGATCTAGATAATCTGCTTCATCCAAGGTCCGTCGGAGTTGAAAGGCCACCACCTTCTCAACAACCTTCCCTAAAAAAGGGAGGTTGGAGACTGGACAATCATTTTTAAGGATAGCTGGATCCAGAGAAGGCTTCTTAAGGAGGGGTCTCACCACCGCATCCTTTAAGGGTAGAGGGAAAGATCCCTCCTGTAGAGAGGTATTAACAATCCTCTGGAGCCAGCCTCGTGTAACCTCCTTGCTGGTTGAAGCCAGGAGGGACACGGTCCAGTAAACAGGTGGAGGCACTCACAGCTCCCATGGCTTGCCCACTTCCTCAGGAGTAACAGGCTGGAACTCGCTCCAAGAAATCCGATCAAGGCCCACTCTCAGCATCTCTGCAGGTACTGTCCAAGTGGAGTCCAGGTCCGTCCGAATCTGAGCGACTTTGTCTGACAGAAACTGAACAAATTCCTCGGCTATTCCCTGCAAGGGTTCACCCACATCCCCCCCTTTCTGGAGGTAGCGGGTTATCCTAAACAGGGCGGCCGGGCGGGATTCTGAGGACGCAATGAGAGCGGAGAAATGCGTACCTTTTGCCGCCCAAATCGCCACTAGATAAGTCCTAATAAAGGCTCTTAATTGTGTTTGGTCAGATTCGGATTTATTGGCCCTCCAGCGTCGCTCTAGACATCTCTTTTGGCGCTTCATCTCCCGGAGTTCCTCGGTAAACCAAGGGGCCCTCCTGAATCCACTGCCGTGGAGAGGCCGCAAAGGCGCAATCCGATCAAGAGCCTCAGCCGCCGCTCTGTTCCAAGCAGCGACCAAGGACTCTGTCGGATTGTGGGCAAGGGAGTTGGTATCTCTCCAATCTCCGTCTGAAATCTCAAGGGATCCATCAGGCGCCTAGGGCGGAACCATTTAATCGGTTCCACCTCCCTGCAGTGGGGGAGTAGTTTCTGAAAATCAAGCCTCAGTAGGAAGTGATCTGACCATGACAAGGGCGAGATCTCTATGCCCTTCAGTTCCAGATCACATCTCCACTGCCCCGAGAGAAACACAAGGTCAAGAGTGGGTCCCGCTGTATGAGTCAGACCCTGAATTACCTGGGTCAAGTCCATGGCTGTCATGGAAGCCATGAACTCCTGCACCCCATCAGAGCATTCGCCGAGAGATGGCAGGTTAAAGTCCCCCAGTACTATAAGTCTGGGGAATTCAACCGCCAGTCCGGCTACTGACTCCAGGAGCGAAGGCAGGGCTGTTGTAACGCAGCTGCGAGGTAGGTACGTTAACAACAAGGCCACTTGACCCCCAAGGTCCAGCTTCACCAGAAGGGAGTCACACCCGACAGTCACCGGAGCAGGGATCCCACGAGGTGCTAATGATTTCCGGATGACAACTGCCACTCCTCCACCCCTTTTCTGGTGTCGTGGTTGGTGCAGCACCTGAAACCCTTCTGGGCACATTTATGAGAGGGGGACTCCTCCCTCATGGCCGAGCCAGGTTTCAGTAATACATTCCAGATCTGCCCCCTTGTCTAGTATTAAGTCCCGGACGAGGGGAGCTTTCTGAATCACAAATCTGGCATTTAGCAGCAGCAACCTGAGTTTCCAATTTCATATTACTGTTTCTCAGTGAGACTTAGAAGGTGAGTAATAAAATATTTCCAGTGACAATAAAAATAAAATCAACTTTAAAAAATCAATGGGCATAGCAACAAAAATTCAGTACAAAGTCGAACCATGTGCAGTCATTAACAAGAATAATAATTGTTAAATACTGCATGAAATCCAAATGTTTTCAAAGGGAAAAAAACTCTTTTGTCTTATTCCTTCAAGCCAATAAATAGATAATGAAGCAGATCTTGGTTGACAGAATTGGAAATTATGTTTTAATGGTGGTTGAGTTTGATTGCCTTACCCTAACTAAGCTTAGGCCGATAACTATAGTAAAGACCTCCTGAATTGTCAAATCTCTCCATCTGGAATGTTATCCCTAAAATGGCTTATTTGGCACCTACTGTACAGTATTTATGTTCCAGAGTTAACAACAAAGGTATTTACGCTTACACATATTATTGTCTTTCTTTTTACTAATTGATTTTTTTTCTATTTAATATGTTTTATTTCATTTTCATTTTCATTTTATACAATCACTTATATACTGTGCGATTAAGGAAACAATAAACACAACTCTTCTTATATTCCAAAATACAAAACCAACATGATGCTTCAACCCTCCATACACCCTTTCTTTCTCCCCCTCCAACTTTCATTTCTCTCCTTCAACATTCCCCTCTACTACTTCCCCTCCCCCTCTTACGTTCCTTTCTCCCCCTCCCTCCATCTCACCCTCCTTCCATTCCCCTCTCACTCCCTCTCTACTCCTCCCTCTTCTTTCCCTCTACTCCTCGCTTCGGTGTATTTCTACTATTCATTAATATATTCGGTTTGTTATTTTATACTAAAATTAAAAGAAAAGAAAAAAAAGAAAATAAATTTTAAAAAAAGGAAGCAACAGTATACAGGTGCTTTCTTGTTGTTTTGAAAATTGAAACTATGTTTCCCCCCTCCCCCCCTCCCCCCTATGATCCCTCCTCCCTACCCCCCTTCCGACTTCCCAGATCCCGTACCCGGCATAGCTTTTTATCAAACACAGTCTGGAGTATATTAAAACCAAGTAAATTAAAAGTTAAAAGAAAAAAGAAAAAAGAAAAAAAAGGGGGGGGGGGAGGAAAATCAATAAACTCTCTACGTTGAGCTCCGCTTCTTATCATTATTAAAACTTAAACAATGTACATCATTCCTGATCTCAATTAATTAATTACTTGGAGGATTTCAAACGATATTAAAACCAAGTAAGTTAATCAAGTAGAATTCTTCTCTAGCTAAGGGCCTTATCTCTTTATCTAAATATCTGTCTGTTTCCAAACCTTTGATTTGTCCCTTTTATACCTCCTTCCTCTATAACGCAATTTAAACACATCTCAAATTCTTCTCTCGGTTTCCTCTTCCAACTCTTCTTGTCCTGCCTCTGTCCGTGTCCATATACATATATATACACATATATATGTATATACACACACATATACATACACATACATATATTTTATTTTCATCCGTACTCCTCTCATATGTGCTCCGCCTTCCTGCAAACTCCCTGGATGTATCCTTCCAGGCAGTATATTCAAATAACAATTTTTACAAAAATCTATTTACTTTCTATCTCGAAATAAGCTCTAATTCGACCTCCACTACCCTCCCATCTACACCACACCTCCCAACTCCATCCAACCTGAACCACGATCCCGGAAAATCACCACAATCTCCGCCCTCCTCACCCTGGAAAATAAGTCATCAGTGATTTATATAAAAAAAATTCAGAATTATCCATCAAGTCTTTTTTAAGTCCCATACAATATATCTTCCAAGGAGATCAGCATCAGTTCTTTCAGCCTTAATGTCTCTTCATCGGTATACAACTATACCATTTTATGCAAAACAAAAGTCACAGAATATTGATCAAGTTGAAAATTAAACAAATATTTTAGATCGGTTAATTTAATATAATTTTCTTGCAGAGAAATTATTTCATTTTTAAACTGTTTAATATAGCAAGATGTTTGCTTTCTCTTTTATAATGGTTTCATAGATATCTCCTTAATCAATGGCTGATGATCATAGATGTTGCTACGATCCACTTTATTTTCCGTTCGTCTGGAAGCACGGCTAGGTCCTTGTTCTCTGGTCTTCTGCTCTTCCGGAAGGGGAAAGCGATACTTCCTGTCTTGTAATTGTGTGTTTTGTTGTTTCACTTGTCCTTCTCTTTGTCTTTCTCCAAGTCCAGGTGATTCAGGATGTCCCGCCTTTAGGATCTTATAATAAAAGTCTCGGGCTTCCCAAACAGAGTTGAGATGATATTTTTGGTCATCAAATGTAACTATAATACCAAATGGCACATCCCATCTATACTGTGTCTGACGATTTCTAAGTTCTTTGCTTAGAAAAGCATAGTCTCTCCTGGCTCTTAACATTTGGGGTGGTATTTCTTTGAAGACTATCAAGTCCTACAATTCCTGTCCATCAATTCGCAGCCTGGTATTATAAAACTCTTGTAGTATCGCATTTCTGGATTCTCTTGTAGCAAAATATATAATTATATCTCTGGGAAGCTGTCTCTGTTTTGCCACCCACGAATTATGGCGATAAATTTTTTGGATCTGCCAATCAAAGTTGAGTCCCAGACTTCCCACCAAACGACTGAAGGCCTCTGAAAAAATCTGTTTCAAGTTCTCCTGTTCATTTTCACGCAATCCCCTAACTCTTAATGCAAGCTCCATCTTT
Organism: Thamnophis sirtalis; assembly: GCF_051295495.1. Taxonomy (NCBI): domain Eukaryota; kingdom Metazoa; phylum Chordata; class Lepidosauria; order Squamata; family Natricidae; genus Thamnophis; species Thamnophis sirtalis. The sequence goes on from NW_028261387.1 coordinate 33,235,822, forward strand.
TTATAATTTGTCATAACAAATTGTTTTTCTGCGTTTTCAACTTCCTGTTGCAGCACTTCAATTTTAGATGTCAGGTTAGAGTTGGCTTCCTCCAGGAGTTCCAGCTTATCTTCCATTCCAGCAACATAGTCTGTCAGTACAGTTATGATTCCTATCATATCCTCCTTTGTTTGAGCAATCTTGGTATCAAGCTTGTCACATAAGTCTGTAATAAGTTGCTTCATCTCCTCTCTAAATTCTTTAAGAGTCTCAAAGAGAAATTCTTTCGTTAACAAATCTCCAGTAGGGGGCGTAGAAGGTAAAAGCTGCGGCTTTGTAGCAAATGCCTGAGATGTATTGCTAAAAGAACGTCTGCCCAGCTTTGATTTTGGTGCCATTATAGAAAGGAAGCAAACAAAGTCTCTGCTCGCGTTGATTTCAGATAAAATAATTTCAGTAAACTTTTAAAAATTGATAAGAAGAGATCTTCAAGTGAGTGGAGCTAATTAGTTTGTAAAAAGTTATTCCCTTGATTCTGTGCCAGGAAGTTGGAGATATATCGTTATAGCAAATGCGGAAGCTATAAAATCGCCATTTTAAAAACAATTAAACAAAGGAGTTTTTTATAAAATTGAAGCTGGTATTTTGAATAGAGAAAAATTTTTTTAAAAAGGGTTCTCAGGTTTGGTCTCTGCTCGGATTGATTTTAAATAACTTAGTTTCAAAAGCTTGTCCTGAGGGGGGGGGTAACTTGCCTTGAGCTGAAAAAAAAACAGCTGAGAAGATCTGGCCGGAGTAATGACTCAGCTTTAGTTGATCCTTCTTCTCCGTTCACAGCCAAAAAAAAAAGCTGCGAACTACAAAGAGGATTCTAACAGGCTGAGTCCCTCCCTGCTTTTTTCTTGCCTGAAAAAAGAGATATCTATAGATCTTAAATAGGTAAACGAACCAGAACTCTGAGGGCAGCTCCGTTAAGCTGCCGACGACGGCAACCCCCTCCCCCGGAAACGATTTTATTATTTTTGTTTTGCGTGTACATATGCAAGTTTTAATTTTATATGATCACACTAGACAACTTTTCTTAGAGCTCAGTCTTAAAGCACAGACGGCCATTCTTGTTTGGGCAGAGTTGCAGAAAGCAAAGCTACAAGTACATTGACCTTCCAAGTATCAGTACATTTATCACCAGTGCCTCATGTAACAGTATTTTAAACAGGGTATTGCAATGGGTATATGATCCTTAGGATGGGCCAACCTTTGTCCTCTCTGATGCTTTTCTCAGACCATTCATTGAGATCAGTATGCATTCCAGATATCTGCACCTTATGCAGCTGCACCTTGTACATTCCAGATAGCTGTGTTTTATGCTTAAAGAAGATGTTGTTGTATTTATTTACTACATTTACAGGACATGCTGTTCATCTCACTCTGCTAAGTGATTCTGGGAGCCAATGCATGCTATGGTATTATTGCAGCAGAGCAGTGCGTTTACCAGGAAAGAAAATATAGGTAGTCCTCAATTTACAACAGTTCATTTAATGACTGTTCAAAGTTACAATGGCACTGAAAAAAGTGACTTTTTCACACTTATGACCGTTGATCACCTTTTGCCATCTTCTGACAAGTAAATCATATTTATTTAACAACCATGTTACTAACTTAATACATACAATGATTCACTTAACAACTGTGGCAAGAAAAGTTGTAAAATGGGGCAAACATACTTGACAAATGTTTCACTTAGCAATATAAATTTTGAGCTCAATTGTGGTCGTAACTTGAGGACTACCTGTAGCTGCAATTGCAGAAAGTAGGACAAATTATCAACAACCAAAGGAGGCTGGGAGGAAGCAACATTGTTGGCCATTATTCTTGTTGGGATAATTGATTCTCTTTATTGGAGGTATTTAAGTAAAGGCTGACAGTCTGTCAGGGATATTCTAGTTGATTACAGTATGCATATAGTTCATTTAATAGGAGTTAGTTGGGAACTTCTAGATTTCTACTCTAAGATTAGGTGATAACCAATATTGTTTACATCAAAAAAAGTGTACTAGTTAATACCAAACTAAAAGACTATAGTCCATTGTAGTTGTGTCAAAATCAAGGCAGAGAATTTTCTTAATGTGAAATAAACTAATATGTTCTTTTAAAAACTGCATCAAATATCCAGAAAAATAATTTCTTACACTTCACTGACTATTGAGTTCCTTTCTTTCAACCTGTGTTCCCCAAATGTTAGTATACTGTAAACAAAGGACAGGTATTTCAAAACAGGTATTTCAAAACAGGGGGAATATTGATTTTGAAACACCAAGCTAGTTTTTGATCTTCTCGTCTTTTTCCTATCCCAGGATGAACGCGAGGCCCGAGAAAATGTGAAGAGAGAACAGGATGAAGCTTACCGAATCTCTCTGGAAGCTGACAGAGCAAAAGTATGTATCAGTCATTACAAAGCATGCAATTTTTAAGACTAATTTTAAGAAATAGATTTGTTAATTATTAATCCAAATCAGATCATGTTTTGTCACAAGTGTTAATATTTGTATCCCACGATCTGGTCCCTTTCCTAACCCTTTTCAGAGAGCCATCAATGCCCTCCTATACTTGGGATGAGGAGAGAATCCCTCCATCACATTGACATTCTGTGAAACATGGCTTTCCTACTGGAGAACTCTCATAACGTGTCATTCCTACTGCACAGAACCTGTTTCAATGAGGAAAGTTGCTTGGCTGCAATTGCTTTTGGCATTACTTTTCTCAACTAATCATCATAGCTTTACTAGAAAAAGAACCATGTTATTCTTTTAGTAAACTCAAGACTGCACCCTTCTGCTGCTCTCAATATGTCATGGCAACCTTACCAAATTCTCAGAAAATACTTACTTTGATACCGGTATCACCTTTGATATGAATATTAAGTTTCACTTTTAACACTAGAAAAATATTATAGTAATAAATAAATCATTTTTTACTACCTTACTATGATATCCAGAATTGTCTCCCTCTGTTGATTTTATCAATCTGCCTAATAATGTTCAGTGCTGCCACAAAAATGAAATCAGGGAAAAACTCAAATATAAAAATATTTGCAAATAGAAAAAATAAAGTAAAAGTAATTATAGAGTCATATTTAATATAAAAAATTAATGATAGTTAGATTAATGCTTGGAGTAAAAGTAAGGCAAGTTACATGATTTCAGTTAATAGTTTAAATACAAATGATTAATAAAAATGATTCCACCTAGCAACATGGGATCGAGGATCTTAAAATTATGCAGACTATTAGAATTATGAACACTCTCCCTTTCTGAAAGATGTTGTTTGGGAGAGCAAGTTCTCTTGGAAAACATATATGTGCAAAGTGAAATCCTTCACTTAAGAAGGTTTCCTAATTGGGTATTATCCCTTAGGTAAAGGAACCTTCACACATAAAGAGAGATAGATAGAGAGATTTTGAAGAATTCACTCTGGCAATTTGTACAGCAGCATCCATGGATTTGATCATGTTGCTTTGACTTCCATTATGCTTGATTTGGGAGAACCGCAGTGGCACAGTGGTTAGAATGGTTAGAGTTCAGTACTGCAGGCTACTTCTGCTGCCTGCAATCTCACCAGGCTCAAGGATGGCTCAGCCTTCCATCCTTCCAAGATGGGTAGAATGAGAACCCAAATTGTTGGGGCAATAGGCTGACTGTGCTTAAAGCACTGTAAAGTGGTATATGCCTAAATGCTATTGCTATTTGACCTAACGAAAGATGCCAAAAATGCATGCTTTTCTCAGTGGCAGGGCTTGCCTACAAGGCTCATGGTTATTTTCACAGAGTTTCCAGCATGGTGGGAATAATACTACACTGTTCATTATTTTACAAAAAAAGTCTGAATAGTTTTAGAGTCTAAAAGAAAGATAATTTTCAAGAGTGAAACAGATATAGGGAATATATTTTTTCTGAATCATTAGCATTGTGTCTTTCCATTCAGATATGGAAAGCCATCCAAATGATAAATTCTGTTTGAACAGACTTATTAATTTATCACTTGTTCTGCAGAGGGAAGCGCAAGAAAGAGAAATTGCAGAGCAGTTTCGCTTGGAACAGATTAGAAAAGAACAGGAGGAAGAGCGTGAAGTAAGTGAGTTTAATTTTTTACTCAACTGTAGAATAACAACTGTGTAAGGGGCAAAGCAAGGGAAGCTATTAGCTGTAGTTTCAATGTTTTTTGTTGAAAACACAAAAAAAATTCAGATGTTTTCTACCAGGAGGAAAACAGGTGTCTGGTATAAAGTGTGATGTAATAAAATGCACATTGTAACATCATGATGTTAATCCTTTTGGACTTGTATTGTGAAGTTGCATACACGGTAATAAGTATTTTAGCTTCTATCATCATGCAAGATTCATCAGAAATGAGTATCCAAGCATTTTTATCAATATCACCCATAATCATATTTTAGATAATCTCTTCCAAAGAGGTTTTGAATATCATTTTATATATCATTTTTACTTTTTCAGTTTCTCCCTATCTTAATATTTTTGTTCAATATCCTCTTTCTCTTATTGCCCTTACTTACTTACTTATTTATTTACCATATTTTCGGAGTATAAGACACACCTTTTTTCCTCAAAAAAGAGGCTGAAAATCTGGGTGCATCTTATACATTGAATACAGCATTTTGTTTTGCTCCGAAGCCCCGGCCCTTCACCAAAATGGCCGTGCATAGCCTTATGGAGGCTTTCAGAGAGCTCCTGGGGCTGGGGAGGGCAGAAATGAGAAAAAAACGCCCCATTTTTTGCCCACCCAGCCCCCAGCAGCACTCTATAAGCCTCCATAAGGTTTTTTGCAATTTTTTAGACAAAAAACAGGCCGTTTTTTGCTAGTTTTTGCCCCCCCTGCAGCCTCCCCCCCAAGGCTATTCATGCCTTTTTTTAAAAAAAACGGCCCCGTTTTTGGAAGGTTTGCAGAGTGCAAAAACTTTTTTTTTCCTTTTGGAAATATCTTTAACTGATTGATGAGAATTACATTGATCAAGTGCTATGCCAGCAGAAACAAAGTCTTAGGTGCGGCAGATTGTCAGCGATTTCCTTCTCCAGCACATGGATAAATACACCAGGAAACATCTACCTACCTACCCACCTACCTACTTTCTCTCCCTACCTGCCTACTGTATTTCTCTCTCTCCCCCCCTCTATCTACTGACGTACCTATCTACTCTCTCTCTCCTTACCTATCTTCTGTATTTCTCTCTCAATCCCTCTACCTACCTATCTACACACACACTCTCTCTCCCCCTACCTACCTGCTGTATTTATCTCTCTTTCTCTCCCTCTCTATCCCTCTACCTACCTACTTTTTTTTAAAAAATTGCCTCTTCAAGACCTTGGTGCGTCTTATACTCCGGTGCATTTTATACTCCGAAAAATACAGTACTTACATACATACATTATTATATGCTACCCATCTGACTGCTATGACTCTGGAAGGCTTATAAGGTTAAAAATGCCCCCAAACAGTACATGAATAAAGCTCATGAGCAGCCACCCAGCAAACCCCCTTTGCAGCCGGGCACAGCGCCATTCACTGACCTAGGGGTATTGCCAAACCGCGTGAGCATTGTGAAGCTGGGAGGTGGGTGAGCGAGAGTGGAACAGCCGCTCGCGCAACCCCCCTCTCCAGCCCTGCAGAGCGCCATTCACTGGCATTTGGAAGGCGCCAAGCCACAGGAGCCGGGCGGTGGCAAACAGGCACTCATGCAGCTTGGCGATACCCCTAGGTCAGTGAATGGCGCTGTGCCCGGCTGCAAAGGGGGTTTGCTGGGTGGCTGCTCGTGAGCGTGGTCGTTTCATGGTGATGCGACAGCACAACACAGCCATTTGCCCATGAGGCTGTGCCCGGCTCTTTGGGAGCCTGCTCGCAAGAGAGCAGCTGCCCGGCAACCCCAAAACAATACCCCCCCCTAATAAAACCCAAGCCATATTTTGTAGGTAAAAAGAAAATAAGACCCTGTCGTATTTTTGGGGAAACACGGTATATACATATTACCTATAGTCTATTGCTATACAACAGAGTTTGCTTATATGATGTTCTTTAATTCAGCTTCTTTTAATAGCCAGTCATTTATCTGTCCACATAATGAATCATCTCTTTATGCAGTGCAAATCCAAGAATTGTTAACATTACTCTTCCTTTATTGTTCTGTAAGTGTGTTCACTGATATGGAATATCCATTGTAAATATCTATTTTGCACTGAAGCTTTAGAGACTAGTTACTTTTGAGGGGAAGTTATTCTTTATATAATGAAAACAGATGTTTCTAAGCTGCTTTTTGTTTTTTCTAGTATAATTGCTTGGGTTCAGTAAATACTATTGCATTTGTTATACAATTTTGGTAAATGTCAAAATACAATGATAGAAAGCAGGTGCCTCAGAAGAGAAAATAGAAAAGGATGACAACATTCATCCATTTATAAAAGATTAAAATAAGTCCATGTGCAGGTAAATGAAAAAATAATAAAATATTTAAGTGTACGTACTATTTTCAATTTCATCTAATCTTGTCTAGGCTTTCATCTAGTTCTTGTTCAATGCTCTTATGTCTACTAGAACATCTCTGTAACAGATTACTATCCAGCCTTTATTTGAAGTTCTCCAGTGAAGATCTCACCACTTCATGTGGCAATAATGTTCCCCATCTGATACTTCCTACAATCAGGAAATTTATCTTGAAATTTAGCCTCAACCAATGTACTTGTAGTTGTAACCCATTGATTCTGATTTCTGTATTAGTATTGTGATACAGATAGATTCTGTATTGTATATCATGAAGAAAATAAGAGGCTGGAGAAATTTGACAATAAGTGCTTGACAATGCTTCTCCTATCTTCCCTTAATCCTCTCCATGGTAAACTAATTGTCTTCCATTCATCATAGGGGTTGTCTTCCATTCATCATAGAGGTTAATTTCCAGGCTCCCTACCCATTGAATTCAGTTTTAATTTTTTGAACTGTGATTCCCAAAACTGGAGACAATATTTGAAGTGTTATTCAATCATGGCAGAGTAAATTGAGACAGTTATTTCTCATTATCTGAAGTATGTATTCCTGTTAATACATATTAAAATAGCCATTTCCATTTTTGCAAAGGGGGACGTGGTGGCTCAGTGGCTAAAACACTGAGCTTATCCAGGGGTATTAAGATTTTGCCCTTGTCATGGTCTGATCACTTCCTACTGAGCCTTGACTTTCGGAAACCAATCCCCCACTGTAGGGAGGAGGAACCGATTAGGTGGTTCCGCCCAGATGCCTGATGGACCCTATGGGATTTCAGACGGCGCTTGGAGAAATACCTGACACTCTCGTCCACAGTCCGTTGAAGTCCTTAGTCACTGCTTGGAATACAGCAGCGGCGGGGGCTCTAAACCGGATTGCGACTTTGCGGCCTCTCCGAGGTAGCGGATCCAGGAGGGCTCCTTGGTTCATCGAGGAACTCCAGGAGATGAAGCGCCAAAAGAGACGCCTAGAGCGCCGCTGGAGGGCCAGTAAATCTGAGTCAGACCGAGCACTGATGAGAGCCTATATCAGAGCCTATCTCGTGGCAATACAGGCGGCGAAATGTGCGCATTTTGCCGTTCTTATTGCATCCGCTGAATCACGCCCAGCCGCCTTGTTTAGAATAACCCCTCTTGAAAGGGAGGGACGTGGATGACCCTTTACAGGGTAGAGCTGAGGAATTTGTTCAGTTTCTAACGGATAAAGTCGCTCGGATTCGGACAGACCTGGACTCCAATTGCACAGTACCAGCCGAAGTACCGGGGGAAAGTCTTGAGCGGAGTTTATGGAGCGAGTTTCAACTTGTCGCTCCTGAGGAAGTAGGCAAGGCCATGGGAACAGTGAGTGCCTCCACCTGTATACTGGACCCGTGCCCCTCCTGGCTGGTTTCGACCAGCAGGGAGGTGACACGTGGCTGGATCCAGACAATAGTTAAAACATCTCTCTGGGAGGGATCCTTCCCGCTCCCCCTAAAGGATGCGGTGGTGAGACCCCTCCTGAAGAAACCTTCTCTGGACCCAGCCATTTTGAGCAACTATCATCCAGTCTCCAATCTTCCCTTCATGGGGAAGGTTGTTGAGAAAGTGGTGGCCTTACAACTCCGACGGTCCTTGGATGAAACCGATTACCTGGATTCCTTTCAGTCCGGTTTCAGGCCTGGTTACAGCAGGGAAACTGCTTTGGTCGCACTGATTGATGATCTCTGGTGAGCCAGGGATAGGGGTCATTCCTCTAGCCTAGTGCTCCTTGACCTCTCAGCGGCCTTCGATACCATCAACCATGGTATCCTTCTGCGACGGTTACGGGAGGTGGGAGTGGGAGGCACCGTCCTACAGTGGTTCTCCTCCTACCTCTCAGACAGGTCGCAGTCGTTGTTGGTCGGAGGGGAGAGGTCGACCCCTAGGCCCCTCAACTATGGGGTGCTGCAGGGTTCGCTCCTGTCCCCCCTCCTATTTAACATCTACATGAAGCCCCTGGGTGAGATCATATCACGGCACGGGATTAAATACCACCAATATGCGGACGACACACAATTGTATCTGTCTGCCCCGTGCCAACTCAGTGAAGCAGTAGAAGTGATGTGCCAGTGCCTGGAGGCTGTTAGGGTCTGGATGGGAACGAACAAGCTTGCACTCAATCCCGACAAGACCGAGTGGCTATTGATGCTCCCTCCCAAAAATGGTCCAGCTATCCCATCCCTTAGCCCGGGGGGTGAAACCATACGCCCTTCAGAGAGGGTTTGCAATTTGGGAGTCCTCCTGGATCCACAGCTGACGTTAGAACATCATTTGTCGGCTGTGACCAGGGGGACCTTTGCCCAGGTTCTCCTGGTGCACCAATTGCGACCCTACCTGGACCAGGAGGCCCTTCGGATAGTCACTCACGCCCTCATGACCTCAAGACTGGATTACTGTAACACGCTCTGCATGGGGCTGCCCTTGAAGAGTGTTCGAAGACTTCAGTTAGTCCAGAACGCAGCCGCGCGAGCGATTGTGGGTGCACCTAGGTACACCCACATTACACCTATCCTCCATGAGCTGCACTGGCTGCCCATTGGTCTCCGGACACGCTTCAAGGTGCTAGTCGTTACTTTTAAAGCCCTTCATGGCATCGGACCTGGGTACCTGAGAGACCACCTCCTGCCAATTACCTCCCAAAGACCGATTCGATCGCACAGACTAGGTTAGGTTAGGTTAGGTTAAGTTTATTTATAGGCTGCCCTTTTCCCTGAGGGGACTCAGGGCGGCTTACAATTTATATAGGAAGGGGAAACATACAGTGACATATAGGACAATACATAATTAAAAGAGTAAAGCAACATTCATTCAACATTCGGGCGGGGATGGATTATACTCTTTAACCCCAGGCCTGACGGGATAGCCAGGTCTTGAGGGCTGTGCGGAAGGTCTGGAGGGTGGTGAGGGTACGAATCTCCACGGGGAGATTGTTCCAAAGGGTCGGAGCTGCTACTGAAAAGGCTCTCCTCCGCGTAGTTGCCAGTCGACACTGACTGGCAGATGGCACTCGGAGGAGGCCCAATCTATGCGATCTAATGGGTCGTGAGGAGGTAATTGGCAGGAGGCGGTCTCTCAAGTACCTAGATCCACTACCATGAAGGGCTTTGTAGGTGGTAAGTAGCACCTTGAAGCGCACCCGGAGATCAACAGGTAGCCAGCGCAGCTCGCGGAGGATAGGTGTTATGTGGGCGAACCGAGGTGCACCCACAATCACTCGCGCGGCCGCATTCTGGACTAGCTGAAGTCGCCGGATGCTCTTCAAGGGCAGCCCCATGTAGAGCACATTGCAGTATTCCAGCCTAGAGGTCACAAGGGCCCGAGTGACTGTTGTGAGAGCCTCCCGGTTCAGGTAGGGTCGCAACTGGCGCACCAGGCGAACCTGGGCAAATGCCCCCCTGGTCACAGCCGACAGATGGTAATCAAAAGTCAGCTGGGCCTTCTCCGGATTCCATCTGCCAGCCAATGTAGGCTGGCGACCCCCCCGGGGGAGAGCCTTCTCTGTTGCAGCTCCGGCCCTCTGGAACGAGCTCCCCGTGGAGATCCGGACCCTCCCGACCTTCTGTAAATCCACTAAGTCCTGGCTGCTCGGACAGGCCGGGGGCTGTTGAAGTATCCAGCCCCACGGTAACTATGAATGTTGTTGTATTTTAAATTGTTGTTTGTCTTATTTATTCCCTTTCCCCTTTTTATTGTAAGCCGCCTGGAGTCCTCCGGGAGTGGGCAGCATATAAGACTAATAAACTACTAACTACAACTACTACTTATCAATCAGAAAGGTCAGCAGTTCGAATCCCTAGCACCTCATAATGGAGTGAGCTCCCGTTACTTGTCCCAGACAAGCACATATGTGTGAAGGGAACCTTTATCTTTACTTTTATCAGTTGCATTATACTATTGGATCTTTTTAATTTGAAGTTGACAAAGACACCCAGACCCATTTTATATATACTACTCATGAGCCAGATTTCTTCCATTGTATATCTATATATTTTTCCTAATTCAGATGCATAATTATATATTTGTCTTCATTTCAGCCCATTGCACAAGCCTGTTTTGATATTTTCTTAATATTTCTTTCTTCACTGAAGAATTAATTTTCCTTCCAGTGTTGGATCTCTGGCAAACTTGATAAATTTTTCCTCAATTCCCTCATCCAAGAAACTAGGTTAAATGTTGAACAACACAGGGTACAGTACAGAGGCCTATGGCACACAGCTATTAACAAGCTTTTCGGGGTACATTCAGCCAATTGTGAATCTGTTTAATGACTATCATCTAGCTAGCCTCTATTTTACCATTTTATTAAGGAAAACTATCAAAGGCTTTATTTGAGCTGCACCTAGATACACTCAGATTTATGACATTTTTCCTGTTCTAACTAAGCTAGTAACTCTATCAAGAAAAGAAGATGACTGTGACATGATTTGTTTGCAACAAGCCAGTGCTGGATCCTTTTTATTAAATACTCAGGAGGTAAATAATGACTGAGGCAATCTCTGCTATCAACAACTTGTTTAATCAGTAACAGTTAACAACAGAACAGAACAGCCCCCAGTTTGACAGCCATTTATAGGGTAGCTGTCAAACCGGCAACCAATTAAAACCATGCAATTTCCCGCGAATAACGCCTGCATGTCTTAACCAATCCTGGCAACCGCTGGTGTTGATTGACACCTCGCCGTTGCCATGGCACGGACACAATACTTTTAATTGTAGTATGTTCATCCAAGGGCTCACAAACATGCTGTTTATTATGGCTTGATTTGAGGCTGAAGAGAATCACCAGTAGTTGTCATTCCCTTTTCAGAATTGATGCAGACTCAAGAGAGTTGGCTGCTAACTTAAGAGTTAGATGCTGAGCTTGGGAGAGTGTCAAACCCCAGAATGCACCATCAGCTAAACATAGCTCAGCAGTGAAGTTCTGGATAGCTCTTTGAAAGGCGAAAGCATTAATTCCTTAGATAATGCCAGGAGCTCTGTCTATATAACATCATCCTCCAGACCCTCTCCCTGGTTAGAAACAATGGTCTTGCATCCTGTCCTGAATTCCTGCAACCTAATGTTCCAAGGGCAGTTACTCCTTGTCTTATGGGTTTAACTTTGAATTGACTACTGTGGATTCTTCTGATTCTTGAGACATAGAGTGTTTCTTTAATAACCTGGTACCTCTGTCTTAAATTTCATGCAACTTGCAAACTGATCTCCTTGTTACAATTTATGGATGGGTCACATTACTATTATTCTCATCTTTTTTATATGTAATGTGGGGCAGCAAACATACCCTTGTATGTAACTCTTGTTACCTATTTTCCTCATATCAACAGCTCTTAGGCACTTTAATCATTAATCAAACTGGCTCCCTATGCAGATTAAATTATGATATATAATATAAGTTATGATTATTCAGATCTATTCGTCTGTATTTATGCCTCTTAGCCAGTGCTTATGTGTGCTTATTTTTGCTTTGACTACTGAGATTGTCAAGCCTATAACAGTGGAGTACAATCTAGAAACAAAGGTTTACAATGAATCTTGTTAACTGTATTGTGTATTGTGAAGAAAATAAGCGGTTGGTATACAGAATCTTGGAATCAAGATTCTGATCTAAACTCTAGCACATTCATTGTTAATTTTATTATGATACGGCTCCTATGATCTATTTGAACCTCTTTTGAACCTGCCTGTAGTTTTCTTGACAAAATTTCAGAAGTGGTTTGTGATTGCTTGCTCTCTATGGCTGAGAGTGACTGGCCCATGGTTGCCAGCTGGCTTTGCGTCTCACAGTCTCCTGGTTTCTAGCCCGATCCATTTACTACTACATCAGACTGGCTCTCTACAGAGAGATTTATGAGAAGCCAATTAAAGCTCAAGATTTTTAAATTACCTTGCATTCTGTTGATGGCAAGTCTGAGGTTGTCCATTATAGATGTCATGCTGTCAAGTCTACAGTTTTTTTAAATTCTCTTTCATCCCCCCCCCTTTTTTTTTAAAGCAGGGGTGATACTTTGTGTCTTCCAAGCTTCTGGAATCTTGCTTGTCTACTCCCAAGAATTACTGCAAGTGTTTTGTGATCAACCATTAACCTATTCCCATTCACAACTTTTTCTCACAATGGATCTACAACCTCTTTGGCTTTATTGCTAACAAATCCCAATAACTCATTTCTCCTTGGGGAGAATCCAAGCATGGGTTAACTTTGTCCATTAGCCTAGAGGCTGAGTTATGTAAATGTTGACCACGCCTCCTCTGACTAGATGGGTCAGTTTTTTAACTCAGTCCAGCCAGAAGAGACGTATACCAATTTTCTCCAGACTAATTGACAAAATTCTACCTATTTTTGGATTCAACGAGTTGCTGGGAATGATTTTTAAAAAGGCTATTGCAGGGTTAAAGGGAGAGGTGGCAGTTCGCTGCCTGCCCAGGTCTTCCAGAGCTCTTACAACACCCGGGCTAGGTATTTACTGCCTCCGGGGGCTATTGCAATCAGAGCTCAGTGACCGCTGTTGCCACTGCGAGATCACTTCGCCGCTGTTTGCTGTCCCTGCCATTCGTGCCTTGGGCTCGTTTCTCTGCCCGCGCTGCCTGCCTTGAAAACGACTCGCCTTGTGCAGAGTACTGTTTTCCGGATAATTGGCCGCTCGCTTGTGGAGAGCACGGATCCCATTGAAGGCATCCACAGAGCGGAGAGCCTGTGAGCGACGTTGTCGGCTGCAGCCATATTCAAATTTCGCGCCTCAATTGCGGTCGCCATTTTGGGACTGTTCGTTCACGTGCACGCTTAAAGGCAGCCGAAAGAGGGTGTTGCGAGTCTTTCGCGCCCAAAGGGAGCGACTGCGACATCGGTCCTCCCTCTTCCTTCACTTCGGCTTGGCTGACTTAGTGAGAGGATTGTCCTTGCAGCTTCTGCTTGCCACGCGGCCCGTTTCCGTTGCTACAAAAACCTCTGATACAGTGCGGTTGAGTTTTTTCAATTCTTTCTGTAGAATGGCTGATCAATCCACCTCAGGAGGTATTGTAGAGCCCTCTACCGATTCCCAACCCCCTGCCCAGATGGGGGTTAGCTCGAGGCCCGGCAGGGCCGCTTCCAGAGTTCCCAGTCAAAGGCCTAATGACACATCCGGAGCTCCGGATAGGGCCCACAGGCGGAAGGAAAAGGCCAAGGCAGCAACTTAGGCTACTGGGGAGGGTAGCAATTTGCCCCCCGTATTACTGCCTCAACGTGCTTCACCAGCCCAGGACTGCATCCAGCAGGGAATCAAGGCTGGTCACCGGATCGTCCCCTGCCCCAAGCTTCTGATCCTGGGGAGGGGGTTTTGGGGGCCCAGTTTCCTCTGGTCCTTTCAGAGGCCAATACGGTCTCGGCCCATGCCCATGCAATACCACGTGCTGGGCCTTCTGCCACTTTTACCCCTACTGCTGCAGGCCTGAGGCCTGTGGAAGGCCAGGATCTAGGCCTTCCCCCGGATCTCTACCAGATGATTTCTGCAGTGATATCCAGGGGTGTGGATGCTGAACTGCATCGTAGAAATCAGGTTCCTGGGGTCCCCAGTGCCCAGGGTGGGCCTAATCCCCAGGCCCTGCAAGTGGATCTCCCAGATCTCCAGGCAGGCCCCACCTCACCTCTCCCCTCAGTCTATAGTGAGGATTCAGCCTTGGTGGAAGAAGGGGAGGTGATAGACAGGGATTTCTCTGATAATGAAGGTTTGATTTTCGATCAGCCTAATTCTTCTGGATTATTTCACCTCATACTGTTTAAGTCCTAAGACTACCACTCACATGAGTGAGACGGCCTCTAGGGATAGCACTGCAGTTGGCTTGGATGCAACTGAACGCCTTTTTGCTGAGCAAGTTTCACTGCAGGAGGTTATTCCCTCTCCCAAGCTTTTTCTAGATCTTGTCCAAAAACAATGGGATCAAACGACTGCGGTTGTCCCACCCAGCAATGGGGACAGGAAATTGTACACTTCCACTCCTGACCTGGAGGGCATCCTACAATTCCCAACTGTGGATCCACCCGTGGCTGCTCTTGCTTCCCCAGCCCTAATCCCATCAGAAATTTCTGAGGGCCTGAAGGCTGAGGACTGTAAGGCCGAAACAGTCATTCGTAAGACCCATCAGGCTTCAGCCTGGGCCCTACGTGCTGCTACTGCAGCGTCCTTCTTTAATAGAACCTCCGTGCTCTGGCTCAAACAGTTGCAGGATAGACTTGCCCCTGATGACGTACGTCTTCACCAAGACGTTACCAAACTGATGGCAGCACTGGAATTCTCGGTAGATGCCACTCTTAATGCTGCAAAATTTGCCTCCCGGGCTGTGGTATCCAATGTGGCATCCCGGCGTCTGCTGTGGCTCCGCCATTGGCAGGCCGATGTTAAATCCAAGTGGCGCCTGGCTTCCACACCTTTCAAAGGTGGGGCGTTGTTTGGTTCTGTGCTCGACCCAATTCTCATAGAGACAAGGGATGAACGCAAGGTCCTCCCCTCCACTGGGAGGCGCGCCAATAGAAGACAGCAGCCTTACAGTAGGTGCCAGCCCTTTCGGGCCGGTGATTCTGGATTCACCACCACTCCCTACGTTCCCCACTACAACAGGGCCTTTACCCAGCCACAGGACCGCGGTCAGGACCGTGCAGGGGCCAGGGATAGGGGCCGCCAGCAGAACCAGGCGCAGTCCCAGAACAGAAGGCCATTTTGTGGGGCTGGCAACCAGTCCTTTCGGAGTTACTGGTGACTCCCAAGGGAAAGATCCCGTGGGCGGGCGTCTCCTGGCCTTTGCTCATCAGTGGGTGGAGACCACGTCCGACGCCTGGGCCCTTCAGGTTGTGAGGCTGGGCCTCACTCTAGAATTTCTCTCCATCCCTCCGAGGTGGTTCATCAGGTGTCCTCTGCCCAGGTGTTCGATGAAATGGCATCTCATGGACACCAAAATACAACATAGGAGCCGAGGTGGCGCAGTGGTTAAATGCAGCACTGCAGGCTACTTCAGCTGACTGCAGTTCTGCAGTTCGGCTGTTCAAATCTCACCGGCTCAGGGTTGACTCAGCCTTCCATCCTTCCGAGGTGGGTAAAATGAGCACCCGGATTGTTGTTGGGGGCAATATGCTGACTCTGTAAACTGCTTAGAGAGGGCTAAAAGCCCTATGAAGCGGTATATAAGTCTAACTGCTATTGCTATTGCTATCTCATCTCCATCAACGCCATAGAATAGGTTCCAAAAGTCCAGGAAGGGCTAGGGTTTTATTCAATCTTATTCCTAGTACCCAAGAACTCGGGGAGATGGCGGGCTATTCTAGATTTGAAAAGACTCAACCTGTACATTAAGTATCAAACGTTCAAGATGCAATCCCTAAAAAGCATCTTGGCATCCATCCGCCAGGGCGACATGATGACATCAGTCGACATCAAAGAGGCGTACCTCCACGTGCCCATCCATCCAGCACATCGGAGGTTCCTACGCTTTCATTTTGCGGGCCAACATTTTCAATACCGGGCCTTGCCCTTCGGCCTGTCATCGACCCCTCGAACTTTTACCAAACTCTTGGAGGTTGTGGCAGCGTCGCTTCGCTCGGTCCCAGTGAGAGTGAATTGTTACCTAGACGACATCTTGGTTCTGTCTCCATCTCGGGACCAGGCCCTATGGAATCTACAGGTAACAATGGACTCACTGCGGAGACACGGGTTCGTCCTGAACCTCCCCAAGAGTCACCTGCAGCCGACCATGTCGTTGCTACATCTGGGGACCATCATCAATTCTGTCACATGCGAGGTCTCCCTGTCCCTGGAGAGGCAACAGAGCATCCAACACCTGGCAACTCAAGTATTATCTCAGAGACTCTTGCCATTGGCTACGATTTCCCAACTACTTGGGAAAATGATTTCCTGTATAAACATTGTTCCCTGGGCCAGATTCCATGCACGCCCACTGCAATGATTCCTGCTCCCCTTTCAGAGGACCCACACCAGCCATTCCCAGATCAAGGTTCGGCTCCCGCCCAAACCTCTCAGGTCCCTCTGGTGGTGGACGTCCTCCAAACTCCTCACAGAGTGCCCATTCAAGGAACCGGACCGCATTCAAATTACGACGGATGCCAGTCTGTTCGGGTGGGGGCCCATGCCCTGGACTGTGTCGCACAGGGTCACTGGTTGAGTCAAGAACTGAGCAACAGCATCAATTGGCTGGAGCTCCAGGCCAACCGGCTAGCCCTCCAAGAGTTCCAGGACATTGTCTCTCACAACGACATATTGGTCTTGATCGACAATGTGGCCTCCAAGGCCCATGTCAATCGCCAAGGGGACACCCACTCCAGGGCCTTGATGCTGGAGGCGGAGAAATTACATCACTGGGCGGAGACCAGACTGCTGTCCCTTCGGGCGGAACACATATTGGGCGATTCCAATACACAGGCAGACTGGCTGAGCAGAGCCACTGTGGACCAAGCAGAGTGGCAACTCCACCCCGATCTTTTCCAGGAGCTCTCTCACCGGTTCGGCCATCCCGAGGTGGACTTGTTCGCACAACTTCACAACACGCAACTACCGCGATTTTACACCAGGTAAAGAGAGTGGATGCCCTGCGCAGCCCGTGGCCGGCCGGCCTCCTTTACACCTTCCCGCCTCCGCCGATCCTTCTGCTGGTCATCCAAAAAATCCTGATGGAGCAAGCAGAGGTCCTGTTGGTGGCTCCGATGTGGTCCCGGCGTCCCTGGTACGCAGACCTCATGCACCTGTCGATCTCTCGCCCGTGGAGGATTCTGGACGACCAGATCCAGCTCAACCAGGGGGCTCTCATCCAACCGAACCCCCAGCTGCTACAGTTAGCCATGTGGCACGTGAGCGGGCTATTCTAACTGGGCTACACTACTCAAGTAAGGTCATTGATACTATTCAAGTGGCCCGTTGTCCATCTACTACTCGTATATACGAGGCCACCTGGCAGGCCTTCTGCAGGTGGGGCTGACCCTCTCAAGGCTTCGGTGCCCCAAGTATTGGACTTTTTGCAAACGGAACTTGACAAGGGTTTAGCACCCAACACGCTTCTCAGGCAGGTCGTGGCCTTGGCCACAGTAATTGGGGGGGGCAGGGCCGTTCATTGTCTCAACACTCACGGGTCAAATCCTTTTTGAAAGGTGCAGCTAATCTCAGACCTCAGACTGTGCATCGTTACCCTACTTGGGACTTGACATTAGTGCTCAGGGCTCTTATGGCCTCTCCATTTGAGCCTATTACATCCATCAGCCTTCGGTTGCTGACTCTTAAGACTGTGTTTTTGGTAGCTAGTACATCGGCCAGGAGGGTGCCCAAATTGGCAGCGCTGTCAGTTCGAGCGGACCTCTGCATATTCCATCCCAACAGAGTTGTCCTTCGTTTGGACCCAGCCTTCCTACCAAAAATCAAAACGTTATTCCACAGGGCTCAGGAACTCATCCTCCCGGATTTCTGCCCCCGACCTTCCCATCTGCACGAGCGCCAGTGGCACCACCTGGATGTGCTCAGGACTCTTCGATGCTATGTGAAATGCACTGCGTCCTTCAGACAGTCGGAAGCACTTTTTGTATTCTTTCAACCATCATCCATGGGGCAGAAGGTGTCTTCCCATACCATTGGCCGATGGTTAAAGGCGTGCATCGCTCTTGCTTATGACAGCCAAACCCGACCAGTCCCTAGACGTATTACTCCTCATTTTACCAGAAGTGCAGCTACCACAGCGGCCTGGGCTATGCAAGCCTCAGTGAAGGAAATTTGCAGGGCGGCTACCTGGTTGTCGCCATCACCATTTATTCAACATTACAAGGTTGACGTGTTTGCCTCGGCTGAGGCCTCTTTTGGGCGGCGAGTATTGCAGAGGGTGATTTCTTCTCCGGGGCACCCTGACCAGCCTAGCTCCTGCCCTGACTTTTAATTGCTTTGGCATGTCCCATGCTTGGATTCCCCAAGCAGCACACAGGAGAACGACTGTTGACTTACCTCAACGGTCCTTCTATGTGTGCTGCGAGGGGAATCCAAACCCGCCCGCAGCTTCGGCTGGCCAGGGCTAGCTCATGACTCTGACTCGATGACTGATCCTTATCTGTTTACTGACTTGACTTTACTCTGGACGTGACTATTAAGACTTGTTTTGGCTACGGCCATCATTGACATTGCTACACGTTGTTAACCGGCTGACTTCGTACAAAACTGACCCATCCAGTCAGAGGAGGCGTGGTCAACATTTACATAACTCAGTCTCTAGGCTAATGGACAAAGTTAACCCATGCTTGGATTCCCCTCGCAGCACACATAGAAGGACCGTTCAGGTAAGTCAACGGTCATTTTGTTGGTTTTGAGGGCGTGGGTGTGGGTCTCTTTTGTAAGTCTTATGTCTAGTTCTTTGGCAGCTGCTTAAATTGAAGGTAATTCTTTTCCAAGTATGCTTTCTTGGAGTTCTCGTTAGCAAGACTTACTGAGGCATCATTAGGGATTTCAGGTAGCTGCCCAGTTCAACTTAGTGGAGAACCACCCACCATCACTAGACACTTCTTTTTCAAGGTGGCTCTTGACTTAAGTCCATGGAGGGACTATATGTTTTCTCTAGTGTTCTTTAGCAAGATCTGCTTGGGTAGTTGTGGTTCATCTTTTTAGAGGAAGAATCATAATTACCACCGGATGCCTCCTAATCCCTTTGCCTTTTCTAGTCACATGAGCTGTTATCTCTGCCAAGGTTCTCCCTCTGGTCTAACTATTCAATTTACCGGCTCTTCTGAGTGATTCTGTTGTCCTGTCCAGGAACTTATCATTTCCACTGATGTGTTGTGGTGTAGAAACATTTGCTTTAAGTGCTTTAACTCTCACTTTCAAGAAGATTGCGTTTGCAAGTGTATTTTGGATCTTCTTCAGCCAGGTAAGCCAGACATTGTACACACCATAATTCCCTCACTCTCCATATCCCTTTGAACTTCCTCTTCTGATTATTGTAGCCAATTTCCCATGAAAACTTCTCTCTTTGCTGAGTGAACTTATGAGCAAACAGAAAGTTGTTTTCTGGAAACTGGGTTCCTTGCATACCTCCTTGAGCTGTCTCAACTAGGTCAACAAAGGCCATACTGCAGTCAGACACAATGGATAGTCAGCAGGACTCAATACATTAAAAGTAATATATCAGCAGTGTTTAGGAAACAGCAGAATTTTCCTCTCTGCTGTGCTTTTCTCCCCCCCCCCCTCATCTGCATTGTATAGTTCACTTGCCAAACTCCTGTTTTCCGATCAGACACCAAGTGAGCTTCCAGTGGATTTTATTAAAGTCTCTAGAAGGAATGGAGAACCATCTCTACTTTCTCTCCTTCCTTAATGTCAATTATTGAATGTGTGGAATGCAAATGATGCCTGCCATATAGCAACACATAACCTCCCATAACAATATATATGATTTTATATAGATTATACATAACCGTTGCAGAGTTGTTCTGGGTTCTTGTTCTTAGGTATTTCTTTGTATGATGTGATTTTGGAGTTTAAAAACATCAAAAACGTGGAGGCAAAAAGACAAAAGTTTTAATCTGTAGTATGTTTGGTTTGGTTTGGTTTGGTTTATTAGATTTATATGCCGCCCTTCTCCCAAGGACTCAGGGCAGCATACAACATTAAAAGAAACACATAATACAAAAGTTAAAAAAAAATTAAATAGAATATCCCAAACAAACCCAATTAGAATTGACAATAACATTTTTTTTAAAATGTGAATTAAAATTAACAATGCTCAATAATCAATTTGTTTTGTTCAGGCCAGGCTTGCTTGCTGGAAAAGCCAACTTTTTAGGGCACGTTGGAAGGACCGGAGGTCGGTGATTATACGAAGCTCTGAGGGCAGCTCATTCCAGAGGGAAGGCGCTCCCACAGAGAAGGCTCTCCCCCTGGGGATCGCTAGCCGACACTGTCTGGCCGTCAGCACCCTGAGGAGGCCAACTCTGTGGGATCGCACTGGATGGTGGGAGGCAGTAGGTGGTCTTGCAGGTACCCTGGGCCTAAGCCATGGAGCGCTTCAAAGGTCATAATTAGTACCTTGAATCGCACCCAGAAGACAACCAGCAACCAGTGCAGGCCGCCTAAAAGGGGTGTAACATGGGAGTACCTAGGTGCCCCCATGAGAACCCGCGCAGCCGCATTCTGGACCAGTTGAAGCCTCCGGGTGCTCTTCAAGGGCAACCCCATGTAGAGAGCATTACAGTAGTCCAGGCGAGAAAGGACGAGGGCATGAGTGACTGTGCACAGAGCATCCCGATCCAGGAAGGGGCGCAACTGATGTACCAGGTGAACCTGGTAAAAGGCCCCCTGGGTCACGGTCATCAGGTGTTCTTCTAAACTAAGCCGCGTATCCAGGAGGACTCCCAGATTGTGGGCCCTCTCTGAGGGGGGTAAAATTTCTCCCCCTATCATCAAAGATGGAACAAGATGCACAAATCGGGATGACGGAAACCACAGCCACTCAGTCTTGGAGGGATTGAGCTTGAGCCTGTTCCTCCCCATCCAGATCCGCACAGCCTCCAGGCATCGGGACATCACGTCGAGGGCATCGTTTGGGTGGTTTGGGGTAGAGATGAAAAGTCGGGCATCATCAGCATATTGATGATACCATACCCCAAAACCACAGATGATCTCGCCCAGTGGTTTCATATATATGTTGAACAGGAGGCGTAAGAAAACTGATCCCTGGGGCACCCCACAAGTGATGTACCTCGGGCTCGATCCCTGCCCTCCGGTCAACACAAACTGTGACTGATCCGACAGGTAGGAGGAGAACCACCGTAAAATGGTGCCCCCCACTCTCAACCCCCCAAGCCGTCGCAGTAGGATACCATGGTCGATGGTATCGAAAGCCACTGAGAGGTCTAATAGGACCAGGACAGAGGAGCAGCCCCTGTCCCGGGCCCGCCAGAGATCATCGACCAACGCAACCAATGCCGTCTCCATGCTGTATCCGGGCCTGAAACCTGACTGAAACGGATCCAGGTAGACAGCTTCATCCAGGGACTGGGGAAGCTGACGTGCTACCGCACTCTCGACAACCTTCGCTACAAAGTGAAGGTTGGAGACCGGACGATAGTTGGCTAAAGAAGCTGGGTCCAGGGAAGGCTTCTTAAGGAGGGGCCTCACCACCGCCTCCTTCAAGGCGGTGGGAAAGAACCCCTCTCTCAACGAAGCGTTGGTAATCGCCTGGAGCCAGCCTCGTGTCACCTCCAGGGAAGCCGAGACTAACAAGAGGGACACAGGTCCAGCACACAAGTGGCAGCACTGAGTCTCCCCATAATCTTGTCCATGCCCTCGGGGGTCACAGGGTCAAACTCATCCCAGATGGTCTCCACAAGATTCATCCCCGTCGACTCGCCCGAATCTACCCAGTCAGAGTCCAAGTCTGAGCGATTTTATCCTGCAGATACTGAACAAATTCTTCAGCCCTACCCTGCAAGGGGTCTTTCCCAGCTCATTGGTTAAGTAAGGAGTGGGTCACCCTAAACAGGGCGGCTGGGCAGTTATCTACGGACGTGTTCGATCAGATTCGGACCAGCTGGCCCTCCAACCACTCTCTAGGCGTCTTTTCCGGCATGCATATAGCTTTTGAGCATACTAATTTGTACACTTTTTTGCTGGTGTTTATGTTTGTCCTGTTGGTTTTTTAATTGTTCTTAATAACACTAACTTTTCATTTTCAAATCTAAATATGTCCCAATTTTAAATTCATTGAATCCAGTTTTAACCATACTTGAAGATCAATCAAGCCTAAGTTGTGTAGTCTTTTTTAATTTCCATTGCATGATTTCAAAGATCCCACTATTAAGAATGAATATGATAGAATCTAGCTCAACAGAGGAATCTGAAAAAAGTTAGGCATTCAAAAATTCATTAACATTCTTAAAATACGTAACATTTTAAAGAAATGTATTTGTTTTGAAAGCACTAAGAGAACAGTTTGACTTAAAGTTATTTCATTGACATATATTTTCATAAGTAGGTAACCCATTCCGAAGCAAATTTATGTATAGAGAAATTAGATGTTGAGAACTTTGCTCTCTTGTTAAAAAATATGTGAGAAGGTTACAGGATTTTAATAAATTAATATATTTGTCTAAATATTTAATGGTTTTGATTTTTACGCTTTAAAGGGCAATTTGGCACTTTGCAATTATTCACTCAATCAAGATTTCCTAAGTCCTTTCTGTCCAACAATTAAATTACCTATCACTGCTATGCAGTAAACTATTGGTTTAATAATGTGTTATAAGAGAAGGATTTATTTTAATTAGTTGTTTTTTTGCTGTTATTAAGAAATGGATAAAGATGAATATGTTATTGAGATGTAAATTATAGAACTGTTGTTTGGAAATTGACTTCAAAAACAGGAAGACAGCCTAATACGTGGAGAACATTTTTCTTTAAAAAAGAAAAAGGAGCTTAAGCATTAGAAATAAAAAGAAAGGAGTTTACCCTGTATTTTATCTAGGCAAAGAAAAAAATCTTTCCCAGTTATCTTATGGCAATCATGAGTCAAAGTCAAGATGACAGTCAAGATCATGCAAACCCTGCCCATTTTGTATGTGTGTTTGGATATTTAAAAGGTTAAGACTTTGATTGTGTCATCATGACCATTATCATGATATTTTTTAATCTACTAATCTAGTAGTGTCATTTAAGTATCAGTGCTAGGCAATATTCATAACAGAGCAAAATCTTCTATTATCACCAGGTAGGCAAAATTTGATCTGGAAATATCGTTAAATAAAGACAGTTAAGGTAAGGTGAGGCCTGCCAATCATCATTTTGAAAGCTTTCCAAAAGATGGTAGCCATTTATAAAATATTGGAAATGATAATCTTAACAAAATTTATTTCCTAGGTTTGAATCTCTGTAAAAGGCAGGGAGAATGTGTCAATGAGCCAACTCATGCTTCTCTCTTGTTAGGAGATGGAATGTAAAATGTAATTTTATGGTATGTAATAGGTAAACGCATAGAGTTGGCTTTTCTATTTTTCTGCCCTCAAAATGAACAGAATTTTTTTAAAAAACTGATAGTGTGGAAGTTTGATATTGCTACAAAATTTGAGTCAAGAAGAGGTAACTTACTCTCTCAGAAACCTAGAGAGCTTAATGCAAATGAAAGAAAGCCGCCATTTTGGAGAAATGATCGAATTCAGCCTCTGGCAGATCTATGAGCAAAAAATTAATCAAAGCGTACTCTTGTCAGCCTATTTTTTTATAATGCCATTCTTATTTACAAAATAATAGAATTAACAATGAAGTAGCTACTGATCTCTACATGACTTTTCTTCCTTTCTTTCCTCAGGCTATAAGGCTCTCTTTAGAGCAGTCATTGCCTCCTGAGCCCAAACAGGAGAGTACTGAATCAGTTAGTAAGCTACGTATCCGAACACCCAGTGGAGAATTCTTTGAACGACGTTTCCTGGCCAGTAGCAAGCTGCAGGTCGTCTTTGATTTTGTAGCTTCCAAGGGTTACCCTTGGGAGGAGTTCAAGCTACTAGGGACTTTTCCCAGGAGAGATGTAAGTAAATAAATGTGTTTAGAATACTTTTTCCATTCCTTTACCCAATTGTAGTTCATACTTAGGATGGTAAAGCTGAATTTATTTGTGGATTGTGAAATAAGCCTATCTCCTGCTCAGTGCAGAAGCTATCTTATAGGATGTGCTGTTGCATTTCTCCGAGATGGCCATCTACTGTAGATAGCTTCAGCAAAAGAAAGTCCCTCAATTTTTAAATTTTTAAATTTTCTAATATTTTCCACCTTCTATTTTTCAACTCATAGATTTGTACCTCTGGTTTTTAGGGCTCCACATGTGTCTGTCCCTAACTCTAACTAAGAACCAATCTGAGGATTCTTGCATAACTAACGGTATTTCAAGATTTGAATGTGAGAGCCAGCTTCTCAATGTCAAAAAAATAAATAAATTTGCTCTTTGATTAGATTATTCTATAATATCACTGGTATTTAAACATTGATAACAATTAATCAGTGGAACCTTGGCTTCAAAAATTGTGGGTGCTCCAACACTGGGGATTTTTAAAAAGAGATTGGACAACCAATTTGTCTGCAATGGTATAGTGTCTCCTACTTGAGCAGGGGGTTGGACTAGAAGAACAACTCTGTTATTCTGTCTATATTGGCTCTTAAACAAATCTATTTTATCACAGGATAAATATTAACTTGTGTGTTCACCGTAGCAAGAAAGGGAGCAAATCAAATAGATTCCTACTAGTAGTAGTTTATTTGATTAATTATAGTTTTGGATGCTTCCTCAGTTGATATTAGATATTGATGAGTGGAGAGAACCAAACCCAAGGGCATCCATCAGTCCTTGACCTTAACTTATCCTTATTCATCTTGCATCAGAATAGTGCCATTTGCTAACCTTGTTTCTGGAATGGAATACAGATCACCAGGAGAACAACGTGTTTTTTCTCAACTCAAGGATGGTGAATGGTACTTTAACCTAGCTGTAACAAACAAACAGCTGTCAATCATTCACCAAACAAGACAGGAGGAACCATTCATCTCAACTGAAAATGCATTTGGTTCCTACAGTTCTTGGATCCATCTGACTTTTGTCAGTACCAAAACAGCAGACTGATTTCTGAAGCAGCCAACTGCATGAGGTCCTAGGAATTAGCCTCTATCCTAGGGAGGTCTCCAAGTGATGATGGATATATTTGAAACATGGAAAGAAACACTTCTGTGGCATTACTTTTAAATTATATAAATAAATGTAATAATCAAATGAGCATAACAGACGTTATTCTTTTCACATAAGACAAAATACAAAAGAAAGACCAAAATTAGGGGTGGGCAATTATGGCAACTTTATGACCTGTGGATTTTGACATGATTAGATTGGACTCCCAGAATTCCTGAGTCAGCATGGTTGACTTAGGTTCTGGGAATTGAAGTCCACAGGTCGTAAAGTTGCCATAGTTGCCCATTCCTGACCAAGGTAATATCTTTATTGGGATCAACTGAAATGACAGAAAAGTGAACAAAGTTTTGAAAACTTTACTGCTTATTCACTACTTCATGACCTTTTAGTTTCTCCTTCCAGCGGTATTACTTGATTGTTTCTTTTGGATTTTTTCTAGTGATATCCTTTAATGACAAGATCTCTGATAACTACTTGAAAAGAGTTATGGTGTGGGTTTTGTATGGCATGGCATTTGAAACACAAGACAAGAGGCATCTCACAAGAGCATTGGCATGTCTTAACAGCCTGCACCTGCAAGTTTCTTTTGTAATCAAAATTAAACCTTGTTTTTCTTTTTCTGTGCCACATTTCCTCTTTTAAATGCAAGCAATGAAATCCACTTATTTGGGAGTACTATATACCGGAGACTTAAGCTCTTTATTTACTGTATCTGGAGGCCTGAGTAAGTTAAGACTTCTACAGTAATTCACGTTTATTTATCTGAGCTGTAGCTTAGGATCAGTTGGCACCTAAGTTACTTAAGGTTATTCAAATGCATTTAAAATGTTGCTTAATAATTCAAAACCAGTTTGTTTTGTTTAGAGTATTACGATTCTAAAAATCCCTTTAATTAGTCAATTCCAACAGCAGCTTAAGTAAACAAGGATAAGGAAAAGACATCTATTTCTTACCCTTCCGTTTCAAAATAGCAGTTAAAATAAATTTAATGGAGGAGAATACAGTGAATCCAGTCAAGAGAAGGATTTAGGTTGATTTAGAACCAGATTGTAACTGGATAATTGCAGGACTATAAAATATAGCTGAGGGATTAATAGGACTTGATTGGAAGCAGGTGTTCGTTTGGTATGTTGAATACCAACTGTACTGTAGAAGGAGATGGACAGAGAAAGAAGCAAAAGGCTATGTTGTAACATGTATCATATTTCTGAACATAAAAATGATGATTACTGGATCAGTTCTTTTTGACCAGCATTCTATGACAATCCAACTTAGAAGTGGATATAAAAATGATTGGTGTTTCTGTGGGGAGGGTGTGAAAAAAGAGAATGGATTTCCCCCCCTGCTTTTCCCCACATTTTCCATTATTTCATCCTTTTATATCATAGCCCTATCCTTCTGTATCTAACTATATTGCAAGTTCCATTGAGGATAGTAAAAAATCACCTTTTTAAAATTACTTCCAAACATTCTCCTGATTACTCTATGAACTACCTGAGATAGGGTAAGATTCCCTGTCTAGTGGTAATTTCTCAGTACTCTCATGAATATTGAACACTACAAATAACTGTCACCAAGATAAGAGTATTCTGTTTAAATGCCTGTACCCTATTTTCTCATGCTTAGTTTTTACTTTATGAATTTTTGCTAGAAGAAAGTGTAGAAGCAAAATGCCAAGAAATAGCCTTGGCAACATTAAGAAATTAACATTGCTGTGTCTGCTAACTAGAAAATTTAATGATCTCCTGCTGTTTTGGTAATTGGACAAGTAAATGCATCTTAATAAGGCTCTGATCCTTAGTGATCCTATACCCCAAACTTTGTTCATTCCGATAGGGCTTACACTGTCAGAACTGCTTGAGAATCTGTAAATTACTAAGACATTTTTGTATACATGTTGTTGGTCTTAACTGTACATCAGTTATATTGTAGCATCTGGGAATGTTGTGTTCCCCACTCTGAATCTTCTTGAGAAACATTTCCTCACACTGATAATTATAAATGGTGTCTTTAAGCTAATAACTACCTCCTTTTTATACGCAATCTGTATTCAATTGTCTTTGTCTCAGGCTCTCAGCTTGATCATAAACATTCATGTGCACCATTTTTCATAGTTCAGAATGTGAGATAAATTAATTTATGACTTAAAATGTCCTCAAACTTAGCTAACTGGGGGGAAAAAACTTTCCTTATCTCTTAGAATGCACATGTACAGTATTTGTAGTAAAAATAGTTCAGAAATCCAGAAAATGAATGCATAATCTATTGACCTATACCAATTCTTGGAAGAAATGGTATAATGGATTTAAAGTCCATTTTAAAGGCATTCAGAATTCAAGAATTATATAGAAAACATAAATTATTGACTTGTGGAGGCCAATTAATTCAACTGTGACCCAAAGGGTGAATATCAGACCTGTGATTGAGCTGTTTCCTTTGAAAAAGAGTTCATTACTAATTCAGGTGGACCTCAGTTTAGGTCCACAATTTGTACCAGAACCTCGATTACTAAGCAGTGCAATTGTTAAATCTGTTAAATCATCATGTGACTGAGACCAATTTTACAATCTTCTATTGCTGCGGTCCTTACGTGAATCAGAAGCTACTGGAAAGGTCACAGATAGCAATCATATGACCCCGATACGTTACAATCATCATAAATTCATACATTTTACCAAATGCATAAATCACGACTATATGATTGCAGAGATGCTTCAACCCTTGTCAGTATAAAGACCAATCCTAAGTAACTTTTTTCAGCATCATTGTAACAATGAACTAAGTTGCAAAAGCGCATTGCCTTTGCTGGCAGACTGCCTTTAGTTGTAGTAAATCATTGTAGATACCTTTTAATGCAAGTCAAAATAAAATGCTAGCACCATACAAATCCTTTAAAAAACTGGAATAAAATGAAGCAAAATGATAGTGCCTGCAATGCACATGCATGTGGAGACAGCTAGGGATATCTTCTAAAGTACTCTTTTTCCTGGTTTACATGGGCCTCTTCCTTGTCCTCAAAATATATTGGATCTTAGAATTCACTTTTTAAAATTCAATGGGCCTAAATTAATTCCTCTTGATCCCAGTGCATCTTAAGTCTTGAAGGGTTTTATTTATTGACACTCCAGTATAAAAGTTACGACATTTCCCATTGTCTAGCACAAACTCATGTCGTCACTGCAGCGTCATGTGACATATCAGGATCTTTTTCCCCTTTGCTAAACTGGGTGTGGCCAGCACATGACACATCCGGCCCACGTGCTGGGAGTTTGGCAGCCCTGGTCTAGCAGTATAGAAACCTCTAATTCTTTCCTCTTACAATGCACATATCAAATTTATTTATTGATATCTATAGAAATTACTAGTATTTTTTTTAATTTTTAAAAGATTTGAACAGTTAGTCTAGTATTTCAGGTAATAGAGATTAGATAAGCAGATAATGAAAATGCTGTTCTTTCAAACAATATTGTTAACAAATGTTGTAGCTGTAATATAGCCTCTAAGTTACACCTGATAGATGATATTTGGCTCTTAGCACAGTATATGTTAAAAATGAATCCTCATCATCTATCAATTGATCCCAAGCCAATATCCCGGCTTTCCCCCCATTTTTTCCATATCACCAACCTTTCCTTAATTTGTAAGACAATTTAGCATGGGAAAAAGAATTGAATCTCTTTTTAGATGTTACATTCCATAGCTTTCTAACTGATATAATTGTTTCCAGAGATACTAGAATTCTATTGTATTTAGATTGTGATACCGACCATTCAACCAAGGGTGCTACATATGTGTATCCAATGTTGGCCAAATCATAACATTAGCACCATTTATTGCTTCCAGTGTTTAACACTTGATGGTAGGTAAATTTTATAACATTTGATATATCAAAGAATTAATATCCATTTCTTATTGTCTACAAACCAATAAGTTTCAACATGGTGTTAACAAAGTCGCAGCATCAAAGCTAGTCAAGCATGAATGGAAAGAACATTTCAGCATTCACAGAGATTTTATTCCGTGAGCTTGTTCTAGCCAAAGCAATTGGAGGTGAATCTCCCCTACAGATTTCAATATATTATAAGATATTATAAGCAACAGAAATCTTTAGATATTTGGGTTTAACACTCCGAAGACAAGCACCCTGAACAAAAGTTGGAAGCAAATAAGCATTTAATATAACCATTTAGTAGGACGGTGTATGCTTCAAAATACTCAGAAAGGTTTTTGACCTTTCTCAGACACAAACTTTAGATGGACCATTGACTTATCTGAAGAGTCGTTTTCAGGGTGCTGCAAAGGAGTGTCCAAGCAAGGGTTAAATACAACCAAACTGCCCAGAGCTGAATTGAAACTTTAAGCCACGCCTCTGGTGCTGATTATCCTCAGATTTTTCAATGAAGACGTGGAACTGTTGCGCGCTGAGAAGTCCAACATTGGATCAACAAGAAACACAACTGGAACAAGTCCAACTGGAACATCCAAGGAAACAAACGCAATAACAGCAGAGCCAGACCCCAGGGTGGGGTGGACTCTCCTTCGCAGCGCCCTGAAAACGATCCTTCAGGTAAGTCAATGGTCCTTTTCCAGGGCGCTGCTCAGGAGAGTCCAAGCAAGGGACATACCCAAGCTAAATGTCACTAGGGCGGGAAGCAGAAGTAGACAGGGTCTCTCCGCTGGAATGAATACCCTGCAGAACACGCCTCCCAAAGGCCCCTTCCACTGAAGCAAACTTGTCCAACTTGTAATTCTGCACAAACGGAGATAAGGAAGTCCATGTGGTCACTCTGCAAATCTCAATGGGAGCCCGCGTCGCCCAGGCCGCAGTGGTGGCAGCACTTCTGGTCGAATGCGCCCTGATGCGACTGGGTACCGGTCAAGACTGCAGAACATGGGCGAGAGCTATGCAGGCCCTAAGCCAACTGCCAATCATAGACGAGGAGACCTTCTTGCCCTGAGATGACAGCTTGAAGGATACAAACAATGACTCAGAGCATCGAAAACTGGCCGTACGCTTGATGTATCTGCGTAGCGTCCTGCGAACATCCAGCTTGTGCCAGCGTTCCTCACAAGGATGCCTCGGATGCGGACAGAAGTCAGGGAGGATGACTTCCTGGGCCCGGTGGAACCAGGAATTAATTTTAGGCACAAAAGAAAGGTCCAGCCGAAGGATCACCCTGTCTTGGTGAAACAAGCACAAATCCTCACGGACAGCCAAGGCAGCCAGCTCAGAGATACGTCTAGCTGAGGTGATGGCAATGAGAAAAACGGTCTTAAAAGTCAGATGTTTCAAGCTGGCCGAATGGAGGGGCTCGAACGGCGGTTCGACCAGAGCCCGCAAAACCACATTAAGGTCCCAAGTCGGGTATCTGTGAACCATCGGGGGACTCAGGTTAGTCGCCCCCCCCTGAGAAAATTGCGAATGGTGGGGTGACGGCCGAGAGAAAGGTGACCCTCAGGGGCCAGGATGGTGGAGAGCGCGGCAACCTGACGACGAAGAGTGTTAGGCACCAAACCCTTATAAGGCCATCTTTCAGAAAGTCCAGAATGACAGGAATCGAAGATGAAGAAGCTGAAACACCTCTGGAAGAACACCAGGTAACAAAGGCCCTCCAGGTGGCGTCGTAACTCTGAGTCGTGGAAGGACGACGTGATGCCTGAATGGTGCTGATCACCTTGGTGGAAAGGTTGTCCATGCTTAAGAGATCCCTCTCAAGTGCCAAATGGCTAGTTGTAGCCACTGGGGCTCTGGATGAAGAAGGGCCCCTTGGCAGAGAGAGATCTCGTATGGAGGAATTTGCCACAGGTCTCAGACGGACAGACTCACCAGATCGGCAAACCAGGTCCTCCTGGGCCAAAAGGGGGCTACCAGAAGGATCTCCGCTGCCTCCACCAGGATCTTCCTAATGACTCTCGGAAGAAGAGGCAATGGGAGAAAGGCGTAGAGCAGTTCCTTCAGTCAAGGGCAGTGAAGAGTGTTTACCCCCTCGGCCCTCGAGTCGTGGAACCTGGTGAAGAACCTGGGAAGATGAGAGTTGGCCGCTGTTGCGAACAGGTCCACCTGTGGGCAGCCGAACCTCTGAACTATGCTGTGGAACAGCTGCGGGTGCAGGCACCACTCCGAGTGATCAACAGTCACCCTGCTTAGCCAGTCCGCCTGTGTGGTCACCGTGCCAGAGATGTGCTCCGCCTGTATGACAGCAGATGGAGCTCCGCTCACTGACCTAGGTCGTCGGCTTCCAACATCAAGGATCTGGACCGTGTGCCCCCCTGGCGGTTGATGTGCGCCTTCGTCGCACAAGGGAACAGGACACCTGATGAAATGACGGGGAGGAAGAGAAAGGAATTCTAGGGTGAGACCCAGTTGGATCATTTGTAATACCCACTGGTCCGACGTGACCTGCTCCCACTGGGCGTGAAACAATTGGAGCCGCCCTCCTGTGGGAGCTGATTCCCGACAGTCACTTATACTTTCTGAAAGGGTGGGAGCCAGATCCCCCTTGAAAGGGGCGTCTGGAGTAATACGGTTGGTGACCCCTGTCCCAAAAGGACTGACGGTCCTGGGACCTGTCCGCCTGCTGGTTGAATGGGTGATGCGACTGAGCAGAACTGGAAGAAGGTTCCGAGTTCCGAAAGGACTGCCTCCTGTAGGAGTAAAAGCCCTTCTTATCGGATTTCTTAGAAACCGACGGCATCACCTTTTTGTCCTTATTTTCCACTAGGACTGGATCCAACACCTCCCCAAAGAGCTTGACCCCTTTGAAGGGGGCAGAAACTAACTTCCACTTGGAACGCATGTCCATGTTCCAATGCCTCACCCATAAGAGATGCCTGGTGGTGACATTCGAAGCCAGGGCCCAAGAAGCGAATTTAGCCACACTGAGGGTGGCATCAGCAGTATACTCGGTGGCAGCCATGATTTTATTAATCTCCTGCCTTAACTTGATATCCTTAACTGGAACCCTCGCCATTAACCGCCTCAACCAGAGGAGAGCGGCCCTGGAAAGAAAGGAAGCCAAGGCAGACGTCTTAATTGCCCATGCAGCCGCCTGGTGCGTCTTATGACAGGCATTCTCAGATTTCTTATCCTCAGCCTTAAGACCCTCTAACAAATCAGGCGGAAGCACTGATGTTGAGGTGAGGGCCGCTACCGGAGGATCAATAGGAGGCAGCTTAAGTAAATCCTCCAGGCTGGCATCCACAGTGTACAGCTTCTTATCATTGCTAGAGGGGGTAGCCATAGTAGCAGGTTGGGCCCATTGTTTCTGAACCAAATTAAGAAACATCTTGGGAATAGGAATGGTCTCCTGGACTGAGACCAGTTCCTCAAACAAATCCCCAGATAAGTCATCCAGTTCAGCAGGAGCTTGAACAGCTAGAGTGGACCCCATATGGGTGGCCAGCTTGGCCTTGTCCAAAATGGTTTTGAAATTTGCAGTGTTAAATAGGCCCGATGAATAGGGCTTTTGAGCCGCTGCACCTTCCTCCCCCAAGAATTCAGCCTCCTAAACAGACAGAATGTCATCCCCCTCCTCCCAGTCCGAAGCCTCGGAAACAGAAGAGGAGTGGGGGGAATGCAGGGGACGTGGGTGAGAAGCAATCATGGGAACTGGCTGGGGCTCTAGGTGTTTAGTCTTGCGGGTGCGTTTGCCCTTGTGAACAACTACCGTCCAGTCTCCAACCTCCCCTTCATTGGGAAGGTTGTTGAGAAAGTGGTGGCCTCGCAACTCCGGCGGTCCTTGGATGAAGCCGATTATCTAGATTCCTTTCAGTCGGGTTTCAGGCCTGGCTACAGCACGGAAACCGCTTTGGTCGCACTGACCGATGATCTCTGGAGAGCCAGGGATGGAGGTCATTCCTCCATCCTAGTGCTCCTTGACCTCTCAGCGGCCTTCGATACCATCGACCATGGTATCCTTTTGCGACGGTTGCGAGAGGTGGGGGTGGGAGGCACCGTTTTTCGGTGGTTCTCCTCCTACCTCTCGGACAGGTCGCGGTCGGTGTTAGTTGGGGAGGAGAGGTCGACCCCTAGGCCCCTGAAATACAGGGTTCCTCAGGGTTCGGTCTTGTCCCCCCTGCTATTTAATATCTACATGAAGCCACTGGGTGAGATCATTCGACGGCACGGGATAAAACACCATCAATATGCGGACGAAACACAGTTGTATCTGTCCGCCCTGTGCCAACTCAGTGAAGCGGTTGACATGATGTGCCAGTGCCTGGAGGCTGTTAGGGTCTGGATGGGGGTTAACAAGCTTGTACTCAATCCAGACAAGACCGAGTGGCTATTGTGTTTCCCTCCCAAAAACTTAGTCAATATTCCATCACTCAGGCTGGGGGGTGAAAATCTACTCGCAACTTGGGGGTCCTCCTGGATCCACAGCTGACTCTAGAACACCATTTGTCGGCTGTGACCAGGGGGGCATTTGCCCAGGTTCGCCTGGTGCACCAGTTGCGTCCCTACCTGAACCGGGAGGCGCTCGCAACAGTCACTCACGCCCTCGTGACCTCAAGACTGGACTACTGCAATGCACTCTACATGGGGCAGCCCTTGAAGAGTATTCGGAGACTTCAACTCGTCCAGAATGCAGCCACGCGAGCGATTGTGGGTGCACCTCGGCACACCCACGTTACACCTATCCTCCGCGAGCTGCACTGGTTACCGATCAGTCTCCGGATACGCTTCAAGGTGCTAGTCGTAACTTATAAAGCCCTTCATGGTATTGGATCTGGGTACTTGAGAGACCGCCTGCCAATTACCTCCCACAGACCCATTAGATCTCACAGGGTTGGCCTCCTCCGGGTGCCATCTACCAGCCAATGCCACCTGGCTATTACCCGGGGGAGGGCCTTCTCTGTGGCAGCTCCGGCCCTCTGGAATGAACTCCTCGCAGGGATTTGGACCCTCACCTCTCTCCAGGCCTTCCGAAAAGCCGTCAAAACCTGGCTTTGCCGGCAGGCCTGGGGGTGATGAGTTCCCTCCCCTCTCGACATGTATGGTTGTACTTTTATTATTTGTATTTTGTCTTTTTATGTTCCCCTTTTTCCCCTTTGAATTGTTTGCCGCCCTGAGTCCTCCCGGAGAAGGGCGGCATACAAATAATAAAATACAATACAATACAATACAACATGCCCGCTTCGATGCCCTGGGAAATGACCCTATTGATAGCTTCCTGCATTTCCACTGAAAGATCAGGCCCAAGATCCTCCATGAGCCGAGCTCTGGGTTTGGGCCTTGAAGGCGGAAGTTGAGGAGCCAAGGGACCCGGGGCAAGGCCTTCTTCTAGGTCCAAAGGGCAAGCGAAAAGATCAGCCTGATCTACCATTGAGGCCCCTGGAGATACTGCCCTAGACATGGAAGCTGTGGGGGAAAACTCCTGGCCCTCATCCTCACTGTCTGAAACAGGCCTTGGCTGGGCCGGAGGAACCTCCATGGCAGGCTCCTCAGGAGACACCAATTGAGAGGACTGCGTTTGGTACTGGGCCTTGGAGAATTGCTTTTCAAGGTCTTCTGATGGCATAATGCATCCTTGTCTGGCCCTGATCCCTGCTTAGGGGTTGGCCTGGAGTATGGTTTGGAGCCCCTGATGGCCTCCCTGGCAGCCACACCAGCCTGCCTGGAGAAAACCCTGGAGGAACCCCCTGCCTGGGTGGAATCCTCGGGAGCCTGCTCAGCCATTAGTAACTGTGGCTAATCAGGGACTACCTCCACTCACCACCTTGCAAAAGCCTTGCAAACCAACAGATGCTCTGAAGGGACATGAAGGGATCGCAGCAGCAATATCCAGCAGGTAGAATAAAACGCAAGCGTTAACAGCTCCCAGCACTGTAGGAATGAGGCTTGTGACCAGCGGCCCCAATCCTTGCCGCTCAGGTAAAAAGGATACACCTAATTGCCAGCCAGTCCAGACAAAGAGTGGCTCCTCGCGGCACCTGCTGTGACTCAGGCTGCAGGCAGCTGCCACGAGGTTGAAATCAGAAACCAAAACTGCAAATAGATCCCAAAATGGTGACCGGAAGATCTAATTACTTTAAAAGTTGCCGCCAAACCATCCGGAGCTCTGAGGCACCGCACCTGTACGCCAGCCACCAAAGGCACGGATGCCAACCACAGGAGCCTCAGCAAGGCTTTCCCCCTCCCCAGCGAGAGTCGCAACAGCGCTGGCGTCAGCACTCTGACCCGCGCGCTTGCCCCAGCAGCTGCCTGCGTTCCGTGCGGCGCCTGGGATTTAAGCAGGATGCCGGAGAACCGAAGAGCGAGTTAGAAACGAATTAAAGAAATCTAATTACACTCACTCAGCCTGATCACCCCCTAAACTGAAAATACTCACAGTAAATGCTCAAGAGAGTCCAAGCTAATAAAATAAATGAAGAGAAACTTAAAGCGCATTCACTGGGCTAGCTGAATTGAAAAATCTGAGGATAATCAGCACCAGAGGCGTGGCTTAAAGTTTCAATTCAGCTCTGAGCAGTTTGGCTGTATTTAACCCTTGCTTGGACTCTCCTGAGCAGCGCCCTGGAAAATAGTGCAGTCCATCCTTTTTCAGTTCCACATGAATATGAGAAGAAAATGCAGCTACTTTAATGGCTCTTTAATGAGTTGATTCTTTAAAGCAATCACATCTTTAAAGATGAGGTTACAGTGTTTTTACAGACATAAAGAAACCTGCAAAAGAAGAGCTGCTTCAATGTATAGCAGCTAATGATCTTGTAAAGTCCAAAATCTTTCTTGTGAATTGTTTTCATCAGCCCTTTTCTTTAATAATCAGCATTTTACACTTTCAACAGCAATACTAGTTAAACATTTTGAGGCCGCCATTCTGTCTTTCCTTTCTTCCATCTTCATAGTTTAGTGAGTTTCTTAAGCATTGGTAAACCTTGAGCACATTTGTTTTTCTAAACCAAAATGAGCAGCCATCCAATGTGTACAGTATATTCTTACTTTGTATATTAGAGCTCAACAACAACATTCACAAAAGGAACATTTGTTACCCAGATTAGATTCACTATTTATGTCAGATTAATAATAAGATTTTTTTAAATTCTAGTCCTTCACCAGGTGTGCATTTTAAGTGATTCTCACAGCACTTATACCTTGATAAGAAGGATTAGGCATGAAAGTTAAAGGATTCTTTGTCTACTAAATTCAACAGAGTAATTCATGCATGTGTAAAAAAGCAAAGGAAGTTTGCCTGTTCGAGAACTGGATCCTGTTCTTGGGTGTTAACAGAGGTGATGACTATGATCCTTGTTACTCATGTTTGACATGAGTATATTCATATCATTACTTAAAATGACCTGCCTTGGGCTGTTTGCCATTACTTCACCTTATTCACACACACCCATGCCTGTAAGAGGCTGTATCTAGTAAACAGTCAAGTGATACAGTTGTGTGTGTGTGTGTGTGTGTGTGTGTGTGTGTATGTGTACATATATATAAAGATATATTAGAAAGAACTTTACTAAAATAACTTTAGAAACTGAGTAGGAAAAGGAAATAGTTGTTATATATAATATTCATTATTTTTTTAAAAAAAATCTCTAATCCAAATCACTTTTACATTTGTCCCTAAATCAGATCAGAAAAAGATTTTGACAATATTTCTTAGATAAGAGTAAATATATTTAATTGGTCAAAATGGCTAAAAAGCCATACCTTAGTGACATTTTCCATGTTTTATGTGCTTGAACCTAATGATTATGACTGACAATTTTGAAGCTGTTGTCTAGAAGGATATGTGCACAATGAATGCTACAGGAAAAAGAGAATACATATTTGATAAATATTTAAAGAAAGGGCTGGCAGGAGTGTGACTTGCATTGGAGGTATAATTTCACTCTGTATAGGAAAGATTTAAATGTCAATCGTTCAGGCTTCGTGAAATTATTTGAATGAATACTATACTTATCTGATAAATCAGGTGTGCAATCAGAAATAATTATATATCTATAAGGCTTCCTTGTGCCCAGGAGGCTGTATTGTACTGTATACACACATGCATATGTACCATGTACCTGTAAAATATCCTGCTAAACTCAATGCTTATAATAGATTAGCTTAATATCTGTAAAAGTGACCACTCTGTATTTTACATGCCAACTTCAACCCCCAAGATTTCTTAGATCTAGAGACATTCTAAAAAAGTGGATGATGGCAGGGAGCTCAAGCAATTGGATATGACTTAAAGGGCAGTCTAAAGAAAGGAAGAAGGGCTCCTTCCAGAGAAAATGAGGAAGTGTTTGGATGGAAGCCAGCGAGGGTTTTCTAAATGCCTGCCAAATATTTAGAGAAAAGTTAATATTTGGCAATTGATAGAGGCTAACAGAGACTACGTGTTTCCTGAATTAAGAAAATTGGGAATTCAGAGGAAATTTCTTCTTTCAGAATATTGCTTTGCATCCAGATAAATGAGAAGGTTATTTTATCTTTTAGCCTCCCAACTCTGCTCTTCTGAAAATGAGTATTTTGTTACTGTCTTTGCCATCGTGGCAGTCATTTTGTGAATTGACCGCTTCTGTAGCAGAATGACCATGATGATGCTTGGATGCGTTTACAAAATTTCCAATATTCCTACCAGCCCCAAATGTAGCCATAGAATCATATGTTTCAGAATTGAATGTAGTCTTTAAAATAAAAATTTAATAGCACAATACTATTCACCCCTAGTCAGAAATGTCTAATTCAGTTCAGTGGGTTTACTACCAGTTAAATGACTAAAAATTATTACAAAGTCATTCTCCAGAGAGGTTGGCTGCTTAAATAAATTGCAGAGTAACAATTAAAGTTACCTTCCAGCATTATTATCTGAGACTGGTTAGAATAGGAAAAATCATTTTTACAGTAGAAGAATTAAACTGTAATCTGTTTGAAAACATATCTCATTCATTTAAGTAAATTTATAAAGAATCTTACCAGAGTGCCTTATACCCCAAAGACTTGCATCCAGAGTCAGGAACAGGACTGAGATTGGACTTTTTCTCTTGGTTTCTGTTCTGATTCATTTTAGTTAAGAGTGATCTACTGAGAGAGAGTCTATATTTCAGTAAATCCTTATATTCTCTTATTATCAAAAAATGTAGAAAGATAGGGAGATCATAATAAGACAGATTTCACTGTCACCCTGGATACTGGTTGAATAGGCCCAAAAATATTATTATCATTTTTATTATTGCTAGCAGTAAGAGATGTTGCATATCTTTTAAAACATTTCTTCTGGTCAGACAAACATTAAACGTTCTATTTTCCATGCTAAAGCAACATATTTACATGCCACAAATAACAAAGTAAATGCTGCAGAAGGGAACCAGCATGATAATTAAGTACAATGACGATCTATATGAACAGCAAATGCCAGGGAGCTAAAACAAAGCAACAACAGCTTTATTTGTTGACAGATGTAAGAGCCATATTGTTAGTTAATTGGGTAATGGTGTAAACATTTGCAAACTATGTGGTCCCTAGGTGAATTTTAAAAAAAAAATCAGCAGGAACTCTGAAAATCCAAGGTGAAAGACAGCAAATCTCTTCCTAGCACAGGTACGCAAATAAATCTCCAAAGTTGAAAGCATCTGAGAAAAGGACATCGTTCATAGTTGTTATTAAGGGTAAAGTGGAGTTTGCCAATCCAAGATTTCTGATTAGGATGTGCATTGTTAATCACACTGAAATGAAAAAATAGGTTTCCATCTGGTTACAGTCTGGAGGATAGTGTTTATTAACCCAGCCTTGCATTTCAAACCAGTTTTTGCCTAATACACAGAAGACATTCTCATTTTACTTACCTTTCTGTGATTTTGCAATACAGGCGTTGTGGGATTTGGAAAGTGAGTGGATTTAATTAGATACAGCCTTGGACTAAATAGAAGCAGCTAATTTCTTTTCTCAGGTGCACTACTCTTGTTGTCCAGAGAATGAGCCTGTATTAATAGCAGTGAAATGTTAAGGCTTCAGATACGGAAACAAAGAGCTTCCTTCCTGTAATTGCAAACTACAAATCAGCATTTTGGCTGTTTTGTAAAAACACAGTAGGTTTTATGTGATCATAGCTGCTTATCTCTTTTAAGTGATATGTTTTCTGGAAACCAGGCTTTCCTTGTAGATAATACTCTATTATAAATGCTTTTTCAGTGGAACCTTAAAAGATTCAATAATTATAGAATAAAACATAGAATGTTAGAGATGGAAGGAACCTTGGAAGTCTTCCTAGTTCAACTCCCTGCTCGAGCAGGAGACCTTGTAGCATTTCAGATAAATGGTTGTCCAGTCTCTTTTTGAAAGCCTCCAGTGAAAGCAACCACAACTTTCTCGTTACAATGTAACGATAACATCAAAGATTGGGATAAATGCTACATGATTCCAGGTTTCAAAGGTTACTCTCATTAAATGGCATAATAAATGTTTGCTATTAGTCCATAATAGCTACGTCCAGTTACTGTAACTGTATTTGTGGATAGAGAAACTAACCTCTGTTATCTATAGAGGCTGATAACACAAAACATACTCTAACTTTTCTACCTCTTCTAGTAAGAGGTGCATTATCCAATGCACTTGGCATATAAAATATAATCAGCAGTATCAGTTTTAACTGTACTTTCTCCTTCTGTTTTCCTTCTACCAATGGTATTGTGTATTTCATTTAAAGATGAAAAAAGACTAGAAAAACTGATTTTATTTATATTTTCAAAAGTAATGGAGAAATAATAATATTTCTTCATGAAGCAGATTTTGGAGTCCAGGGGAATCTTTACATTTGATGACCCCATTTCCATATATTCAGACTGCTCCTTCATCCCATCTAACATAGCAAAATGTAAAAATGACTTCAGCATACTTTATCCCCTTCTCTCTCTTGGCC
Source organism: Thamnophis sirtalis (assembly GCF_051295495.1). Taxonomy (NCBI): domain Eukaryota; kingdom Metazoa; phylum Chordata; class Lepidosauria; order Squamata; family Natricidae; genus Thamnophis; species Thamnophis sirtalis. The sequence goes on from NW_028261387.1 coordinate 33,275,894, forward strand.
AAACTTGAGAATTCATATACATACACAGTATTTTGTAACTTTAGATTAACCTAATAAAGATATGGCTGTAATGTGGATTTGGAGATTTTTTTCTGGTCAGCGTTCATCTTTCCAAAATGTAGATAAGTAATACAGAAGCACAAGATAGTTTGCAAATTATTTACATAATAAACTGTGTCAACGTTCCTGTATCCTGATGCATTTTAATTATATATGACCATACATCATTTGGTGGACAACAATCACACAGTCTGTGAATAGCAAGCCAGGACAAATTTATTTATATGTATGTATGTATGTATGTATGTATGTATGTATGTATGTATGTATGTATGTATGTATGTATATATATCTGATGAGATATCTGATGAGATATCTCATCAGATAGATATATATATATATATATATATATATATATATATATATATATATATATATATATATATATATATATCATCAGATATATATATATATCTGATGAGAGCTAAATAGCTTGAAATAGATCTATACTAGTCTCCCTTTATTTATTTATCAGCACAAATAAAAAAACATATATATATATATATATATTAGATTAGTCTCCCTTTATTTATCAGCACAAATACAACATATATATATATATATATATATATATATATATATATATATATATATATATATATATATATATATATATATATTACATACATACATACATACATACATACATACATACATACATACATACATACATAAAATCTCTGTCATATAGTAGAATTTCCAGTGATGTACCTTTAATCCAAGTCCTGTTGTAATAATAAATACAGGGTAATATAAGCATAGAATGAGATTTTAGTGAAATAGGAACAGAATAATGAATTCATACTACAATGTCTTGCAAAGTAAAATAATTACATAATGTATCTCATATGTGCACTTGGAAACTAATTAAATTAAGGGAATACTTTAGTATGTATATTCTGTAAACAGTAATATTTTTCTGTCCCTAAATTATAAGTCAATAGTTTCATCAGAGTGCAAATATTTTTAGATTCTGTTAAAAAAATACAAAGCTTTTGGAAGGTAAGATGAAGGATACAGCTATCTATTTATTCTGTATGTTTTGCTGCAAATGCTATTATGAGCATGATAACAAGGCTATTTCCTGACTCTCTTAAATATACTAACTAACAAGAACAAACTAATTGTGGAATATTTATTAATCTATTTCTGAAAGGGTAACTGAAGGCTACCACCTATACTTTTCTTTTCAGGTTGTCTTGTTTTTTTTTATTTTCACAGGTAACCCAGCTGGATCCAAATAAATCATTATTGGAGTTAAAATTGTATCCTCAAGAAACACTTTTTCTAGAAGCAAAAGAATAGATGAAGCCAGATTGCAGGACTAAGTAATTATTTGATAATGAATAAGGCACGGCGAACGCTTTATCCAAATCACTGTGTCCTATCATTTAAATCAGATCAATGTCCCAGCTCTGCCACTTTCAAGAAGCTGGGAAGAAAGAATAAACATAGTTCCATAAAAATTTCCCATACATGAGTATGTGTTTTCAACCTCATTTAAAAGAGCAGAGAAAATACTTTGCTACAAATACTGAACACTAGAATCTGTTGCTCACTTACCATCTGGCTTTTGTTATAACTAATACACTGTTAAAATGTGAGTGATTGTCCAGTAGAATTTTTACTCCTCAATTACCCCTTTTTTCACCAAGAATTCTTGGACATTTCTGCCTGTACTTTTGACACTAGAATACTGTATATTTGATATCTTGCTAAACCAGTGCTCTCATATATGTGCATTGTTTTCTGTGTTTGAAATTCAATTTTGCCATCTAATTTTTTTAAGGCAGAAAAACAATAAACGGGACATTTTCATCCTTGGAGATTTAACAGTATTGTAGTAGTAGAAAGCAGAGGGTGTTTTTTTCCTCTATACTTTCTGACACTTTCATAAGATGTAAGGTTTTGTTTGGAGACGATAGTTTGACATATATGCAAGATATTTATTTACTGATTTTTATTTTTATTGTGCTTTGAATCTCAATCCAGATTCAGTTTGGGGAGTATTTTCCATTACATTGCAGTGTGTTGAACTGCTGATGATATGAGTATCTAAATAATGTTTTAAAAAAGGAACTGTAGTGAATGACTAGTACCCAGCTAACAGTTCAGAAAAAACAGGTGTTGGCTATGAATGTCCAAAGCAGCACAAATAGTAAAGTTCTTTGCTCATCATTGTAGAAGAATTACAGGACTCCATTCCACTCCTCTCCTCTGTTTTGTTTCCTTTGCTTTTTTCCCCATTCTGACACTGGTTTGTATTATTTTCCTTGAAGTTTTAAGCACCTTGTTTGTTTCACCAAACAATAAAAATGTAAAATTACAGTGTACTAAGAAATGTTTTCAGATTTTGATTATGGACATGAGAAATGCGTTCATCCATTCTGTGGACTGGTCTATCCAGGGGGTTAGAAAGTTTGGAACATTTGAATCAGCATTCTGTCTTGAAGCTACATCAAAATAGATTTGTAAGCTTTTTTTATGTGAATTACAAACTGTAGGCTTAGACTGTGGCATACAAAAGCACCATGGAAAATTCATTTTCTAAATAATATATTTGTTCTCCATTATTTCTCATTTGACATATCTTCTTTATTGTAGCAGACTGCTATCTTCTTCTAAGAATTAATACAAGCTGGAAAAAATAGGAATTTTTATTCATAATTTGCATTTTTGTCTCATTCTATTTTGACTGGAGTAATGAATTTAGGAACTATTTTAATTGTTTAAGTATACAGATATATTATTTTTACCAAATATGGAAAAAGTGGAGAAGATATGAGTCTTATAAAATTCTGTTAGGATATATATACCAGATGAACTAATCTATTTGTGTCAATCAAAATTGTTGTGTGTGTGGTATGTTTTCAATCACCTATGGTGCACACAAATGCATAAATAAATGCTCAAATTGCCAAGGAAGACATTTGTAATGGAAAATTCAACTGCTCGCTTATGCTGAACAAGTTGAAAATGGAGATAACAAACATAAAGATTTCTTTTTTCCACAGATCAGCTGGAAAATGGAATCTAGTGTGTGTACCAATATATAAGTCATATGGAGTTCATTTAGGAAAAAAAGGCTTATCTAATTTTTTTCTATTGAAATCAGTGGGGCTTAGTAGTGTTTTACAGCATGCAGAAAAGCCTTTTTTATTGACAATGACAAGGTGTAATGTACACATCTTAACCAAATAGTCCCATTAAATATTGTAGAAGCAAATGGAATTTTGATTGTAATTTCAATTAGCAGATCCTGAAGTGAATCATTTCACATTGTTCTGTTTATTTTTAAACATACTTTTAAACACACTTCTTGCTGAAATATTGATATGAATTGTATTGGATCCAGAAGTGATCATCTGAGAATAGAAAGATTATCTCTGTTGGAAGATGGAGCCAGGCAGGTTTTTAGGAGTACAGGAAACCTAGGTGAGCAACAAGTATTGTAAAATTGTTATTAATCAGTAATTGATTATTTTAAATCAGTTTTTAAACTACACTTTAATCTCCTTTTGATTAGTTCTGCCCCATGTTTTCCTTTTATCCATTCTGACTTCAACATTTGTTTGTATCAGATGAGGGGAAAAAAGATATTTCTCACAACTTAAAAATGAGGTTCTAAATTAAGACACAGATTATCTTAATAAGTGGCTTTGGGAATGGGATTTTTCAATGAACAAAGTCATAAATCCAAGGCAAATGCCTTAACAACTGTCAGAAATGATCACATTCCATATTTCAACCAATTTGTTTCCTGTATCGTTCCACAAGGATGGTCAACATTTGTGAACTTATTAATATTTTGTGGCTGGTAATGTAGACATCCAATATGACATTGGTTTTGGTCTCCTTTGTGGAATCCAGTTATCATTTAGGCCACATAACAGTGCACATCTATTATTGCTGTTCTCTTGAATAAGTGAGTCATCATCTTGGAGGGCTACAAAGATACATCTTCCTCTTGAAATAAAATATTGGTACTTAGTTCTCAATTCTCCATGTGGATTTTTAATATTTGTTACCATCTTTTTAAAAAACAGTGATTAAAAATGTTTTGCAGATATGGAGCCATACTGCTACTTGATCCTTTCATATCAGTAGCATTTTATAGATAATTTATTAGGTGTCTTCTCTCTATATTACATACACTATTCTACTCGGAACAGGTAGCTCTCTGGAATAGGCCCTGATGCCTGGGAAGATGGAGAGAAAGAGAAGAAGAGGGCAATCCGCAGCTAAATAGATGGACTTGGTTCCAGGTTCCATGGATGCACCACTGTAAAACTGAAGGATCCGGTTAGGGATAGATGATCAACAGGGGTGGGTTCCAGCTGCTGCTACTGCCAGTTTGCTCAGGGACGCGCTGCACACATACTTGATGTACACCATGCATGTGCAGTACTAAAAAAAATGCTTCTGTGCATTTGCAAAAGCAAAAAACACGAGAAACGGTTTGGGGGCGCGGCAGGCCAAGTTACTACCTACTTGTCCAAACCGGTCCAAACCGGTAGGAACCCACTTCTGATCATCAAAGAAAAAAATCCAGGTGGTCACTAGGAGCTGTACACACAGAGATTCACCAGTTCTTTATTTTCATTATGCAAACTATTATTGCATCCCAGTTACATGGTTATTGAACCTTATATCTTGTATATACCTTTTGTAAAACTAGCTCTTTTGTATAACTGAATTAATATCTTGAATACATTAGTATTAAAACTTAAGGAATTATTCTTGTCAATTAGAGAAATGTGTTCCCTTTTTCTGTTCAGTACAATGGAAAAATTGGGAAGTTGTTTTCACTGTACATCTTCTAACTTTCCTAGCTTTTTAAGTTTAAATTAATACTTGAGCAGATGCAAAACCCAAGTATATCCATTCTTTTGCCTTTGTGTATGTCTATATTGTTCATTTAGTGCAAGATTGTTTTGTTAAACTGTCTTTTAGAAATTACGTTTTAATTTACCTTGTGTAATTAGAAATGTAAAATAAGCATATTACTCAAAATAGATACAGGTAGTCTTCAATTTTTGTGATTGTTCAAAATTACAACAGCATTGAAAAAAAGTTTGGTGCACACAGTTAGGACCGGTCCTTGCACTCCCAGGTTCACATGATCACATGAACAAGTTTTTAAAATATAACAATTTGGCCAGTGAGTTGTCCCAAAGTTGCTTTTTCAAGAGGCAACTGGTTTTTCGTTGAAGACGTTTCATTTCTCTTCAAAGAAAAAAACAGAAAGTCCAGTTGCCTCTTGAAAAAGCATCTTTGGAACAACCATGGATGACAGACTCTCCATAGACATTTGGCCAGTGAGCTGATGCCTAATGTGTTTTTAAAATCAGACACATTGAAAGACTTGTGAGCCCTTTAATATTGGATCAAAAAATGGACACTATGGTGCAAGGATGATGGAGAAAGCAAATTGAACATAGTGTTCTTCCAAAGGCTTCCAAAGGAAACAATGAAATAAACATCATGGATCAGTTGCAGTACAGCAACGAAGTCTGAAATACATGTTCTTCACTGAGTTCTGACGTAAAGGTTTGCTGTCAGCTGATGGTATTTTTCAACATTATCAAAAATATAGACATGTATTTGAAAGCTGTGTACCAAGTTATGCCTTGATTTGTTTTATTTATATATTTTTTATTCTGTTTTTAATGATTAACAGCCCAAGATCAAGAGTAAAGGTGAATGAAGTCTTAGAAATTGGAAAGTAAGTCTATATAATGGGAAACACCATTTTCACCGCATTCTCACCACCTACACAATATAGATGTGTCATTAAGAATTAAGTTGGTTAGAGATGGAAGCATTCTGACTGCAAGGATGCATGCATTTTAAAGAAATAGATGTGAACCTCACATAAGAGAACCTTAGATGTTAACGCACATTAGGCATTGAATTATCTTTTAGTCTTAGTAATTGACTTCCTCTCTATGGATGAGAAGTGATGTTGATACAGGTAGTCCTCTACTTACAACCACAATTGAGCCCAAAATTTCTGTTGTTAAGTGAGACATTTGTTAAGTACGTTTTGCCACATTTTATGACCTCTCTTTCCACAGTTGTTAAGTGAATCATTGCCATTGTTAAGTTAGCAACACGGTTGTTAAGTGAATCTAGCTTTCCTATTGACTGCCTGTCAAGAAGATTTCAAAAAATGATCACATGACCCTGGGACACTGCAACTGTCATAAATATGAGTCAGTTGAAAAGCATCTGAATTTTGATTACATGATCATAGAGAATGGTTGTAAGTGTGAAAAACAGTCACAATCACTTTTTTCAGTGTCTTTTAACTTGGAACAAACACTAAATGAACTGTTGTAAGTCAAAGAGTATCTGTATTGAAATACCTTCTTGAAGATCCTTCTGCAGAATTATAATTTGTTCTAACTCTTACTATAAGAAAAATTGCAATATCTGCCATGCTTCCATGCTGTCGTCTTTGTTTCTTTTCAGCTTTTCAGCTTTTCAGTTAGATTTTAATTGTCCTTAGCTATTCCTGGGTTAAGGCAGTGCTTTCCTGCTTATTCCAACAATGTCCAGGAATATCCTAAATAGGTACATATCTTTACGTCTTGTTACCTTGGAGACAAGTTAGTTGACTGAAGAGTCTGGGAACAAGTGACAAAAAAATAAAGTAGGAACTGACACAGTGGGAAACAAATTCTTAGATTTACATAGTTTAATTGCTGCAGAGATGTAACTATTGCTGGGACAACTTATATATTTAAGAATTGCATTAGAGGATTTTGGAGTTCTAATAGAAATTTTACTCAATGGATTATTTCAGCAGATGGACGTTTGGAAGTGGATGCCTTGGTAGGTAAAGTCTCAAAAAGACTAAATAAGATAGTCACAGAGCTAAAACTCAGCTTAATTCTTTATTAAAAATACGTAACATCAGTCCATTTTGCAATCTGAAAAAAATGTTAAATAAAAACTAATAGAGGAACATAACTGCAGTTTACTGTACATATATAACTAGAACCTGCAACAAAATATTACAGTGTGAAGTTTCTTGTTTATTGCTCCAGTTGGTGATTCACCATGGTCTCCTCTAGAAATCATTCTATTCTTTCTCTTACCTAGTTTTCCATATCTGTCACCCACGGAAGGTAGACCAGTCCAGAAAACCAAAGCTTTTTAGTTATGAATGCTAATGCTATTTTTGTTACAAGCTTACAGTAACAGAATAAGGTTGCAGTGAACAGAATCTTGCAAGTCTGAATAGGTTTCTCCACCCCACCCCACTCTGCCCCAGTTCAAATTTCTTTTTATTTGGTCTTTACTAAATTGTCTGATGTATTTTTATTTTTTTAAAAAGATTGTATATATGAGCATGTGTGGCAGCAGTTTATTAGACTTAAAGCAGGTGTATCTAACCTTTTAAGACCTGTGGACTTGATTTTTTAATTATCTCACAAATGTACAGTCCGTTCATGGCTGTTGCTGGTTTCATTTTGGTAAAATCATTTGCAATAATCTCATGATGTGATGGAAGGTAGTAAGAAGAGGGATTCCCAGGAGGAGGGAGGTACATTTCAGAGAAGTAAGAAGCAACCCAGTTCTGATGTTACGTATGAGAGAAATGGGGTGAATACAGCCTCTCCCTAATAGTTCACTGAGTATTTTGAAGATGCAGATAGCAGACAGCTCAGTCTGGCAATATTTTGTCTATAGTATGAAAACAATAAAGAACTCAGTTTGAAAGAACCACCACATGCTATTCTTGGTTTTGGGCCTGGCACATTACAGTAAGGTATTATCATAAGGGCGTCAACTTCATATACTGTCTTTTACACTTTTTTTGTTAGAGTATGTTGGAAGATACATGTGTGACTGCCATTTTGGAAATAATAGCAAATAAATTATCCACGGAATCCTTAACTGACTAGAGAAATTTCTTCCTTTGGACCTTTGTTCATGCTGTTGATCCTACTTGTTTTATGAATCACCATTGACAGTTAGCCAGAATGGAACACTCCCACTGCTTGTGTTTTATTCACTTGACAAGATTTACTGTTCATTTTCTTTGTAACACATAAATGCTGTCTTAAGGAGTGATACTTCCACAATGGCCAAATGTGCAGCAGTACTGATGTGGACTTGTTCAACAACAAGTAGATCCTTATGAATGACATGAGGAGAGGCAGGTTGCCTTTAAAATCTTGTATCAAAGCAACATGTCCTTTCACATATCTGTTCGGTAATCCAGAGCAACTGTGGTTTCAGCTAACAACCGTAAAGTTGCTTGAATGGGTGCAAAGAAGAGAGGTGTTAGGAAAATACATTGCAATCAAGCATATTGTTTGGTATGGTGTAAAAAAAAACTTTTACAATCTAAATGCATATCCCCATACTTACAAGATATAAACGTTGAAAATATATTGTAATTGTTTCAGTTCTCTCTCCCTTCCCCCCCCCTCACACACACACACTCCAATAAAAAAACCTTCATTTTTTATTGTACTAGGTTGGACAAAGCAGGCCTAAGTGTGTGTGTTGCACAACCTTCCAACGAGTTGTGTCTTGTTCCTGGACCGTCTGCCTCACTGCAAGAAAAGATTTCTTTAAATGCTGGTGTGTGTGTGTGTGTGTGTGCCCATCCTCATCCTAAAGATCATGTACATTTCCAGGGGAAGTGAAACAACACCCCTCCTTTGTGGGCTGGCAAACCTCTAGGCTGGTTCTACCCAGCCTTCTGCTCTGGGATCTCAGACTAAACTAACCTGAGGGGTCAAAGTTTACTTTCTCAGAGCTATAAGCAGGAGTTCCCAAATGCTTAAAGGGTCTTTACATCTTAAACAGCTGTGTCCCAAATAAGGGTGTCTCATCTTCTCAACTTCTGTTTGCATTGGAGGATGAAGGGATGGGGGATGGGATGCTCCAATTCACCCTCAGGAATGTGCAGGACAGCAATCAGCTTAGAAGGACAGTTCTAAACATTCCCCCTCCCCACCCAAGCTTAGGGCCAGCTTCTAGCCCACCAGAATTTAGGCTTACGGATATCTCTTTGATTTAAAGGAATCTTATTGTTTAATATAATAGTTCTTCCAAATATAGAGCCATGCTTTCTTATTTTCAAAGAAAACCACATCATGTAGGTACCCAAAATTTCTCCATTGTAGCATTTATTATTTGTGCAACAAGAGGCAACTAGAAAAATGCATGGTTTTTTTCAGGATTGAGAAAGCAATTTAACATTGTGAGTGATTTGGGAACATTGTACCCTTTAAACTGTTTTGCGGTTTCTAAGACATCTTTGGGGAATTAAGTGTTTGTTTGTTTTTTACTCATTTAAGCATTGGCAAGCAATTAGATTTTCAAGCTTCTTCATCTGCTTTACATCGAATCTGTATCACAGCAGTGAACATTTTCTATAGATTCATAAAGAAATATAGATGTTCAATGTCTGCAATGGTATGAAAACCCTGAAAATGAAGTAGATATCTGAAGGGCCTAGAATACAAGTCCAAGGATTTCAGAGTACCAATCAGTTGTTTTTCATTCCTGCGCAAGGAGAGCCAGTCTACCATTTGTCAGAGTGATGGTTTGCCTTAGGCACCAGAGAAGTCATAAAGGGCAGCAAGTTCTAAGTTATTTTAGCTAATTGGCTACTGAAAAATTAATTCTAAGGGTGAGCAAAGGTAACTCTGAGATTTTCCTCCCCCTATGCACTGAGTGGCAAAATGTTAACTGGCACTGCATCCTTGGGCAACAAAACATGGAATGCCAGCTTTATGTGCTGATCTCAGCATTGGACCAGCCACCTTCTGAAGAGTGAAATCAAATCTCCATGGACCAGTTCTTTCAGCAGATTGATAGAATATTTAAAAAGAAAGAGTTAATTTTTATCTTCTTTTTGTCACATCCACACATTCTTTGGGGATTGGTGGCAGTTGTAGTCTAGAACACTTGCAGGGGTGGGATTCTACCAGTTCAGACCAGTTTGGGCGAACATGAAGCTCCGAAGTTCGCTCCCAGGAGCAAATGGGCCCACCTGCCCCTGCTTTACCTACCTTTATCTTCTCAGCTGAGTCGGGCAGCAGAGTGGATTGTGATGCTTCAGCTGTTTTCCTTCCCAAGCAGCAATCCGGAAGGTAAGTATTCTCTAAATTGGGCGTGTGAGCTCAGCAAACCGGTTGTTAAACCGGTAGGATCCCAACCCTGTTTGGAGGGTAATAGTCAAGGAAAACTACTTTAAATGCTCTCAGATCCAGTTTCTCTTCCATTATTGCCTCCTCCACCCTATCAGATGAGAACAAGTTATATATGCAAATATATATATATTTGCATATATATATGTTTGAAAAGATGTACATGACTGGTGAAGAGCCGAGTTTTCTTGGATTTTGAAAGACTTATTAAAGAAGATTGTGATGCCATTTGCATTTTCTTCCCCATCATTTTCATTAACATTCAGAACTGTTTATCTAGTTGACTATTCTGACTTACTAGAGAAATAATTAATTTTCAAATAAATGATACGTTGCATAAAATTGTTACAAAGGTGTGTTTAAATTCCTTACTTGACTGTTTAAGCCAACAGCAAATCTTATTGGTCTCTTGTACAATGAAGCAAATCAAACCAAACTATAATTCAAGCAGCCAAGATATCCAAGTGCAGGGAAATGTAGATAATTCCTTGTTAAGACATTGCTCTGTCTTGCTTAATACTAGCTGTTCTGACTGGTAATGCAGCTTTAATAGCTTTTTCCCTGCAGATCTATATGTGGGTCATCCAGGTCATGGTTGTCCCAAAGATGCTTTTTCAAGAGGCAACTGGACTTCCTGTTTTTTCTTTGAAGCTGAAGAAGCTTCTTGGATGAGAATCAAAACATCTTTAAAGAAAAAAAACAGAAAGTCCAGTTGCCTCTTGAAAAAGCACCTTTGGGACTGCAGATCTATAAGATAGAAAACTCAAAAATGCTGGTTCAGAAGTTAATGAGTTGTCATCCTAACACATCTAAGATACCAGGCTGGGGAAGTTTGAATTAGGATTGGGGGGGGGGAATGTTCCAGTCCTGTTTCCAGAGGAAAAAAAATGAACTGGAGAAATTAGTACATTTTTTTTAATTGGGCTTGCTTATTGGTGATTTCATAGATGCATTCATGTAGATTTCCTGGCAATGATAGGAAGTATCATTGATGACAATGATAGAAAGTAGGGTAAAGGTTTTTGGAAACCTCATACAATCATGGGGGTTTGAAGGGATCTTGGAGATCATCTAGTCCAATTCTCTGCCCAAGGAAGGAGTCCTCATACCATCTCAGACAAATAATAGTCTTTTTCTTGAAAACCTCCAGCAATGGAGCTCTCACAACTCCAGGAAGCAAGCTATTCCTAATAGTACCCATAGTTAGGAAATTCCTGCGTATTTCCAGATTGGCTCTCCCTTTGATGAGCTTCCATCCATCAAACTAAATATACCTAGTGCCTTTAGCTTTTCTTCATAGGATATAGCCTCTGGACATCTTATCATCTTTGTTGCTCTGCACTCTTTCTAGGCCCTCAGCATCTTTTTGTATGGTGGTGATCAGAACTGGATATAGTGTTCCAAATGTGAACTCAGCTTACTATAAAGCCTTGGCATTTTCTGAGGTCTCTCAACCAAACACTAGCCATAGATTATTTGCTTTCAGAGATCAGCCAATGTCATCCAGGTGTTGCCATCTAGATAACGTTTGAAATACAAAGTGCTGAGTCCGCACTTTGGAATGGAGCAACTCATGAAATCAGTGATTCCCAGAAGTTATCTTCATTCAGCTTCTAGGCCAGTCTGCCCAGTCTAATTGGGACAATTTCCCTATTTTCATTTTGCTGCAGATCAACTATCTGCTTTGGCAATGTAACTTGTGTATGGTGCTAAAGTAAGAGTTTTTGAACTGTGGTATGTTGGACAAGCCATTTTTCATAATACAGAGTCAAACAGTGAAGCCTGCCCAACATTTAATTATTGTATTAAATTATGTGGGCACAGTCATGTATGTACACATTCATTATATATGTCTGTACCATTTATTCAACCAATAATTCTTTTTAAAAAATATGCCAGCATTCATTGTATTCTGGAAGGTTTCCACCCACCCTAGTTAAATGGAACTGCTTTTGGTAAGGTACTGTGTAGAACGCAGCCTGAACATGCTCAGAATTCCTGTTTCTTTGTTAACATTTTATATGTTTCATTTCGCTGGTTCAGCAAAACTCTTCTCCTGGTACAGCTATTATCCAGTTCAAGCTTAAGTCATCTTCGCTGGCTTCCTACTCACAAAAAACAATCCTCCGCAATGAAGAAGTAGCTTGTATATGATTCCAATTTCCCTCACTTTGTTCCCTCCATTTTGCTGCCTCCATCCTTTTTTTTGTAGTGAGAGAGACACACTTGGAATCAGAATGGTTGTGACATTTAGGTAGCAGGCCATTGTGTGAAACCTTGAAAGTTTAAAAAACAAGTGCCATAGAACTCAGAGGGCTTAAAGCAACCCCCTTTGTGGAGCAAAGGACTGAGTTTTGATTCGGGACAATGGTGTTTCTCAAATTTCTTCCCAAAACCTGCACCCATCTGTGATTTGAATGCAATCGCTTTTCTCTCCCTCTGCAATTCATTTGGCAAAGAAGAAGCAGATGCAAGAGACGGGGGCTGAATTTTAATGATTGAGTTTTACCTGAAACAAAACAAAACAAGCAAAAATAAAACAACACAAAACAGAGAGAGCAAGAGTGGGCGAGGGAACCCATTGGATCCTTTTAGAGACAACACAAAACACATGTTTGAAGTTAAAAGAGAAGGATTGGGGATAATATAAAATATCATTTAAAAGGGCTCCAATCATTAGGCACCGCAAAGAGCTCAGCTAATGAGCCTCTCATAAATGAGGGAAGTGCCGCTTTCCCTTGGTTTTCTGCTCGGCTTGCCACAAAATTGCCTACCTGGGGTGGCTGATTACACAATTTGTACTGCATGATAAGATGGGCGGGGGAGAGCCCTCATTTTGAGTTTCTCAATAGGTCAGCATCAAATCACCAGATGTTTCAGGTCTCTGTTGATGTCATTGGTTTCATGGGGTGGGGGAGAGAACAGCAAGGGAAAAATGTCCTAACATTGCTTTACTAAACTATGGTGTCCCAGCTTTGCAATCCTTGATTTGGCAACACATTTTGATAAGGGAAAAAGACAAAATGTATACTTGGTGCTTTTATGAAGAATAGATATTGAAAATTATCTAAGCTGAATTGTTCCTGTTTTTTGCTGGTTCCTGCTGTGTTTTAGAGTGTAGTAATTGTACACTTAAATTGTAAATTGTAAATTTCATGAATTTATATGCCGCCCAATCCTGAAGGACTCCCGGCAGCTTACAGAAATACATCAAAAATAAAAATTAAAAAAGGAGAAGAAAAGCAGATTAAAACAACCCTTCATGCACTCAATCTAGGCGGGGCTGGACCTCATTCCTGAAGTCAACAGCCCCAGGCCTGCCGGAATAGCCAGGTTTTAGTAGCCTTCCGGAAGGCCGAGAGAGTGGGAAGGGTCCGGATCTCTGGGGGTAGATTGTTCCATAGGGTCGGAGCAGCCACAGAGAAGGCCCTCCCCTGAGGAGTTGCCAGACGACATTGTCTGGTCGATGGTACCCGGAGAAGGCCCATCCTGTGTGATCTTATCGGCCGTTGGGAGGTATGTGGCAGAAGACGGTCTCGCAGATATCCGGGTCCTAGGCCATGGCTGCATTCTGGACCAGTTGTAGTCTCCAAACACTTTTCAGGGGCAGCCCCATGTAGAGCGCGTTACAGTAGTCAAGTCTTGAGGTGACGAGGACGTGAGTGACCATTTGAAGTGCCTCCCGGTCCAGGTAGGGCCACAACTGGTGCACCAGGTGAACCTGGGCAAAAGCCCCCCTGGTCACAGCTGACAAGTGATGTTCTAATGTCAGCTGCGGGTCCAGGAGGACACCCAAGTTGCGGACCTTCTCTGAGGGGTGTAAAGTTTCACCCCCCAGGCTTAGAGATGGAATATCTGGACTGTCCTTGGGGGGCAACATCCATAGCCACTCGGTCTTGTCAGGATTGAGTGCAAGCTTGTTCACTCCCATCCAGGCCCTGACAGTTTCCAGGCACTGGCACATCACTTCCACCGCTACACTGAGTTGGCACGGGCGGAGAGATACAGCTGGGTACCATCCGCATATTGGTGGTATTTAATCCCGTGCCGGCGAATGATCTCACCCAGTGGCTTCATGTAGATATTAAATAGAAGGGGGGACAAGACCGAGCCCTGCGGCACCCCATATTTAAGGGGCCTAGGGGTCGACCTCTGTCCTCCAACCAACATCGACTGCGACCTGCCCGAAAGGAAAGAGGAGAACCACCGTAGGACGGTGCCTCCCACTCCCACCTCTTCCAGCCGTCGCAGAAGGATACCATGGTCGATGGTATTGAAGGCTGCTGAGAGGTCAAGGAGCACCAGGATAGAGGAATGTCCTCTATCCCTGGCTTGCCAGAGATCATTGGTCAGCACGACCAAAGCGGTTTCGGTGCAATAACCAGGCCTGAAATCAGACTGAAAGGGATCTAGATAATCTGCTTCATCCAAGGTCCGTCGGAGTTGAAAGGCCACCACCTTCTCAACAACCTTCCCTAAAAAAGGGAGGTTGGAGACTAGACGATAGTTTTTGAGGATAGCTGGGTCCAGAGAAGGCTTCTTAGGAGGGGTCTTACCACCACTTCCTTCAAAGGTTGCGGGAAAGATCCCTCCTGCAGAGAGGTGTTCGCGATCCTCTGGAGCCAGCCTCGTGTTACCTCCTTGCTGGTCGAGACCAACCAGGAGGGACACAGGTCCAGAAAACAGCTGGAGGCACTCATCGTTCCCATGGCCTTGTCCACTTCCTCAGGGGTGACAAGCTGGAACTCACTCCAAGAAATCTGATCAAGGTCTTCCCTTGGCATCTCCGCTGGTACTGTCCAAGTAGAGTCAAGGTCCGTCCGAATCTGAGTGACTTTGTCCGACAGAAACTGAGCAAATTCCTCAGCCCTTCCCTGTAAGGGTTCCCCCGCATCCCTCCCTTTCAGGAGGGAGCGGGTTATCCTAAACAGGGCAGCCGGGCGAGATTCTGCGGACGCAATAAGAGCAGAAAAATGAGCACATTTTGCCGCCCGTATCGCCACTAAATAAGTCCTAATAAAGGCTCTTAGTTGTGTTCGGTCGGATTCGGAGTTACTAGCCCTCCAGCGTCGCTCTAGGCGTCTCTTTTGGCGCTTCATCTCCCGGAGTTCCTCGGTAAACCACGGTGCCCTGGATCCACTGCCACGGAGAGGCCGCAAAGGCGCAATCCGATCTAGTGCCTCAGCCACCGCTGTATTCCAAGCAGCGACCAAGGACTCTGTCGGATTGTGGGCAAGGGAGTCAGGTATCTCTCCAAGCTCTGTCTGAAATCCCAATGGGTCCATCAAGCGCCTGGGGCGGAACCATTTAATCGGCTCCACCTCCCTGCAGTGGGGGAGTAGCTTCTGAAAATCAAGCCTCAGCAGGAAGTGATCTGACCATGACAAGGGCGAGATCTCTATACCCTTCAATTCCAGATCACATCTCCACTGCCCCAAGAGAAACACAAGGTCGAGCATGTGTCCCGCTGTATGAGTCGGACCCTGAATTACCTGGGTCAAGTCCATGGTTGTCATGGAAGCCATGAACTCCTGAGCCTCATCTGAGCGTTCGCTGAGAGATGGCAGGTTGAAGTCCCCCAGTACTATCAATCTGGGGAACTCAACCGCCAGTCCGGCTACTGACTCTAGGAGCGCAGGCAGGGCTGTCGTGACGCAGCTGGGAGGTAGGTACATCAAAAACAGGCCCACTTGACCCCCCAGGTCCAACTTCACAAGGAGGGACTCACACCCGACAGTCTCCGGCACAGGGATCCTGCGAGGAACTAATGATTCCCAGATAATAGTTGCCACTCCCCCACCCCTTCTCTGATTTCGTGGTTGGTGGAGCACCTGAAACCCTTCTGGGCACATTTCTGAGAGGGGGACTCCTCCCTCGTGGCCCAGCCAGGTTTCAGTAATACATGCCAGGTCTGCCCCCTCGTCTAATATTAAGTCCCGGACGAGGGGAGCTTTATGAATCACAGACCTGGCATTTAGCAACAGCAACCTGAGACCAGGGTCCTGATTTCTCTTGTCACCAGGTCCTTGAGTTGAGCTTTGAGGGCCGGAACAAGGGATCACTGTGACGTAGCGAACCCTCTTTCCCCGGTAATGGCTAGCCCTGTAGCCCCCGTCATACCTGCCCCTCCCGGTCATAACCGAGATGCTCCGGCCCGCCCCCATCCCCGTAGACCCCTCCTCCCCTCCCACGGCCCCCGTTCTTCTCGGCAGGCCATTCATACCATGCACTCTAGGACGAGAGGCAGATCCGGGCCCCCATCCACTTCTGCTTCTGCACTCAGTGGAGGGGGCTCCGGACCGCACTCTCAGTCCACTCATATATACCGGACAGGCATTCTCCAAATACATACCCCACTATAACGTTAAAAGCATATAATAGTACAATAAAACAAAGAGTAGAAAATTAAATCAATTTAAAAAACATGGGATCATTCATCTACATGCATACAAACACACATTCCACATACAGAAAGATTTGCGCAGGTATTAATTAATATCATGCGAGCAGTTCATAAAGTTTGAATAGCTGGGATCCAGCGGAGATGTAGGGGGAGAGTGTCTCATCTTCCCTCCTCTTCTGTGGACCTGGAACGGTATAGCAAAGGGGTCCAAAGCTGAGGCGGTTCGAGGAGGGAGGATACGTCAGTTGAAAAAGCGTTATGTCCCCACCTGTGTCTTCACCATCTTCCGTCGCTCCCTTCCACTGAAGAAGTGCAGTAGGGAGCAAGTTTCAGGCGTCGCCCACATGCCAAAGGACCCCCACACTCACTGTAGGTGCCCCCGCCCATCCAAAATCCATAGCACCAAAGTGAGGTGAGATGAGTAATGGTGCTATCTGAGGTGGAACTCCTGGGGCAGCGGCAGGTGGTAGCAGTGGTAATAGTTGGGGCTGAGATGGCAAGTCCAGGAGCCCAGAGGCCAGGAGGTGGTAAGTCCAGGAGGTGGCAAGTCCAGGAGGTGGCAAGTCTGCGAGGTGGCAAGTCCAGGAGGTGGCAAGTCCGGAGCCCAGAGGCCGCGATTGGAAAGTGCCAGATGTCGAGTAAAGAAGTAAGATGAGGCCCCGTAGCAGCAAGGGCAAAGCGGTGGAGAGGCCGTGCCAAAGGGAAGGCTGAGTCAGATGGAAAGGGGGGGCGCCCGGAAGGGCCGCGGTGGCGGCAGATAGAACCAGCCGCCCGATTCGCCCAACACCAGCCCAGGCTGACCACCACCACCCTGGGGCGATGGCAGTCCAGCACAGCTCCAGGGGCCCCCCACGGCTGGAAAAACAAGGCCGAAAGACGTTGAGGCCGCCAAGAATCGCCAGAAAACGCCGCTGTCAGCGCCACCATCAGCGCGACACCACCTTGGATGTATCCTGGACTCTCGTCTTTTATCTGGGCACCAACTATTCCTTGTAGAGGATGATGGGGAAAGATATCAAGCAGACTTCTCTTACAAACCATTAGCAGAAGACATTTTCCTAATCCTCCTCCTATGATTGTTTTTCATTAGACAATTTGGATTTGCAATTCCAATCAGGAAAACCAAAGGGTCTCAAAACTGGATGGCCCTTGAGAGTTGCACATAGGATGGATAATAATCAAGTAAGCATCCACTGATATAACATCAGAAATATATGATGTTATCTCTTCCCTCACCATCTCACTTCAAGCAGCATATGATACCAAAAGGAAAGGCATAAAGCACAATTTCAGGGTACAATTTCAGCCTAAAAAGAAGTGAGGTCCACTAAGAGAGGGCATATAAATAAATATAAATAGATGTTTCCTTGTGTTATTTAATGGAAATTGCAAATAGCATATTCCTAGTAACTAAACCTGCATTTCCAGTGAAGTAAAAAGCAAGGGAGGATTGTGTTTTAAAGCACAATGAACTCATCATAGTTAGACTGTGGAATTCATGGTCCCAGCACATGACAGGATAATTTGATTCTTAAAAAAATTTAAATTCAAAAAGTGGTTTATTGGAAACATTCCGCATGTATCTTTTTCATCCAATCATTTTTTTCCTTACAAGTAAATACTGAACTTAACTTTAAGGGACTGTACAGGTGCCATACCAATGCCCATACTCTTGCATCTCATTTCCCACATTGTCCTCTTCCTTTCAACTCTGTGGCAATTCGTGGCACTCTTGGATTTTGGAGGCAAGATTGTGGGACTCTTGTAGAATATGGTGCAGTTAGTTACAGATCCCATCTCTGGGCAAATGGAAATCCTTGCCTGCTGACTTTCTTAAAAAAAAAAAAAAGTAAAAATGTTTAAAGTTGGTAAATGATAGGCTACCATGACCTTCCTTGGAAACCCTGCCAACTACCCAGAACATTAGACTGACCAATGCTAAAATAAATCCACAGAATCACCTTGGTGACTTTGCAGATAAAAGGCAAAATTTTGTGGGCCTTGTGCTGGGAACCATGCAACTTCCCCCCTCCTGTACATTGGCACACATGATTATAAAAGCTGCTTAGGATCCTATTCATCCCTCCCTGCCCACATGTGCAACTTGCATGCTTGTGGCCACAAATGTGAGGAATGGAAGGCTCAGGAATCTTTATTCTATGCGAGATACCCCCCCCCACACACACACAGACACCTTTTATTCTCCCTGTGTAAGGCTTTGCCTGGCCCTTGAGTTGGTGCTTCAGATTTTCTTCAGTAGGTTAAAGGAGCAGAGGAAGTACATTATCCTGGGCTCTTTCAGGTGACTACCAAGGATGACAAGGGAGACTCTTAATGCCTGGCTTTGACTGCTTTAGTTGCACCTAAGGGCTTAGTGCAGTTTAAAAAAAACAAAATAAAAAAGGTGGAAGAGAGTGGTAATGGAGCCCACAGCCAGTTCCCAGCCTTTGCTGTAATACTTTGTACCCAAACTGTTGCTTCTGTTCCACCTTCAAGCGTGGATAGAGCTTTGTACTTCTCCCAAACACACACACACACACACACACACACACTTTATTCTCTTCTCTCTGAGCTCCTTCTTCTCTCCTCCTCCTTCCCCTCTCCACCCTATTCACATTACCTCAAAGTGCATTTAAGCATCAATAAGGTGCGAAGGGAAAATTGTCTGTCACGTTAATCCAGGCCTGAGGGGCTGGGAAATATAAAAGAGAGAGAGAGAGAGAGACAGAGAGGGGGGGGGGGAGAGAAGGAACGGTTCTTTAAGAGCCTAAAAATCCATACAATAGCTGTGGGAATGCTGGTCAGGCCCTTTCCTCCCCACTGCCTCAGTGGTGATCCCTCAATTAGCACGCAGGGCCTGATTCTATAGGAAGCCTTGTCTTTCAAGGTGAGCCTGTTTGTTTGGGGAAGGGGAGCCTCTTGTCAGATTGCCTAAATTTGCCTCCAGTGCAGACCAAGGGAGTTCAAACTGAAAGGTCTGACAGAATTTGGGGGAGATGAGGGAGAAGAGCTCCCTTAACTTCAGAAGGGCACTGAGGGTGTAGAGTGGTGATAAGGTCAAGAAAGCCTACAACACCCTTCCTTCCTTCCTTCCTTCCTTCCTTCCTCCTTCCTTCCTTCCTTCCCTCCCTCCCTCCCTCCCTCCTTCCTCCCTTCCCTCCCTCCCTCCCTTGGGAAGGGGCAGAAATTGAAACCAAACATCAGAAAAATCATCTTTTAAAACCCCACGAAGTTCGTGCCCTCTTCCTCTTCCCTCAAGCTTTAAGGGCCAGTTCGAATTGGGCGACTTGCTGCAGATTTTTCTAAACTCCCTTTTTTATGGAAGGAGCCGAGGTTTTGCTCCCAAACGTTTGATTTTCTGCCATTCTAAAAAGAGGCCTGGAGGAAGTGAAGCGGTGCCTTTTGTGGGAGACCCTCTTCGGGGCAAAGAAATTGGGTAGGAAGGAACGGTGGTTGGATGGAGAGGAGGAACGTTTGCAGGCCCTCCATCTGGGGACCCCGATTTAATGGGATGCTTAGCCAAAACGTCCCATCTTGCAATTTCATGGATCTCGCCTGGACCCGCCTTTGCACCTCGCGGGATCGTGTCCAGCTCAGAGCAGGGGAGAGGGAGGGCCCCCTCGCGACCTTCCTCCTCCTCTTAAGTGGCCTGATCGTTGCCCCTTTCCGGACAAGCGGCGGCTGGGAGAAAGCCCTCACCTCCTCCAGGTCGAGGGCCGGAGCCTCCAAGGGGGCGTCGGGGGGAGGGAGGGAAGCGCACCCGCAGCCTCGCCGGCGCTCGGGGAGCCTGGTCGGGTAGGGCGGGGAACTTCTCAGCTGACCGGGCTGAGCTCTAGAGGAGCAGCGCCGAGAGGGGGGAGGCAGCGGCGCAAAGAGAAGGGGGGAAAAACCACGGTTGCGTTAAAACTGTTCCTTAGCCACTTTTAATTAGCCCCCTCGATTTAATTAGCAAAGTTGAAACATGCAATTAAAATTAGCTCAGTTTAGCGGGTCTTCAAGGGAAACCGGGGGAGGAAGCGCGGCGGGAGCCGTCAGGCGGGCGGGCGAAAGGTGGGAACTCGCTCCGAGAAGGGAAGGAGGCAGAGAGCCTCGGAGGGGCAGCCCCGGCCGACACCGGCTCCCTTTCGACGGGGGGAGGGGGGAACGGACTGGGCTCGGCCCGAGGAAACGGTAGTCCTTCTCGGCTCCGACTGGCAGAGCCGAGGTGAGCCGCAAAGCCACCATCTGCGGCTCAGCCATTCCGCGCATTCCCAGCCATTCCGGAAGTAGCCAGCTTGCCTGATTTTTCCTTCACCTAGACCAACTCGAATTCGGAGCCCGGGCTGGCTACGGGCCCCACTAGGAGCCCAACCTCCATTGCTTGGGAAGGGCTGCCGGTGCTCCCCAGCATTAGCCATCCGGGGAAAACGCGAGACGAGGCCCTGAGAAGCTGCTGCACCAACCCGGGGCGCGAGCCCGGAGCTCTTGGAGATTCCCAAGCGGGAGACACTCGCCTTTTCTTTTCACTGGGAGGGGGCGGATGGGGGGAGATCGGAGAAATGGGATCGGAAGTAACAAGAGTTAAGATTTTGGATAACGGTCGATTGCCATGAGCCACCCGCTGAGTTCTGGTGGCGTTTCCCCCAAGCATTCTCCATCCCTCTCCGAGTTCTGTTTTCAGATTTAAGCTCTTATGAACGACACATTCTGAAAACGTGTACATTCATCGGAGAGGTGGCTGGCAACAATTTCAGACAGCGAGGGCGGGAGGAAGAAAGGAAAGAAGGAAGGAGGAAGGAAGGAAGGAAGGAAGGAAGGGGAAGGAGGAGGTAGTGGAGAGGAAGGAAGGAGGGAAGGAAAGAGGAAGGCTGGTTCGCACTGACTGTTCGGAATGGAAGGGCTGAGACGTGATGTAGAAGAACACAATGTGCTGGGAGGCAGATGCTGCGGTCCCTGGGCCCACGGAACCCACACACCCCGCGAGGCTTTTCTTCTGTAGGATATCAGGCAAAAGTAGACCGTGGGAATCTTGGAGAAATTATTTACCTCCGTGACCCAAAAACAAAACAAAAAAAATAAAATAAAGCTTTCCTTTTTTCAAAATCCTTAAAGCCAACTAAATAACAGCTACGGGTCGGGGGGACGACGACGACGACACTGTAACCTCACACTAGCGAAGGTTGAACGCTTAAGGACCGAAATAAAGCCCACCGGAGGCTTTCTGTAGCGGAATTCATATTCCGGGGCAGGGGTTAATTATTTTGGAGTCAAGATTCAGTTAGCTTCGTTCAGCGACCATGCAAGGGGGTCGAAAACATACCACCCCGCCTGTTTTAACCCTCACCTCTTTTTTCATTGCCCCCCTCCCCAAAGAAGGAAACACCGAATACCTGCAGAGTGAAATGTGGTTGACTTCCTCCCTCCCTTTCCCTGAAACACGAGTGCCAATAAATGTTGTGTGAGAGGCTGAGGCGCAAATCTCAGTATCCAAAAAGCTTTCCAGGAAAACAAACAAACAAACAAACGATACGGAGGCCTTGGTAACAATTGGATATTTTGTCTTCTTCTAATACAATGCTTATTTTTGAAATGGTTGAACCAGTGTCTTTTTTATAGATCGATGCTCTATGATAATGCATTATGCCCGGGTCTTTGTAGCCATCGAGGCAAGAATGATCGAAATCTTGTCCCCAAATGCCGAGTATTTTATTCTACTTTTAGTTCATTTTTTAATGAACTTAAATTCTTCTTTTTAAAGGGTTCAGAAAAATGTGGTGCAGGTTCAGATAAGATAATTAACAGCTGTGGGAGGAGGGGGGGAGTAGTAAGCATTTACATTTACAGTCAGGGTAACTCCTGGATCAGGTAGAAAGCACGAAGGTTTGTCCCGGGCCCCTTCCAAATTTTTCTTTCCCTTTTTCTTTTTTGGCCCAACAGATTCATGGCTGGAGAAATTGCGGGCTCAAGTAGGGATGGGGCAGATTTCTGGCCAGCGAGTAAGGTCTCTGAGGCAGACAATGAGTCCCAGCTCAAACGCTCACTTCGGAGAGAAAACGCAGAAGACTTTGACCGCCAGCCCCGCGTCTGCCGGGAAGCCTTCAGCGTCCCTGCCTGCACCTTGCTCGACAGGACGCGGCCGGAAGCCCAGTTGCTGGCCACGGCTGGGAAACTCAGCGGCTGGAAGGTGAAGTCCACGGAGGCCGGTATGTGACTCTTCGGGCAGGACAACAAATCAGCCTCTACCGATTTGCTGAATTTTAACCTGGCAGCCACCCTAGGAGGAGACATTTGGGCAAACCTGGTGGCTTAGGAGACAAGTAGGCGGAGAGTCCTCCAGTCCTGAATCCGGTCTTCTCCCCACCCCACTCCTTCGTGGTCTCCAAGTGCGCCCTGACCGAAACCACCCGTGGGCCCCATCTACCTCCCACCTCCTAGTCCCCACCTGCATAAATGGTACACAGAAGGAGGTTGCGTTGGTTCGATCCCAAAGGCAATTATCAAGGGACCATTTCGATGAGCGAGGAGGAGTTACCACCTTTGGTCCAATATACGTTGTGGGGGAAGAGGTTGAACGCTCCTTTGAAGCTCCCAATGGAGAGCCCCCGGCTCAGCAAGGCTTTGAAGCCGCTAATTTACAGGCAAATTCTAGGTAAACCAGTTTCTAGTCCTCATTGAGATCAGTCTATATCGCATCTGTGGCATTTGCGCACTGCCAGTCTAGTGTTCAAATGATGAGGATAACGGCAACAACAACAACAACAACAACAATAATAATAGTCGTCTAAGGAGGTTGTGTTGATTGGAGATGTTTTTAATATAGAGGAAAAAAACTCTCCCCTCTCCACCTTATATGGACTCTCCAGCCCATCTGCATAAACTGATTCTTTCCAAATCAATCTAAGTTGCAACCACTCCCTGGTTTGAGAAGGGAGTTTCCCCAAAGCTGGTACCGGGATCTTTTCTCTCTTTTTAAAAATGACAATTCTTAATCATATATTTTAATGTTTCCAGTTTCGCCTGCCATATCAAACCACCTCAACTTTTCAGTACTAAGCCCGAATGAAGGCAGGAGGGAGCGCCTACTTTATTTTATTTAAGTGGAGAAAACATGCTTGGGGAGGCGGGCGGGTTGGGTAATTTTCATTCTTGTAATATTGGTTTGGGGATAATTACTTTTAATGTCAAAAAGATTTAGTTTAATATCATCTCTATTAGGCTGCTGGGCGGATAATTAAAAGTGAAGCTGATAGCAGGAGGGAAAACAGATGGGATTTGCTTACTTTGATTCAGTAGGTAAATAATGAAAAAGTCAGTGGCAAAAACCGCATGAACAATTGAAACCTTAAAGATCGCTAACATTATTGGAAGCCCTGGCGAAGGAGCTCCTTGAAGAGGGACTGGATGAATATATGCCAAGCGAGAACTATATTTCTTCCGCTTCTTGTCTTTCTCCTCCCCTGCCTCCTGCCTTGGGGGAAGAACTACCCTCGCTTTTAGACAGTAGAAATAATCTTTTAATTAAGAGTTTGCCCCTACAAATAGGAATTTGATTCCACCTGGAAACTTTTGGCAAAAATAAGAAGGGGCATTTTAGAATGATCTGAATCAATATCTATGTGTCAGAGAGGGGAGCGAGGAAGCTTTTAAAAATGTGTTCCGATAAATCCCAGCTACGTGTAGAAATAGTTGCCTGACATTTGGGATAAAATAATAACAACAACAACAATAGCTATATCCCAGCAATGAATATAGCTCTTGGTCCGTTCACTTGTGCTTAAAGTCCAGTGGGCCAGACTTGGTTCAAAGTAAAATTGTTTCCAATTGCGTGTAATATCGGGGGAAAAAATCACGCAAGAAGTGTACAAATGTGTCTGCTGAATAGTCAGAATTAATTAATTAATTAACACATTCACAAAGCTCTCGACTGCTTGGCGATTACAGCAACGTTTGGGAGACTGGAGGCAGTGAGTAGAAAATATAAAGCTAATCATTAAAAAAATCGTGCCAATAATTTTTATGCGGATTATTAATAGGAATTGTAGTTAACAGCATGGGTTCAACTCATGTTCTGCTATTGGGAAGAGAGAAAAGTCACTTTTAGACCCCTGGGACTTGGGCTAGATGTGTGATGGAGAGTTCCCTGCTCTCCCCCCCCACCGCCCCGGTTAATTTTTCCGGCTCCTTCAATCCGTCCACTGCAGGATTGCCTGTACATTCTGG